>NW_026970022.1:0-316232 GCF_028390025.1 Pseudophryne corroboree
GGCTGCAGCAGGCTAGGTCTAATAGACATCTTTACTGCAGCTTCATCACTCCCAGCGGCGCTGTATACTCCCGTGCCCTGGTTGCTGGGTCACTGCAGCGGAGGCTCCGGTTTCTTCCTAAGGTCAGTCACACACACACCGCCCTTCCGGATCACGAGGCCGCTGATTAAGGGGAGCGTGGCCGTAGGGGGTGGGCCGTGTGCGCACTGGGGTGGACACTGATTACTGGGCAGCCGCTCCACTAGCCACCAGGTACAGTTAAGGAGCACAGGTCTGGGGGTTTTTCTCCTATATTAACCCAATTTTGTACTGCCCGCAGCGCATTGTGATAGGTAATAGGGCCTGATTCAGGTTGGATTGCAATCACAATAAGCAATCCAACTGCAAAAATTGCTAAGAGCATACGCATGTGCCTGCATGCGATCGCCTCTGCCTGTCAATCGGGGCAGGGGGGGAGAGTGGGGTCAGCAACACTCCATTTCCAAGTCAGGGATGGAGCAGTGCGGGGGCAAGGCTTCAAAATGGGGTCTGCAATGGAGGAGACACAGGGGGCGTGGTCACAGCGGCTGTATGACATCACATTCAGCCGCTGTGATCACAAAAATGGTGGCGGCTTCCTGCGCGCACATACAGTCTGCACCAGCAGGAGGCTACACCATTGTTTATGATCACGCTGAACTGCAGTGCGACTGCAATTACAGCATGGTCAAGAAGGGAGGTGTCATACTGGGTGGCCATGCCCTGTCACTGTGCAGGAGCCAGCACCGCTTACACACTAGTCCCCGGGTGCAGCCCCCAACCCCCGGGACACCCGGAGCAACAAAATGTAGATTCAGGCCACCAGGCCACGCCCCTACCTATGAAATCATGCCTCCTTTTTACCATTGCGCTGCTTATTTGCACGCACTGCATTACAATCTCCCTCGTTACCTCTCTGGGTGTCACCAGTGATAGTGACACCTCTGCCATGCTTGTAGCAGCTGGTCCAAAGATCTATGCCTCAAGCCCTGAGTGTTTGCCCTTGTGACTTGTTGATCATCATAGCGAAGCAGATGCTTACAGAAAACTGCAGGGGCTTAGATTGAAAATAAAAAAAATTGATGGGTATAAGGTAGAGAGGAGCGGGTTCGGTTCTCCGAGAACCGAATTCCCCACGAACTCCACGTGGTTTACACTGGTCTGAGGCAGGCTCGGTTGTTCCCGCCTGACTCGGAAAACCTGAACAAGGGAAAATGTCATCATCCCGCTGTCGGATTCTCGCGAGATTCGGATATTATATATAGAGCTGCGCGTTGCCGCCATTTTTACTCGTGCATTGAAGAGAGAGCGGAGAGGACGTGGCTATGTTCTCTCAGTGGAAATCTCAATATCAGTGCTCAGTATCAGTGGTTACTTATTGCTGCTCAGTAATACTAGTAGTGTGTCTCTCCTGCTCAGTGTCAGTTCTCAGTAGTATCCTCATCAGTGCTCAGTATCACTGCTCATTGTCTTGTGCTGCATTGTGGTGCTCAGCATACTACAGTACATTACTAATAGTCCAGTGCTGCATCTTGCTGCTCAGTGTCAGTTCTAGTATCCTCATCAGTGCTCACTATCACTGCTCATTGCATTGTGGTGTTCTGTATACTACAGTAATATAGTAACATATAGTAACATAGTTTTTGAGGTTGAATAGAGGCAAATTGCCCATCGTGTTCAACCTGTTTTAAGTTGTGATGATTCTACATACTTGCTGAATAATGTTTTATGACTAGTTAACTACTATAACTCATGTTACCCCCGGATTAACCATGTTGATATTTTAAGTATTATAACCTTGGATAGCTTTTTCATTCAGAAATGTATCCATTCCTTTTTTAAATCCAATTACAGAGTCCGCCATTACCACCTTCCCTGGCAGGGAATTCCACATCCTGATTGCCCTAACAGTGAAGAACCCTTTCCTCCATTGCATTCTGAATTTCCTCCAGTCGCAGCGAGTGACCACGTGTTCTTTTATTAAATAATTCCTCTGATAACTCTTTGTTATGTATCTTTACATATTTGAAGATATTAATAATATCTCCTCTTAGGCACCTCTTTTCTAGTGTATACATATTCAGCCTAGTAAGTCTTGGGTATGGGTGAAGATGTTTCTCACAAAATTGTTGCACCAAAGCATCATTGAAATTCAAGCTGGAAAGATGATTTTAATATATCACTTGTACATTTTGTACTGCTCTTCTGGTGACAATGTAGTTTGTTTTTGTCAATTACCATTTTAATAATAGGGTAAAGAAAATTAAGTGGATTTTTGAAAGAAAACAATACTGTCAATATACTATTAAAACAAATTAAAATGGTAAAAGTTATTGTACTTTAAGTAAAAATAAAAGAGCCAAAATATCAATCCCAGTTTTGGATTACTTTAATTAACAAAAAACAATGCATATAGCAGAGGATAGTTTCAATCTGCCTACCTCTGGGTTATGGGCCCAGCATGCTTCCGTTGCAGTACTCTGCTGCTCATGTAAGTGCAAGAGATCCTGAAGCACTCACTCATCATGGGAAAGTACCAATGTGTTTCTTACAAAAACTCTCCAGATTATTGACTTTTTAAAGTTTTTCTAGGAAACGTTCTAGATGAATGCTTATTAGCCTTTGTCAGTATATACTTTTACGAGGTGTCTCTGTGGTGCAATCGGTTAGCATGTTTGGCTATTAACCAAAAGGTTGGTGGTTCAATCCCACCCATGGATGTAATTGACCTTGTGATTAGATTTTGGTAATCTTTAAGTAGACAAGTCAAAATGTCAAACTCCCTTTTATGGTGTAGGGTACCTGGCCTTCTCTGATGTAATCAGAGTTAGATTTGATTAAGTGATTTTATAAAAAACAGCTAGGAAGCACAATTTAGCAGTGGGTTGCAGAGAAAAAAAACTATGCTGGCAGAAAAGTCCAATTGAGTGATTAAACAGCTCTTCATTTTCTGATTTTATGTTTATGCTAACAAATTTGCTCTCTGAAAAGTGTCCACAAAGTAAAGTCTCTGATTAACACCTTTGTAGGAATGGTTTTTCACCTATTACTGAATTAAACTTGCTTCATTGGAAAGGCAGCAAGATGCATCCTCATTTCAATGTCTACTGAAATAATACAGGTTGACACCAGGAAACATAAACGTCACTGCATCCTTGCTGCTTCCTCATGGGGAAGTCTGTTTAATGTGAAAACAAGGTGATATCTAATCAGCACACAGGTAAGGAATTAAGAAAATCTTTCTTTATGGGTGAAGATGTTTCTCACAAAATTGTTGCACCAAAGCATCATTGAAATTCAAGCTGGAATGATGATTTTAATATATCACTTGTACATTTTGTACTGCTCTTCTGGTGACAATGTAGTTTGTTTTTGTCAATTACCATTTTAATAATAGGGTAAAGAAAATTAAGTGGATTTTTGAAAGAAAACAATACTGTCAATATACTATTAAAACAAATTAAAATGGTAAAAGTTATTGTACTTTAAGTAAAAATAAAAGAGCCAAAATATCAATCCCAGTTTTGGATTACTTTAATTAACAAAAAACAATGCATATAGCAGAAGATAGTTTCAATCTGCCTACCTCTGGGTTATGGGCCCAGCATGCTTCCGTTGCAGTACTCTGCTGCTCATGTAAGTGCAAGAGATCCTGAAGCACTCACTCATCATGGGAAAGTAGCAATGTGTTTCTTACAAAAACTCTCCAGATTATTGACTTTTTAAAGTTTTTCTAGGAAACGTTCTAGATGAATGCTTATTAGCCTTTGTCAGAATGGACTTTTACGAGGTGTCTCTGTGGTGCAATCGGTTAGCATGTTTGGCTATTAACCAAAAGGTTGGTGGTTCAATCCCACCCAGGGATGTAATTGACCTTGTGATCAGATTTTGGTGATCTTTAAGTAGACAAGTCAAAATTTCAAACCCCCTCTTATGGTGTAGGGTACCTGGCCTTCTCTGATGTAATCAGAGTTAGATTTGATTAAGTGATTTTATAAAAAACAGCTAGGAAGCACAATTTAGCAGTGGGTTGCAGAGAAAAAAAAATTATGCTGGCAGAAAAGTCCAATTGAGTGATTAAACAGCTCTTCATTTTCTGACTTTATTTTTATGCTAACAAATTTGCTCTCTGAAAAGTGTCCACAAAGCCAAGTCTCTGATTAACACCTTTGTAGGAATGTTTTTTCACCTATTACTGAATTAAACTTGCTACATTGGAAAGGCAGCAAGATGCATCCTCATTTCAATGTCTACTGAAATAATACAGGTTGACACCAGGAAACATAAACGTTACTGCATCCTTGCTGCTTTCTCATGTGGAAGTCTGTTTAATGTGAAAACAAGGTAATATCTAATCAGCACACAGATAAGGAATTAAGAAAATCTTTCTTTATGGGTGAAGATGTTTCTCACAAAATTGTTGTCCCAATGCATCATTGAAATTCAAGATGGAAGATGATTTTAATATATCACTTGTACATTTTGCATTGCTCTTCTGGTGACAGATTTCCCCAAATGTGGGAAACTTGACTGCATAATTTGTGTTTCCCCTGGTCGGCTCTCGTATAATTCAGATCTCTTTGTCTCAGGTCTCTCTCCAGCCTAGTTTGCTGTCTGTTTCCACTTCTCTTTTCTTGAGCTGCTCCCTTCTATGCCCTTGCGCACTATCCTGACTTCTCTCGTCTGCTTACTTTGTGCCTTCCAATGCACAATGCAAACTACAGGTAGTGCTGCAGGGCCCACACCCTTTTACTTGCCGTACAGAGCAGCTCTAGAGCTGTTACAGTGCCCAGCTGCTGCAAGAAATCAGCTTGTATGCTTCAGGGGCTGGGGCATTTCCAACATGAGCCCCACACCGAAGGAGGGTGGAGGTGTTTAATGCGAAATAGGGGTCATCCAAGCGCCGCAAAAGGCCGCCATGCCCTGCACGCTCCTTTTCTCTTTTCATATGCAGACGAGGGTTGAAGCCAACTTTGACCCACTGCTTGGATGACATCACCATATGCAAATCCATCTGCTGCAGGCCTTCCCCCAGGAATGCTTGCACTAGTTGTTGCATTTGGTTTGTTGTTTGGGGGTGCTTCAGTATTAGGCAGCCTTCTTCCCTCCCATGTTCATCTGAAAATATGTGTTCTCCCTGCAGTTGTTGTCCCCAGATGAGAGTTCCCTTGTGCTGCCTCAGTTGAATCTCCTTTACTTGACAGAGATGTGCCTGAGCAGCGGCCCTCCCCAGCCCTATCCCAAATCATACTTATTTTGCATAGGAGATACCATGGTCATGAAGATTGTTCTCCCAGGGTGAGGTTCATTCATTGCATTCTGGGTATGCTGACCCCTGTGATTTCCCCAAATGTGGGTAACTCGACTGCATTATTTGTTGTAGTGGGGGACTGTGTTTGTGTTTTCCTCTGGTCAGCTCTGGTAAAAGTCAGATTTCTTTGTCTCAGATCTTCCTCTAGCCTTGTTCTTCTTTCGAGAGTTCCCTTGTGCTGCCTCAGTTGGATCTCCTTCACTTGACAGGGGGGTGCCCGAGCAGCGACCCTCCACAGCTCTAGCCCAACTCCTACTTACCTGCCAGGTGAGATACTATGATCATGAAGGTGCTTCTCCCAGGGCAAGGCTCACCCATTGCACTCTGGGTGTGCTGCCCCTGCGATTTCCCCAAATGTGGGAAACTTGACTGCAGAATTTGTGTTTCCCCTGGTCGGCTCTCGTATAATTCAGATCTCTTTGTCTCAGGTCTCTCTACAGCCTAGTTTGCTGTCTGTTTCCACTTCTTTTTTCTTGAGCCCCTCCCTTTTATACCCTTGTGCACTATCCTGACTTCTCCTCCTGTCTGCTTACTTTGTGCCTTCCAATGCACAATGCAAACTACAGGTAGTGCTGCAGGGCCCACACCCTTTTACTTGCCTTACAGAGCAGCTCTGGAGCTGTTACAGTGCCATGCTGCTGCAAGAAATCAGCTTGAATGCTTCAGGGGCTGGGGCATGGCCAACATGAGACCCACACCGAAGGAGGGTGGGGGTGTTTAATGCAAACTAAGGGTCATCCAAGCACCGCAAAAGGCCGCCATGCCCTGCACGCCCCTTTTCTCTTTTCATATGCAGACGAAGGTTGTAGCCAACTTTGACCCACTGCTTGGATGACATCACCATATGCAAATCCATCTGCGGCAGGCCTTCCCCCAGGAATGCTTGCACTAGTTGTTGCATTTGGTTTGTTGTTTGGGGGTGCTTCAGTATTAGGCAGCCTTCTGCCCTCCCATGTTCATCTGAAAATATGTGTTCTCCCTGCAGTTGTTGTCCCCAGATGAGAGTTCCCTTGTGCTGCCTCAGTTGAATCTCCTTTACTTGACAGAGATGTGCCTGAGCAGCGGCCCTCCCCAGCCCTATCCCAAATCATACTTATTTTGCATAGGAGATACCATGGTCATGAAGATTATTCTCCCAGGGTGAGGTTCATTCATTGCATTCTGGGTATGCTGACCCCTGTGATTTCCCCAAATGTGGGTAACTCGACTGCATTATTTGTGGTAGTGGGGGACTGTGTTTGTGTTTTCCTCTGGTCAGCTCTGGTAAAAGTCAGATTTCTTTGTTTCAGATCTTCCTCTAGCCTTGTTCTTCTTTCGAGAGTTCCCTTGTGCTGCCTCAGTTGGATCTCCTTCACTTGACAGGGGGGTGCCCGAGCAGCGACCCTCCCCAGCTCAAGCCCAACTCCTACTTACCTGCCAGGTGAGATACTATGATCATGAAGGTGCTTCTCCCAGGGCAAGGCTCACCCATTGCACTCTGGGTGTGCTGCCCCTGCGATTTCCCCAAATGTGGGAAACTTGACTGCATAATTTGTGTTTCCCCTGGTCGGCTCTCGTATAATTCAGATCTCTTTGTCTCAGGTCTCTCTCCAGCCTAGTTTGCTGTCTGTTTCCACTTCTTTTTTCTTGAGCCCCTCCCTTTTATACCCTTGTGCACTATCCTGACTTCTCCTCCTGTCTGCTTACTTTGTGCCTTCCAATGCACAATGCAAACTACACACCCTTTTACTTGCCTTACAGAGCAGCTCTGGAGCTGTTACAGTGCCAAGCTGCTGTAAGAAATCAGCTTGAATGCTTCAGGGGCTGGGGCATTGTCAACATGAGCCCCACACCGAAGGAGGGTGGGGGTGTTTAATGCGAACTAAGGGTCATCCAAGCGCCGCAAAAGGCCGCCATGCCCTGCATACCCCTTTTCTCTTTTCATATGCAGATGAGGGTTCCAGACAACTTTGGCCCACTGCTTGGATGACATCACCGTATGCAAATCCGTCTTCTGCAGAACTTCCCCCAGGAATGCTTGTACTAGTTGTTGCATTTGGTTTGTTGTTTGGGGGTGCTTCAGTATTAGGCAGCCTTCTGCCCTCCCATGTTCATCTGAAAATATGTGTTCTCCCTGCAGTTGTTGTCCCCAGATGAGAGTTCCCTTGTGCTGCCTCAGTTGAATCTCCTTTACTTGACAGAGATGTGCCTGAGCAGCGGCCCTCCCCAGCCCTATCCCAAATCATACTTATTTTGCATAGGCGATACCATGGTCATGAAGATTGTTCTCCCAGGGTGAGGTTCATTCATTGCATTCTGGGTATGCTGACCCCTGTGATTTCCCCAAATGTGGGAAACTCGACTGCATTATTTGTGGTAGTGGGGGACTGTGTTTGTGCTTTCCTCTGGTCAGCTCTGGTAAAAGTCAGATTTCTTTGTCTCAGATCTTCCTCTAGCCTTGTTCTTCTTTCGAGAGTTCCCTTGTGCTGCCTCAGTTGGATCTCCTTCACTTGACAGGGGGTGCCCGAGCAGCAATCCTCCACAGCTCTGGCCCAACTCCTACTTACCTGCCAGGTGAGATACTATGATCTTCACTGTTAGGGCAATCAGGATGTGGAATTCCCTGCCAGGGAAGGTGGTAATGGCGGACTCTGTAATTGGATTTAAAAAAGGAATGGATACATTTCTGAATGAAAAAGCTATCCAAGGTTATAATACTTAAAATATCAACATGGTTAATCCGGGGGTAACATGAGTTGTAGTAGCTAACTAGTCATAAAACATTATTCAGCAAGTATGTAGAATCATCACAACTTAAAACAGGTTGAACACGATGGGCAATTTGCCTCTATTCAACCTCAAAAACTATGTTACTATATGTTACTATATTACTATGTTACTGTAGTATACAGAACACCACAATGCAATGAGCAGTGATAGTGAGCACTGATGAGGATACTAGAACTGACACTGAGCAGCAAGATGCAGCACTGGACTATTAGTAATGTACTGTAGTATGCTGAGCACAACAATGCAGCACAAGACAATGAGCAGTGATACTGAGCACTGATGAGGATACTACTGAGAACTGACACTGAGCAGGAGAGACACACTACTAGTATTACTGAGCAGCAATAAGTATCCACTGATACTGAGCACTGATATTGAGATTTCCACTGAGAGAACATAGCCACGTCCTCTCCGCTCTCTCTTCAATGCACGAGTAAAAATGGCGGCAACGCGCAGCTCTTTATATGGAATCCGAATCTCGCGAGAATCCGACAGCGGGATGATGACATTTTCCCTTGTTCAGGTTTTCCGAGTCAGGCGGGAACAACCGAGCCTACCTCGTACCAGTGTAAACCACGTGGAGTTCGTGGGGAATTCGGTTCTCGGAGAACCGAACCCGCTCCTCTCTACCTTATACCCATCAATTTTTTTTATTTTCAATCTAAGCCCCTGCAGTTTTCTGTAAGCATCTGCTTTGCTATGATGATCAACAAGTCACAAGGGCAAACACTCAGGGCTTGAGGCGTAGATCTTAGGACCAGCTGCTACAAGCATGGCAGAGGTGTCACTATCACTGGTGACACCCAGAGAGGTGGCGAGGGAGATTGTAATGCAGTGCGCGCAGATAAGCAGCGCAATGGTAAAAAGGAGGCATGGTTTCATAGGTAGGGGCGTGGCCTGGTGGCCTGAATCTACATTTTGTTGCTCCGGGTGTCCCGGGGGTTGGGGGCTGCACCGGAGACTAGTGTGTGAGCGGTGCTGGCTCCTGCACAGTGACATGGCATGGCCACTAGAGATGTGCACCGGAAATTTTTCGGGTTTTGTGTTTTGGTTTTGGGTTCGGTTCCGCGGCCGTGTTTTGGGTTCGAACGCGTTTTGGCTAAACCTCACCGAATTTTTTTTGTCGGATTCGGGTGTGTTTTGGATTCGGGTGTTTTTTTCAAAAAACCCTAAAAAACAGCTTAAATCATAGAATTTGGGAGTCATTTTGATCCCAAAGTATTATTAACCTCAATAACCATAATTTCCACTCATTTTCAGTCTATTCTTAACACCTCACACCTCACAATATTATTTTTAGTCCTAAAATTTGCACCGAGGTCGCTGGATGACTAAGCTCAGTGACCCAAGTGGCCGACACAAACACCTGGCCCATCTAGGAGTGGCACTGCAGTGTCACGCATGATGGCCCTTCCAAAAAACACTCCCCAAACAGCACATGACGCAAAGAAAAAAAGAGGCGCAATGAGGTAGCTGTGTGACTAAGCTCAGCGACCCAAGTGGCCGACACAAACACCTGGCCCATCTAGGAGTGGCACTGCAGTGTCACGCAGGATGGCCCTTCCAAAAAACACTCCCCAAACAGCACATGACGCAAAGAAAAAAAGAGGTGCAATGAGGTAGCTGTGTGACTAAGCTCAGCGACCCAAGTGGCCGACACAAACACCTGGCCCATCTAGGAGTGGCACTGCAGTGTCACGCAGGATGGCCCTTCCAAAAACACTCCCCAAACAGCACATGACGCAAAGAAAAAAAGAGGCGCAATGAGGTAGCTGTGTGACTAAGCTCAGCGACCCAAGTGGCCGACACAAACACCTGGCCCATCTAGGAGTGGCACTGCAGTGTCACGCAGGATGGCCCTTCCAAAAAACACTCCCCAAACAGCACATGACGCAAAGAAAAAAAGAGGCGCAATGAGGTAGCTGTGTGACTAAGCTCAGCGACCCAAGTGGACGACACAAACACCTGGCCCATCTAGGAGTGTCACTGCAGTGTCACGCAGGATGGCCCTTCCAAAAAACACTCCCCAAACAGCACATGACGCAAAGAAAAAAAGAGGCGCAATGAGGTAGCTGTGTGACTAAGCTCTGCGACCCAAGTGGCCGACACAAACACCTGGCCCATCTAGGAGTGGCACTGCAGTGTCACGCAGGATGGCCCTTCCAAAAAACACTCCCCAAACAGCACATGACGCAAAGAAAAATAAAAGAAAAAAGAGGTGCAAGGTGGAATTGCCTTGGGCCCTCCCACCCACCCTTATGTTGTATAAACAGGACATGCACACTTTAACCAACCCATCATTTCAGTGACAGGGTCTGCCACACGACTGTGACTGAAATGACGGGTTGGTTTGGACCCCCACCAAAAAAGAAGCAATTAATCTCTCCTTGCACAAACTGTCTCTATAGAGGCAAGATGTCCACCTCATCATCATCCTCCGATTCATCACCGTGTACATCCCCCTCCTCACAGATTATCAATTCGTCCCCACTGGAATCCACCATCTCAGCTTCCTGTGTACTTTGTGGAGGCAATTGCTGCTGGTCAATGTCTCCACGGAGAAATTGATTATAATTCATTTTAATGAACATCATCTTCTCCACATTTTCTGGAAGTAACCTCGTACGCCGATTGCTGACAAGGTGAGCGGCGGCACTAAACACTCTTTCGGAGTACACACTTGTGGGAGGGCAACTTAGGTAGAATAAAGCCAGTTTGTGCAAGGGCCTCCAAATTGCCTCTTTTTCCTGCCAGTATACGTACGGACTGTCTGACATGCCTACTTGGATGCGGTCACTCATATAATCCTCCACCATTCTTTCAATGGTGAGAGAATCATATGCAGTGACAGTAGACGACATGTCCGTAATCGTTGGCAGGTCCTTCAGTCCGGACCAGATGTCAGCATCAGCAGTCGCTCCAGACTGCCCTGCATCACCGCCAGCGGGTGGGCTCGGAATTCTGAGCCTTTTCCTCGCACCCCCAATTGCGGGAGAATGTGAAGGAGGAGCTGTTGACCGATCAAGTTCCGCTTGACTTGATAATTTTCTCACCAGCAGGTCTTTGAACCCCTGCAGACTTGTGTCTGCCGGAAAGAGAGATACAACGTAGGTTTTAAATCTAGGATCGAGCACGGTGGCCAAAATGTAGTGCTCTGATTTCAACAGATTGACCACCCGTGAATCCTGGTTAAGCGAATGAAGGGCTCCATCCACAAGTCCCACATGCCTAGCGGAATCGCTCTGTCTTAGCTCCTCCTTCAATGTCTCCAGCTTCTTCTGCAAAAGCCTGATGACGGGAATGACCTGACTCAGGCTGGCAGTGTCTGAACTGACTTCACGTGTGGCAAGTTCAAAAGGTTGCAGAACCTTGCACAACGTTGAAATCATTCTCCACTGCGCTTGAGACAGGTGCATTCCACCTCCTATATCGTGGTCAGATGTATAGGCTTGAATGGCCTTTTGCTGCTCCTCCATCCTCTGAAGCATATAGAGGGTTGAATTCCACCTCGTTACCACTTCTTGCTTCAGATGATGGCAGGGCAGGTTCAGGCGTTTTTGGTGTTGCTCCAGTCTTCTGTACGTGGTGCCTGTACGCCGAAAGTGTCCCGCAATTCTTGTGGCCACCGACAGCATCTCTTGCACGCCCCTGTCGTTTTTTAAATAATTCTGCACCACCAAATTCAAGGTATGTGCAAAACATGGGACGTGCTGGAATTTGCCCAGATATAATGCACGCACAATATTGCTGGCGTTGTCCGATGCCACAAATCCACAGGAGAGTCCAATTGGGGTAAGCCATTCTGTGATGATCTTCCTTAGTTGCCGTAAGAGGTTTTCAGCTGTGTGCGTATTCTGGAAAGCGGTGATACAAAGCGTAGCCTGCCTAGGAAAGAGTTGGCGTTTGCGAGATGCTGCTACTGGTGCCGCCGCTGCTGTTCTTGCGGCGGGAGTCAATACATCTACCCAGTGGGCTGTCACAGTCATATAGTCCTGAGTCTGCCCTGCTCCACTTGTCCACATGTCCGTGGTTAAGTGGACATTGGGTACAACTGCATTTTTTAGGACACTGGTGAGTCTTTTTCTGAGGTCTGTGTACATTTTCGGTATCGCCTGCCTAGAGAAATGGAACCTAGATGGTATTTGGTACCGGGGACACAGTACCTCAATCAAGTCTATAGTTGGCTCTGAAGTAATGATGGATACCGGAACCACGTTTCTCACTGCCCAGGATGCCAAGGCCTCAGTTATCCGCTTTGCAGCAGGATGACTGCTGTGATATTTCATCTTCCTTGCAAAGGACTGTTGGACAGTCAATTGCTTGGTGGAAGTAGTAAAAGTGGTCTTACGACTTCCCCTCTGGGATGACCATCGACTCCCAGCAGCAACAACAGCAGCGCCAGCAGCAGTAGGCGTTACACTCAAGGATGCATCGGAGGAATCCCAGGCAGGAGAGAACTCGTCAGAATTGCCAGTGACATGGCCTGCAGGACTATTGGCATTCCTGGGGAAGGAGGAAATTGACACTGAGGGAGTTGGTGGGGTGGTTTGCGTGAGCTTGGTTACAAGAGGAAGGGATTTACTGGTCAGTGGACTGCTTCCGCTGTCGCCCAAAGTTTTTGAACTTGTCACTGACTTATGATGAATGCGCTGCAGGTGACGTATAAGGGAGGATGTTCCGAGGTGGTTAACGTCCTTACCCCTACTTATTACAGCTTGACAAAGGCAACACACGGCTTGACACCTGTTGTCCGCATTTCTGTTGAAATACTTCCACACCGAAGAGCTGATTTTTTTGGTATTTTCACCAGGCATGTCAATGGCCATATTCCTCCCACGGACAACAGGTGTCTCGCCGGGTGCCTGACTTAAACAAACCACCTCACCATCAGAATCCTCCTTGTCAATTTCCTCCCCAGCGCCAGCAACACCCATATCCTCCTCATCCTGGTGTACTTCAACACTGACATCTTCAATCTGACTATCAGGAACTGGACTGCGGGTGCTCCTTCCAGCACTTGCAGGGGGCGTGCAAATGGTGGAAGGTGCATGCTCTTCACGTCCAGTGTTGGGAAGGTCAGGCATCGCAACCGACACAATTGGACTCTCCTTGTGGATTTGTGATTTTGAAGAACG
Organism: Pseudophryne corroboree; assembly: GCF_028390025.1. Lineage (NCBI taxonomy): Eukaryota > Metazoa > Chordata > Amphibia > Anura > Myobatrachidae > Pseudophryne > Pseudophryne corroboree. Next base: position 13,234 of record NW_026970022.1, read on the forward strand.
CACAGTTCTTTGCTGTGCTTTTGCCAGCTTAAGTCTTTTCATTTTTCTAGCGAGAGGCTGAGTGCTTCCATCCTCATGTGAAGCTGAACCACTAGCCATGAACATAGGCCAGGGCCTCAGCCGTTCCTTGCCACTCCGTGTGGTAAATGGCATATTGGCAAGTTTACGCTTCTCCTCCGACGATTTTTATTTAGATTTTTGAGTCCTTTTTTTACTGATCTTTTGTGTTTTGGATTTTACATGCTCTGTACTATGACATTGGGCATCGGCCTTGGCAGACGACGTTGATGGAATTTCATCGTCTCGGCCATGACTAGTGGCAGCAGCTTCAGCACGAGGTGGAAGTGGATCTTGATCTTTCCCTATTTTTGGAACCTCAACATTTTTGTTCTCCATATTTTAATAGGCACAACTAAAAGGCACCTCAGGTAAACAATGGAGATGGATGGATACTAGTATACTTATGGATGACGAGTGACTGACGACACAGAGGTAGCTACAGCCGTGGACTACCGTACTGCGTCTGCTAGTATAGAGATGATAATTAATGATATAAAAAAATATATATATAACTACTGTAGGTATATATAATATAATGACGGACCTGGTGGACACTGTCAGCAGACTGCTAAACTACTAGTATGAAGAAGATAGAAAAAAACTTGCACCACAGGTAGGTAGGTATACAATTATGGACGAGCACTGACGACACAGAGATAGCCACAGCCGTGGCCTACCGTACTGCGTCTGCTAGTATAGAGATGATAATTAATGATATAAAAAAAAATATATATAACTACTGTAGGTATATATAATATAATGATGGACCTGGTGGACACTGTCAGCAGACTGCTAAACTACTAGTATGAAGAAGATAGAAAAAAAAACCCACCACAGTTAGGTATACAATTATGGACGAGTGACGACACAGAGGTAGGTACAGCCGTGCACTACCGTACTGCGTCTGCTAGTATAGATAATATACTAAATATATTACTACTGTAGGTATATAATATAATGACGGACCTGGTGGACACTGTCAGCAGACTCCTAAACTACTAGTATGAAGAAGATAGAAAAAAAAACCCCACCACAGGTAGGTATACAATTATGGACGAGCACTGACGACACAGAGGTAGGTACAGCCGTGGACTACCGTACTGCGTCTGCTAGTATAGATAATATAATAAATATATTACTACTGTAGGTATATAATATAATGACGGACCTGGTGGACACTGTCAGCAGACTGCTAAACTACTAGTATGAAGAAGATAAAAAAAAAACCCCACCACAGGTAGGTAGGTATACAATTATGGACGAGCACTGACGACACAGAGATAGCCACAGCCGTGGACTACCGTACTGCGTCTGCTAGTATAGATAATATAATAAATATATTACTACTGTAGGTATATAATATAATGATGGACCTGGTGGACACTGTCAGTAGACTCCTAAACTACTAGTATGAAGAAGATAGAAAAAAAAAAACCACCACAGGTAGGTAGGTATACAATTATGGACGAGCACTGACGACACAGAGATAGCCACAGCCGTGGACTACCGTACTGCGTCTGCTAATATAGAGATGATAAAGATGAAAAAAAAAATATAACACTACTGCAGATAAATATTTATATAATATATGTATGACGGACCTGCTGGACACTGTCAGCAGAATGCGTTTATAGAATAAAAAAAAAACACCACAGGAGTGTTTAACTTTTTCAGGCAGACAATATACTGGTGGTCACACTGGCAGCAAAAGTGTGCACTGTACTCCTGCTATAACTGCTCCCCAGTCTCCCCCACAATTAAGCTGTGTGAGCAGTGAGCACTCAGCACAGTCAGATATACATAGATGATATATCATGCAGCACACTGAGGCTGAGCACAGATATGGTATGTGTATCGTTTTTTTTCAGGCAGAGAACGGATTATAAATAATAAAACTGGTGGTCACTATCAGCAAAACTCTGCACTACTGAGTACTCCTGACAAGTTCAACTGCTCCCCAAATTAGTAGTAAATCAAATGTCACTCGTCTCTATCTTCTAATCTAAACGGAGAGGACGCCAGCCACGTCCTCTCCCTATCAATCTCAATGCACGTGTGAAAATGGCGGCGACGCGCGGCTCCTTATATAGAATCCAAGTCTCGTGAGAATCCGACAGCGGGATGATGACGTTCGGGCGCGCTCGGGTTAACCGAGCAAGGCGGGAGGATCCGAGTCTGCTCGGACCCGTGCAAAAAAGGGTGAAGTTCGGGCGGGTTCGGATTCCGAGGAACCGAACCCGCTCATCTCTTATGGCCACCCAGCATGACGCCTCCCTTCTTGACCATGCTGTAATTGCAGTCGCACTGCAGTTCAGCGTGATCATAAAAAATGGTGTAGCCTCCTGCTGGTGCAGACTGTATGTGCGCGCAGGAAGCCGCCACCATTTTTGTGATCACAGCGGCTGAATGTGATGTCATACAGCCGCTGTGACCACGCCCCCTGTGTCTCCTCCATTGCAGACCCCATTTTGAAGCCTTGCCCCCGCACCGCTCCATCCCTGACTTGGAAATGGAGTGTTGCTGACCCCCCTCTCCCCCCCTGCCCCGATTGACAGGCAGAGGCGATCGCATTCTCTGCGGGGTGCCGCAGAAAATGCAGGCACATGCGTATGCTCTTAGCAATTTTTGCAGTTGGATCACTTATTGTGATTGCAATCCAACCTGAATCAGGCCCTATTACCTATCACAATGCGCTGCGGGCAGTACAAAATTGGTTTAATATAGGAGAAAAACCCCCAGACCTGTGCTCCTTAACTGTACCTGGTGGCTAGTGGAGCGGCTGCCCAGTAATCAGTGTCCACGCCAGTGCGCACACGGTCCACCCCCTACGGCCACGCTCCCCTTCATCAGCGGCCTCGTGATCCGGAAGGGCGGTGTGTGTGTGACTGACCTTAGGAAGAAACCGGAGCCTCCGCTGCAGTGACCCAGCAACCAGGGCACGGGAGTATACAGCGCCGCTGGGAGTGATGAAGCTGCAGTAAAGATGTCTATTAGACCTAGCCTGCTGCAGCCCTTGTAGATTCTCATAAAACAAGTTCTTCTTTTCTTGTCAAAATGAATAGCTAAGAATAGGCTGCCTGAGGCAGGCCCCTGTTAAGTGGCCTGCTACTGAAGGCACCAACTACAAACTGAGCTCCCTGTTCATGGAAGCGGAGTTATAGAGGAGGATGCACTGAGCATCTTGGGAACAGTCAAAAGCTTTGAGCCGGTTGGTGCCTCAGATCAAGATCCTACTCTACACCCCAATGTGAATCCTTGTGGAGTCCTGTGTACCCCACAGAAGAAATTAATGTGTCACACCCATTGGCAGCAACCTTAGAATAGCTGCTGATGGGCACAATTGAGAAAGGAAGGGGGGGGGGGACATTTGAATCCAGCACATAGATGCAATTCAAATATGTAATTTGTACCTTCCTATTTTAAAATATAATGGATGAACTTCACCCTGTGAGAACAATCTTCATGATCAAGAGATCTCATATGCAAAATAAGTATGAGTTGGGATAGGGCTGGGGAGGGTGGCTGCTCGGCCCCTCCCCCGTCAAGTTAAGGAGATTCAACTGAGGAAGCACAAGGGAACTCTCGTCTGGGGACAACAACTGCAGGGAGACCACATCTTTTCAGATGAACATGGGAGGGCAGAAGGCTGCCTAATACTGAAGCACCATCAAATATCAAACCATATGCAACAACTAGTACAAGCATTCCTGGGGGAAGGTCTGCAGCAGACGGATTTGCATACGGTGATGTCATCCAAGCAGTGGGCCAAAGTTGGCTGGAACCCTCATTTGCATATGAAAAGAGAAAAGGGGCATGCAGGGCATGGCGGCCTTTTGCGGTGCTTGGATGACCCCTAGTTCGCATTAAACACCCCCACCCTCCTTTGGTGTTGGGCTCATGTTGGCTATGCCCCAGCCCCTGAAGCATTCAAGCTGATTTCTTGCAGCAGCTGGGCACTGTAACAGCTCCAGAGCTGCTCTGTAAGGCAACTAAAAGGGTGTGGGCCCTGCAGCACTACCTGTAGTTCGCATTGTGTGTTGGAAGGCACAAAGTAAGCAGACGGGAGAAGTCAGGATAGTGCGCAAGGGCATAGAAGGCAGTGGCTCCAGAAAAGAGAAGTGGAAACAGACAGCAAACTAGGCTGGAGAGAGACCTGAGACAAAGAGATCTGAATTATACGAGAGCCGACCAGGGGAAACACAAATTATGCAATCAAGTTTCCCACATTTGGGGAAATCGCAGGAGCAGCACACCCAGAGTGCAATGGGTGAGCCTAGCCCTGGGAGAAGCACCTTCATGATCATAGTATCTCACCTGGCAGGTAAGTAGGAGTTGGGCTAGAGCTGGGGAGGGTCACTACTCGGGCACCCCCCTGTCAAGTGAAGGAGATCCAACTGAGGCAGCACAAGGGAACTCTCGAAAGAAGAACAAGGCTAGAGGAATATATGAGACAAAGAAATCTGACTTTTACCAGAGCTGACCAGAGGAAAACACAAACACAGTCCCCCACTACCACAAAAAATGCAGGCGAGTTTCCCACATTTGGGGAAATCACAGGGGTCAGCATACCCAGAATGCAATGAATGAACCTCACCCTGGGTGAACAATCTTCATGACCATGGTGTCTCCTATGCAAAATAAGTATGATTTGGGATAGGGCTGGGAGGGCCGCTGCTCAGGCACATCTCTGTCAAGTAAAGGAGATTCAACTGAGGCAGCACAAGGGAACTCTCATCTGGGGACAACAACTGCAGGGAGAACACATATTTTCAGATGAACATGGGAGGGCAGAAGGCTGCCTAAAACTGAAGCACCCCCAAACAACAAACCAAATGCAACAACTAGTGCAAGCATTCCTGGGGGAAGGCCTGCCGCAGATGGATTTGCATATGGTGATGTCATCCAAGCAGTGGGTCAAAGTTGGCTTCAACCCTCATCTGCATATGAAAAGAGAAAAGGGGCGTGCAGGGCATGGCGGCCTTTTGCGGTGCTTGGATGACCCCTAGTTCGCATTAAACACCCCCACCCACCTTTGGTGTGGGGCTCATGTTGGCCATGCCCCATCCCCTGAAGCATTCAAGCTGATTTCTTGCAGCAGCTGGGCACTGTAACAGCTCCAGAGCTGCTCTGTAAGGCAAGTAAAAGATTGTGTGGGCCCTGCAGCACTACCTGTAGTTTGCATTGTGCATTGGAAGGCACAAAGTAAGCAGACGGGAGGAGAAGTCAGGATAGTGCACAAGGGTATAGAAGGGAGGGGCTCAAGATAAAAGAAGTGGAAACAGACAGCAAACTAGGCTGGAGAAAGACCTGAGACAAAGAGATCTGAATTATACGAGAGCCGACCAGAGGAAACACAAATTATGCAGTCAAGTGTCCCACATTTGGGGAAATCGTAGGAGCAGCACACCCAGAGTGCAATGGGTGAGCCTTGCCCTGGGAGAAGCAACTTCCTGATCATAGTATCTCACCTGGCAGGTAAGTAGGAGTTGGGCTAGAGCTGGGGAGGGTCGCTGCTCGGGCACCCCCCTGTCAAGTGAAGGAGATCCAACTGAGGCAGCACAAAGAAACTCTCGAAAGAAGAACAAGGCTAGAGGAAGATCTGAGACAAAGAAATCTGACTTTTACCAGAGCTGACCAGAGGAAAGCACAAACACAGTCCCCCACTACCACAAATAATGCAGTCGAGTTTCCCACATTTGGGGAAATCACAGGGGTCAGCATACCCAGAATGCAATGAATGAACCTCACCCTGGGAGAACAATCTTCATGACCATGGTAACTCCTATGCAAAATAAGTATGATTTGGGATAGGGCTGGGGAGGGCCGCTGCTCAGGCACATCTCTGTCAAGTAAAGGAGATTCAACTGAGGCAGCACAAGGGAACTCTCATCTGGGTACAACAACTGCAGGGAGAACACATATTTTCAGATGAACATGGGAGGGCAGAAGGCTGCCTAATACTGAAGCATCCCCAAACAACAAACCAAATGCAACAACTAGTAAAAGCATTCCAGGGTGAAGGTCTGCAGAAGACGGATTTGCATACGGTGATGTCATCCAAGCAGTGGGCCAAAGTTGGCTGGAACCCTCATCTGCATATAAAAAGAGAAAAGGGTTATGCAGGGCATGGCGGCCTTTTGCGGCACTTGGATGACCCCTAGTTTGCATTAAACACCTCCACCCTCCTTCGGTGTGGGGCTCATGTTGGCTATGCCCCAGCCCCTGAAGCATTCAAGCTGATTTCTTGCAGCAGCTGGGCACTGTAACAGCTCCAGAGCTGCTCTGTAAGGCAAGTAAAAGGGTGTGGGCCCTGCAGCACTACCTATAGTTCGCATTGTGCGTTGGAAGGCACAAAGTAAGCAGAAAGGAGGAGAAGTCAGGATAGTGCGCAAGGGCATAGAAGGGAGCGGCTCAAGAAAAGAGAAGTGGAAACAGACAGCAAACTAGGCTGGAGAGAGACCTGAGACAAAGAGATCTGAATTATACGAGAGCCGACCAGGGGAAACACAAATTATGCAGTCAAGTTTCCCACATTTGGGGAAATCGCAGGAGCAGCACACCCAGAGTGCAATGGGTGAGCCTTGCCCTGGGAGAAGCACCTTCATGATCATAGTATCTCACCTGGCAGGTAAGTAGGAGTTGGGCGAGAGCTGGGGAGGGTCGCTGCTCGGGTACTTCCCTGTAAAGTGAAGGAGATCCAACTGAGGCAGCACAAGGGAACTCTCGAAAGAAGAACAAGGCTAGAGGAAAATCTGAGACAAAGAAATCTGAGTTTTACCAGAGCTGACCAGAGGAAAGCACAAACACAGTCCCCCACTACCACAAATAATGCAGTTGAGTTTCCCACATTTGGGTAAATCACAGGGGTCAGCATACCCAAAATGCAATGAATGAACCTCACCCTGGGAGAACAATCTTCATGACCATGGTATCTCCTATGCAAAATAAGTATGATTTGGGATAGGGCTGGGGAGGGCCGCTGCTCATGCACATCTCTGTCAAGTAAAGGAGATTCAACTGAGGCAGCACAAGGGAACTCTCATCTGGGGACAACAACTGCAGGGAGAACACATTTTTTCAGATGAACATGGGAGGGCAGAAGGCTGCCTAATACTGAAGCACCCCCAAACAACAAACCAAATGCAACAACTAGTACAAGCATTCCTGGGGGAAGTTCTGCAGAAGACGGATTTGCATACGGTGATGTCATCCAAGCAGTGGGCCAAAGTTGGCTGGAACCCTCATCTGCATATGAAAAGAGAAAAGGGGTGTGCAGGGCATGGCGGCCTTTTGCGGCGCTTGGATGACCCTTAGTTCGCATTAAACACCCCCACCCTCCTTCGGTGTGGGGCTCATGTTGGCCATGCCCCATCCCCTGAAGCATTCAAGCTGATTTCTTGCAGCAGCTTGGCACTGTAACAGCTCCAGAGCTGCTCTGTAAGGCAAGTAAAAGGGTGTGGGCCCTGCAGCACTACCTGTAGTTTGCATTGTGCATTGGAAGGCACAAAGTAAGCAGACAGGAGGAGAAGTCAGGATAGTGCACAAGGGTATAAAAGCGAGTTTCCCACATTTGGGAAAATCACAGGGGTCAGCATACCCAGAATGCAATGAATGAACCTCACCCTGGGAGAACAATCTTCATGACCATGGTATCTCCTATGCAAAATAAGTATGATTTGGGATAGGGCTGGGGAGGGCCGCTGCTCAGGCACATCTCTGTCAAGTAAAGGAGATTCAACTGAGGCAGCACAAGGGAACTCTCATCTGGGGACAACAACTGCAGGGAGAACACATATTTTCAGATGAAAATCTTGGTCATGCTCTGGTTTCTCTTCAGAACGAACAAATCTTTCGCCTTTTACTAAAGATTTCTGTGGAGAGGAGCAAAACCGAGTTTTATCTCAATCTTTGCATGCCCCATATTATTGGGGTTTCTTTTATCAGTTTAAAGACAGAACGAGTGTGCTTTCTTGTTAGCTTTAATGTAAGCTCATTTGCATAGAAATGACAGTAAATGTTTGTTTCTTTTCAAACAGAACTTTCTTGACCATGCTACTTGCTTGAAAGATCTGGGAGCACATGGAATACAGTACAAACCATGCTTATAGCAAGGAGAAGCCAGGTGAGAAATCTGCTTTCTTTCAAGTTGGGCGCTCACTTTGATCTGAATGAGGACTGCTGGCACAGCATTTAGGCGACAGGTGGAATCTTGGTCATGCTCTGGTTTCTCTTCAGAACGAACAAATCTTTCGCCTTTTATTAAAGATTTCTGTGGAGAGGAGCAAAACTGAGTTTTATCTCAATTTTTGCATGCCCCATATTATTGGGGTTTCTTTTATCAGTTTAAAGACAGAACGAGTGTGCTTTCTTGTTAGCTTTAATGTAAGTTTATTTGCATAACAATGACTATAAATGTCTGTTTCTTTTCAAGCAGAACTTTCTTGACCATACTAATTGCTTGAAAGATCTGGGAGCACATGGAAAAGAGTACAAACCATGTTTATAGCAAGGGGAAGCCTGGTGAGAAATCTGCTTTCTTTCATTCAAATTGGGTGCTCACTTTGATCTGAATGAGAACTGCTGGCATGGCACTCAGGCGACAGGTGGAATCTTGGTCATGCTCTGGTTTCTCTTCAGAACTAACAAATATTTCGCCTTTTATTAAAGATTTCCGTGGAGAGGAGCAAAACTGAGTTTTATCTCAATTTTTGCATGCCCCATATTATTGGGGTTTCTTTTATCAGTTTAAAGACAGAACGAGTGTGCTTTCTTGTTAGCTTTAATGTAAGTTTATTTGCATAACAATGACAGTAAATGTTTGTTTCTTTTCAAACAGAACTTTCTTGACCATGCTACTTGCTTGAAAGATCTGGGAGCACATGGAAAACAGTACAAACCATGCAGTATCACAAGAGCCTTTATTTGATCTTTCATGAAGATAGAGCAGAATTGAGGACACGTCAACAATTTCTGCCGAAGGTGGTTCATCTTTCCACATGGTGCCTTTGGCCACTGACACCTTCGTTGAGTCAAAGTCTCTGGCTGTGGTCAGAACTTTGAAAATTTATGTCACCAGAACGGTTCAGATTAGGAAAACAGAGGCTCTGTTTGTCCTGTATGCTCCCATCAGGATTGGGTGTCCTGCTTCCATGTAGACCATTATGCGCTGGATCTGTGGTAAGATTCAGCATGCTCGTTCCACGGCAGGATTGCCGTTACTGAAGTAGGTGAAGACCCATTCTACTAGAAAGGTGGGTTCATCCTTGGCAGCTGGTCGGGGAGTCTCGGCATTGCAACTTTGCCGAGCAGCTATTTAGTAAACACTTTTGCTAAGTTTTACAAGTTTGATACCTTGGCTGATGATAACCTTAAGTTGGGTCATTCGGTGCTGCAGAGTCGTACGCACTCTCCCACCCGTTCAAGAGCTTTGGTATAACCCCATGGTTCTTAATGTGACCCCAGCATCCTCTAGGTCGTATGAGAAAATAGGATTTTAATACCTACCGGTAAATCCTTTTCTCTTAGTCTGTAGAGGATGCTGGGCACCCGTCCCAGTCCATACTGTGTCTGCAGTTATTACTTGTGGTTATACACATGTTGTGTTATGGTTCTGGTCAGCTTTTTGCTGCAATTGTTCATGCCGTTGGCTTGTGTTCTGTTGAATGCCACTTTCTGCGGCATGCTTAAGGTGTGAGCTGGTAAGATGCTCACCTTAGTTTAACAATAAATCCTTTCCTCGAAATGTCCGTCTCCCTGGGCACAGTTCCTATAACTGGAGTCTGGAGGAGGGGCATAGAGGGAGGAGCCAGTTCACACCCTTTGAAAGTCTTAAAGTGCCCATGTCTCTTGCGGATCCCGTCTATACCCCATGGTTCTTAATGTGACCCCAGCATCCTCTACGGACTAAGAGAAAAGAATGCCCTTGCGCACTATCCTGACTTCTCCTCCCGTCTGCTTACTTTGTGCCTTCCAACGCACAATGCGAACTACAGGTGGTGCTGCAGGGCCCACACCCTTTTACTTGCCTTACAGAACAGCTCTGGAGCTGTTACAGTGCCCAGCTGCTGCAAGAAATCAGCTTGAATGCTTCAGGGGATGGGGCATGGCCAACATGAGCCCCACACCAAAGGAGGGTGGGGGTGTTTAATGTGAACTAGGGGTCATCCAAGCACTGCAAAAGGCCGCCATGCCCTGCATGCCCTTTTTCTCTTTTCATATGCAGATGAGGGTTCCAGTCAACTTTGGCCCACTGCTTGGATAACATCACCGTATGCAAATCCGTCTGCTGCAGACCTTCCCCCAGGAATGCTTGTACTAGTTGTTGCATATGGTGCTTCAGTATTAGGCAGCCTTCCGCCCTCCCATGTTCATCTGAAAAGATGTGGTCTCCCTGCAGTTGTTGTCCCCAGACGAGAGTTCCCTTGTGCTTCCTCAGTTGAATCTCCTTAACTTGACGGGGGAGGGGCTGCCCGAGCAGCCACCCTCCCCAGCCCTATCCCAACTCATCCTTATTTTGCATATGAGATCTCTTGATCATGAAGATTGTTCTCACAGGGTGAGGTTCATCCATTATATTTTAAAATAGGAAGGTACAAATTACATATTTGAATTGCATCTATGTGCTGGATTCAAATGTCCCCCCCCCCCTTCCTTTCTCAATTGTGCCCGTCAGCAGCTATTCTAAGGTTGCTGCCAATGGGTGTGACATATTAATTTCTTCTGTGGGGTACACTGGACTCCACAAGGATTCACATTGGGGTGTAGAGTAGGATCTTGATCTGAGGCACCAACCGGCTCAAAGCTTTTGACTGTTCCCAAGAAGCTCAGTGCATTCTCCTCTATAACCCCGCTTCCATGAACAGGGAGCTCAGTTTGTAGTTGGTGCCTTCAGTAGCAGGCCGCTTAACAGGGGCCTGCCTCAGGCAGCCTATTCTTAGCTATTAATTTTGACAAGAAAAGAAGAACTTGTTTTATGAGAATCTACAAGGGCTGCAGCAGGCTAGGTCTAATAGACATCTTTACTGCAGCTTCATCACTCCCAGCGGCGCTGTATACTCCCGTGCCCTGGTTGCTGGGTCACTGCAGCGGAGGCTCCGGTTTCATCCTAAGGTCAGTCACACACACACCACCCTTCCGGATCACGAGGCCGCTGATGAAGGGGAGCGAGGCCGTAGGGGGTGGGCCGTGTGCGCACTGCGGTGGATACTGATTACTGGGCAGCCGCTCCACTAGCCACCAGGTACAGTTAAGGAGCACAGGTCTGGGGGTTTTTCTCCTATATTAACCCAATTTTGTACTGCCCGCAGCGCATTGTGATAGGTAATAGGGCCTGATTCAGGTTGGATTGCAATCACAATAAGCGATCCAACTGCAAAAATTGCTAAGAGCATACGCATGTGCCTGCATTTTCTGCGGCACCCCGCAGAGAATGTGATCGCCTCTGCCTGTCAATCGGGGCGGGGAAGGGGGGGAGAGGTGGGTCAGCAACACTCCATTTCCAAGTCAGAGATGGAGCGGTGCGGGGGCAAGGCTTCAAAATGGGGTCTGCAACAGAGGAGACACAGGAGGCATGGTCACAGCGGCTGTATGACATCACATTCAGCCGCTGTGATCACAAAAATGGTGGCGGCTTCCTGCGCGCACATACAGTCTGCCCCAGCAGGAGCCTACACCATTTTTTATGATCACGCTGAACTGCAGTGCGACTGCAATTACAGCATGGTCAAGAAGGGAGGCGTCATGCTGGGTGGCCATGCCCTGTCACTGTGCAGGAGCCAGCACCGCTCACACACTAGTCCCCGGGTGCAGCCCCCAACCCCCGGGACACCCGGAGCAACAAAATGTAGATTCAGGCCACCAGGCCACGCCCCTACCTATGAAACCATGCCTCCTTTTTACCATTGCGCTGCTTATCTGCGCGCACTGCATTACAATCTCCCTCGCCACCTCTCTGGGTGTCACCAGTGATAGTGACACCTCTGCCATGCTTGTAGCAGCTGGTCCTAAGATCTACGCCTCAAACCCTGAGTGTTTGCCCTTGTGACTTGTTGATCATCATAGCGAAGCAGATGCTTACAGAAAACTGCAGGGGCTTAGATTGAAAATAAAAAAATTGATGGGTATAAGGTAGAGAGGAGCAGGTTCGGTTCTCCGAGAACCGAATTCCCCACAAACTCCACGTGGTTTACACTGGTCCAAGGCAGGCTCGGTTGTTCCCGCCTGACTCGGAAAACCTGAACAAGGGAAAATGTCATCATCCCGCTGTCGGATTCTCGCGAGATTCGGATTCCATATAAAGAGCTGCGCGTTGCTGCCATTTTTACTCGTGCATTGAAGAGAGAGCGGAGAGGACGTGGCTATGTTCTCTCAGTGGAAATCTCAATATCAGTGCTCAGTATCAGTGGTTACTTATTGCTGCTCAGTAATACTAGTAGTGTGTCTCTCCTGCTCAGTGTCAGTTCTCAGTAGTATCCTCATCAGTGCTCAGTATCACTGCTCATTGTCTTGTGCTGCATTGTGGTGCTCAGCATACTACAGTACATTACTAATAGTCCAGTGCTGCATCTTGCTGCTCAGTGTCAGTTCTAGTATCCTCATCAGTGCTCACTATCACTGCTCATTGCATTGTGGTGTTCTGTATACTACAATAACATAGTAATATAGTAACATAGTTTTTGAGGTTGAATAGAGGCAAATTGCCCATCGTGTTCAACCTGTTTTAAGTTGTGATGATTCTACATACTTGCTGAATAATGTTTTATGACTAGTTAGCTACTATAACTCATGTTACCCCCGGATTAACCATGTTGATATTTTAAGTATTATAACCTTGGATAACTTTTTCATTCAGAAATGTATCCATTCCTTTTTTAAATCCAATTACAGAGTCCGCCATTACCACCTTCCCTGGCAGGGAATTCCACATCCTGATTGCCCTAACAGTGAAGAATCCTTTCCTCCATTGCGTTCTGAACTTTCCTCCAGTCGCAGCGAGTGACCACGTGTTCTTTTAATAAATAATTCCTCTGATAACTCTTTGTTATGTATCTTTACATATTTGAAGATATTAATAATATCTCCTCTTAGGCACCTCTTTTCTAGTGTATAAATATTCAGCCTAGTAAGTCTTTCCTTATAGTCAAGTACTTTTAGGCCTTTAATCAATTTAGTCTTCAGGATCTCTTACACTTCCATGAGCAGCAGAGTAGTGCAATGGAAGCATGCTGGGCCCATACCCCAGAGGTCGATTGATCGAAACTATCCTCTGCTATGTGCATTTTTTTTTTTATAATTAAAGTAATCAAAAACTGGGATTGATATTTTGGCTCTTTTATTTTTACTTAAAGTACAATAACTTTTATCATTTTAATTTGTTTTAATAGTATATTGACAGCATTGTTTTCTTTAAAAAATCCACTTAATTTTCTTTACCCTATTACTGAAATGGTAATTGACAAAAACAAACTACATTGTCACCAGAAGAGCAATGCAAAATGTACAAGTGATATATGAAAATCATCTTCCATCTTGAATTTCAATGATGCATTGGGACAACAATTTGTGAGAAACATCTTCACCCATAAAGAAAGATTTTCTTAATTCCTTACCTGTGTGCTGATTAGATATCACCTTGTTTTCACATTAAACAGACTTCCCCATGAGGAAGCAGCAATGATGCAGTGACGTTTCCTGGTGTCAACCTGTATTATTTCAGTAGACATTGAAATGAGGATGCATCTTTGATGCCTTTCCAATGAAGCAAGTTTAATTCAGTAATAGGTGAAAAACCATTCCTACAAAGGTGTTAATCAGAGACTTGGCTTTGTGGACACTTTTCAGAGAGCAAATTTGTTAGCATAAACATAAAATCAGAAAATGAAGAGCTGTTTAATCACTCAATTGTACTTTTCTGCCAGCATAATTTTTTTTCTCTGCAACCCACTGCTAAATTGTGCTTCCTAGCTGTTTTTTTATAAAATCACTTAATCAAATCTAACTCTGATTACATCAGAGAAGGCCAGGTACCCTACACCATAAGGGGGGTTTTTGAAATTTTGACTTGTCTACTTAAAGATCACCAAAATCTGATTACAAGGTCAATTACATCCCTGGGTGGGATTGAACCACCAACCTTTTGGTTAATAGCCAAACATGCTAACCGATTGCGCCACAGAGACACCTTGCAAAAGTCAATACTGACAAAGGCTAATAAGCATTCATCTAGAACGTTTCCTAGAAAAACTTTAAAAAGTCAATAATCTGGAGAATTTTTGTAAGAAACACATTGGTACTTTCCCATGATGAGTGAGTGCTTCAGGATTTCTTGCACTTACATGGGCTATTAACCAAAAGGTTGGTGGTTCAATCCCACCCAGGGATGTAATTGACCTTGTCAACAGATTTTGGTGATCTTTAAGAAGACAAGTCAAAATTTCATACCCCCTCTTATGGTGTAGGGTACCTGGCCTTCTCTGACGTAATCAGAGTTAGATTTAATTAAGTGATTTTATAAAAAACAGCTAGGAAGCACAATTTAGCAGTGGGTTGCAGAGAAAAAAATAACATTTTAAACCTACCGGTAATTTTTTTTTCTCGTAGTCCGTAGAGGATGATGGGGACTCCGTAAGGACCATGGGGGATAGACGGGCTCCGCAGCAGACATGGGCACTTTAAGAAAGACTTTTGATCTGGGTGTGCACTGGCTCCTCCCTCTATGCCCCTCCTCCATACCTCAGTTAGAGAAACTGTGCCCAGAGGAGACGGACAGTACGAGGAAAGGATTTTTGTTAATCCAAGGTCAAGATTCATACCAGCCACACCAATCACACCGTATAACTTGTGATATACTACCCAGTTAACAGTATGAAAACAACATAGCATCAGTCCAAGACCGATGAAAACTAACATATAACCCTTATGTAAGCAATAACTATATACAAGTCTTGCAGAAGTAGACCGCACTTGGGACGGGCACCCAGCATCCTCTACGGACTACGAGAAAAAGATTTACCGGTAGGTTTAAAATCTTATTTTCTCTTACGTCCTAGAGGATGCTGGGGACTCCGTAAGGACCATGGGGATTATACCAAAGCTCCCAAACGGGCAGGAGAGTGCGGATGACTCTGCAGCACTGATTGAGCAAACAGGAGGTCCTCCTCAGCCAGGGTATCAAACTTATAGAACTTTGCAAAGGTGTTTGAACCAACTTTGACCCACTGCATGGATGACATCACCATATGCAAATCCATCTGCGGCAGGCCTTCCCCCAGGAATGCTTGAACTAGTTGTTGCATTTGGTTTGTTGTTTGGGGGTGCTTCAGTATTAGGCAGCCTTCTGCCCTCCCATGTTCATCTGAAAATATGTGTTCTCCCTGCAGTTGTTGTCCCCAGATGAGAGTTCCCTTGTGCTGCCTCAGTTGAATCTCCTTTACTTGACAGAGATGTGCCTGAGCAGCGGCCCTCCCCAGCCCTATCCCAAATCATACTTATTTTGCATAGGAGATACCATGGTCATGAAGATTGTTCTCCCAGGGTTAGGTTCATTCATTGCATTCTGGGTATGCTGACCCCTGTGATTTCCCCAAATGTGGGAAACTCAACTGCATTATTTGTGGTAGTGGGGGACTGTGTTTGTGCTTTCCTCTGGTCAGCTCTGGTAAAAGTCAGATTTCTTTGTCTCAGATCTTCCTCTAGCCTTGTTCTTCTTTCGAGAGTTCCCTTGTGCTGCCTCAGTTGGATCTCCTTCACTTGACAGGGGGGTGCCCGAGCAGCGACCCTCCCCAGCTCTAGCCCAACTCCTACTTACCTGCCAGGTGAGATACTATGATCATGAAGATGCTTCTCCCAGGGCAAGGCTCACCCATTGCACTCTGGGTGTGCTGCCCCTGCGATTTCCCCAAATGTGGGAAACTTGACTGCATAATTTGTGTTTCCCCTGGTCGGCTCTCATATAATTCAGATCTCTTTGTCTCAGGTCTCTCTCCAGCCTAGTTTGCTGTCTGTTTCCACTTCTTTTTTCTTGAGCCCCTCCCTTCTATACCCTTGTGCACTATCCTGACTTCTCCCGTCTCCTTACTTTGTGCCTTCCAACGCACAATGCAAACTACAGGTAGTGCTGCAGGGCCCACACCCTTTTACTTGCTTTACAGAGCAGCTCTGGAGCTGTTACAGTGCCCAGCTGCTGCAAGAAATCAGCTTGAATGCTTCAGGGGCTGGGGCATAGCCAACATGAGCCCCACACCGAAGGAGGGTGGAGGTGTTTAATGCGAACTAGGGGTCATCCAAGCGCCGCAAAAGGCCGCCATGCCCTGCACACCCCTTTATTCTTTTCATATGCAGACGAGGGTTGAAGCCAACTTTGACCCACTGCTTGGATGACATCACCATATTCAAATCCATCTGCTGCAGGCCTTCCCCCAGGAATGCTTGCACTAGTTGTTGCATTTGGTTTGTTATTTGGGGGTGCTTCAGTATTAGGCAGCCTTCTGCCCTCCCATGTTCATCTGAAAATATGTGTTCTCCCTGCAGTTGTTGTCCCCAGATGAGAGTTCCCTTGTGCTGCCTCAGTTGAATCTCCTTTACTTGACAGAGATGTGCCTGAGCAGCGGCCCTCCCCAGCCCTATCCCAAATCATACTTATTTTGCATAGGAGATACCATGGTCATGAAGATTGTTCTCCCAGGGTTAGGTTCATTCATTGCATTCTGGGTATGCTGACCCCTGTGATTTCCCCAAATGTGGGAAACTCAACTGCATTATTTGTGGTAGTGGGGGACTGTGTTTGTGCTTTCCTCTGGTCAGCTCTGGTAAAAGTCAGATTTCTTTGTCTCAGATCTTCCTCTAGCCTTGTTCTTCTTTCGAGAGTTCCCTTGTGCTGCCTCAGTTGGATCTCCTTCACTTGACAGGGGGGTGCCCGAGCAGCGACCCTCCCCAGCTCTAGCCCAACTCCTACTTACCTGCCAGGTGAGATACTATGATCATGAAGATGCTTCTCCCAGGGCAAGGCTCACCCATTGCACTCTGGGTGTGCTGCCCCTGCGATTTCCCCAAATGTGGGAAACTTGACTGCATAATTTGTGTTTCCCCTGGTCGGCTCTCATATAATTCAGATCTCTTTGTCTCAGGTCTCTCTCCAGCCTAGTTTGCTGTCTGTTTCCACTTCTTTTTTCTTGAGCCCCTCCCTTCTATACCCTTGTGCACTATCCTGACTTCTCCCGTCTGCTTACTTTGTGCCTTCCAACGCACAATGCAAACTACAGGTAGTGCTGCAGGGCCCACACCCTTTTACTTGCTTTACAGAGCAGCTCTGGAGCTGTTACAGTGCCCAGCTGCTGCAAGAAATCAGCTTAAATGCTTCAGGGGCTGGGGCATAGCCAACATGAGCCCCACACCGAAGGAGGGTAGAGGTGTTTAATGCGAACTAGGGGTCATCCAAGCGCCGCAAAAGGGCGCCATGCCCTGCACACCCCTTTTTTCTTTTCATATGCAGACGAGGGTTGAAGCCAACTTTGACCCACTGCTTGGATGACATCACCATATGCAAATCCATCTGCTGCAGGCCTTCCCCCAGGAATGCTTGCACTAGTAGTTGCATTTGGTTTGTTGTTTGGGGGTGCTTCAGTTTTAGGCAGCCTTCTGCCCTCCCATGTTCATCTGAAAATATGTGTTCTCCCTGCAGTTGTTGTCCCCAGATGAGAGTTCCCTTGTGCTGCCTCAGTTGAATCTCCTTTACTTGACAGAGATGTGCCTGAGCAGCGGCCCTCCCCAGCCCTATCCCAAATCATACTTATTTTGCATAGGATATACCATGGTCATGAAGATTGTTCTCCCAGGGTTAGGTTCATTCATTGCATTCTGGGTATGCTGACCCCTGTGATTTCCCCAAATGTGGGAAACTCAACTGCATTATTTGTGGTAGTGGGGGACTGTGTTTGTGCTTTCCTCTGGTCAGCTCTGGTAAAAGTCAGATTTCTTTGTCTCAGATCTTCCTCTAGCCTTGTTCTTCTTTCGAGAGTTCCCTTGTGCTGCCTCAGTTGGATCTCCTTCACTTGACAGGGGGGTGCCCGAGCAGCGACCCTCCCCAGCTCTAGCCCAACTCCTACTTACCTGCCAGGTGAGATACTATGATCATGAAGATGCTTCTCCCAGGGCAAGGCTCACCCATTGCACTCTGGGTGTGCTGCCCCTGCGATTTCCCCAAATGTGGGAAATTTGACTGCATAATTTGTGTTTCCCCTGGTCGGCTCTCATATAATTCAGATCTCTTTGTCTCAGGTCTCTCTCCAGCCTAGTTTGCTGTCTGTTTCCACTTCTTTTTTCTTGAGCCCCTCCCTTCTATACCCTAGTGCACTATCCTGACTTCTCCCGTCTGCTTACTTTGTGCCTTCCAACGCACAATGCAAACTACAGGTAGTGCTGCAGGGCCCACACCCTTTTACTTGCTTTACAGAGCAGCTCTGGAGCTGTTACAGTGCCCAGCTGCTGCAAGAAATCAGCTTGAATGCTTCAGGGGCTGGGGCATAGCCAACATGAGCCCCACACCGAAGGAGGGTGGAGGTGTTTAATGCGAACTAGGGGTCATCCAAGCGCTGCAAAAGGCCGCCATGCCCTGCACACCCCTTTATTCTTTTCATATGCAGACGAGGGTTGAAGCCAACTTTGACCCACTGCTTGGATGACATCACCATATTCAAATCCATCTGCTGCAGGCCTTCCCCCAGGAATGCTTGCACTAGTTGTTGCATTTGGTTTGTTGTTTGGGGGTGCTTCAGTATTAGGCAGCCTTCTGCCCTCCCATGTTCATCTGAAAATATGTGTTCTCCCTGCAGTTGTTGTCCCCAGATGAGAGTTCCCTTGTGCTGCCTCAGTTGAATCTCCTTTACTTGACAGAGATGTGCCTGAGCAGCGGCCCTCCCCAGCCCTATCCCAAATCATACTTATTTTGCATAGGAGATACCATGGTCATGAAGATTGTTCTCCCAGGGTGAGGTTCATTCATTGCATTCTGGGTATGCTGACCCCTGTGATTTCCCCAAATGTGGGAAACTCGACTGCATTATTTGTGGTAGTGGGGGACTGTGTTTGTGCTTTCCTCTGGTCAGCTCTGGTAAAAGTCAGATTTCTTTGTCTCAGATCTTCCTCTAGCCTTGTTCTTCTTTCGAGAGTTCCCTTGTGCTGCCTCAGTTGGATCTCCTTCACTTGACAGGGGGTGCCCAAGCAGCAATCCTCCACAGCTCTAGCCCAACTCCTACTTACCTGCCAGGTGAGATACTATGATCTTCACTGTTAGGGCAATCAGGATGTGGAATTCCCTGCCAGGGAAGGTGGTAATGGTGGACTCTGTAATTGGATTTAAAAAAGGAATGGATACATTTCTGAATGAAAAAGCTATCCAAGGTTATAATACTTAAAATATCAACATGGTTAATCCAGGGGGAACATGAGTTGTAGTAGTTAACTAGTCATAAAACATTGTGAAGGCAGGGGAGAAGAACAAGCGCCATATGGTGTAGTATTTTGAATAAATTGGAGTGATAGATAGGTATATACGAAGTAAGTACCGGATAGATTCTTGAGATTAGGCCTGTCTGTCTCACTAAATTCTTTGTGGCTGTTCCCCACCTAGGAGACAAAAGATCATCGCCATATGGTGTAGTAACCTCAGATATATCTTGGGGTACCCTCCCCTCTATTTCATGCGTACCAAAAGGAAAATTCAATATAGCATATAGGATATATTTATATCCAGGTAGATCAAGTCGGTCCAATATGATGTAATGGCTGAATCAGTCGACTGTTGCTGCCTTATATAGTATTATCAATAAAAAATTTTAATCCACAAAATAATAATACAAATTCAGATAAAAAATAAATAAAACAAATCAGAAAATCTTAGCTGATTGGTGTAGGCAGTAGTTAGGTCAGTCTCAACGCGTTTCGCCTCCAGGGCTTCCTCAGGAGAATACATCATATCAAAAGATACACATATTTATAGTGCTTTCAGTTTCATTTTGGCCAGCACTTCCGGTTCGCGTCATTTCCGGAACCGGAAGTGCTCGGTCCGACTTACATACTAAATGCATATGTGGCTTGATATTTAACATTAGATTGCATTGGTGGTGCAGTGTTAATATAAATTTTAGATCAGTCTGTATAAGTAGCGCAAGACGGACATAGAGTCCGTTTGCTCCGTGAAACCGGAAGTGACGCGGCTCGTCCCGGCCACTGCCGCGTCACTTCCGGTTTAGGTTAGAACCGGAAGTGCTGGCCAAAACGAAACTGAAAGCACTATAAATATGTGTATCTTTTGATATGATGTATTCTCCTGAGGAAGCCCTGGAGGCGAAACGCGTTGAGACTGACCTAACTACTGCCTACACCAATCAGCTAAGATTTTCTGATTTGTTTTATTTATTTTTTATCTGAATTTGTATTATTATTTTGTGGATTAAAATTTTTTATTGATAATACTATATAAGGCAGCAACAGTCGACTGATTCAGCCATTACATCATATTGGACCGACTTGATCTACCTGGATATAAATATATCCTATATGCTATATTGAATTTTCCTTTTGGTACGCATGAAATAGAGGGGAGGGTACCCCAAGATATATCTGAGGTTACTACACCATATGGCGATGATCTTTTGTCTCCTAGGTGGGGAACAGCCACAAAGAATTTAGTGAGACAGACAGGCCTAATCTCAAGAATCTATCCGGTACTTACTTCGTATATACCTATCTATCACTCCAATTTATTCAAAATACTACACCATATGGCGCTTGTTCTTCTCCCCTGCCTTCACAGAATTTCATGACTGAACATACCCAAGTCATATTCTGAAGAACTGAGCAGCCACCAAAGAAGTTTGGAGAGGTGTTTTCTGACGGAGCATCCACAACTGACTGAATCCAAACAGTAGAACCTGTTTGACGACCCTTTGCTTTAAAGGAATATTTGGACGCGAGACTAAGCGCACTGACCTTAAAAAAACTCCCAGTCATAAAACATTATTCAGCAAGTATGTAGAATCATCACAACTTAAAACAGGTTGAACACGATGGGCAATTTGCCTCTTTTCAACCTCAAAAACTATATTACTATATGTTACTATATTACTATGTTACTGTAGTATACAGAACACCACAATGTAATGAGCAGTGATAGTGAGCACTGATGAGGATACTAGAACTGACACTGAGCAGCAAGATGCAGCACTGGACTATTAGTAATGTACTGTAGTATGCTGAGCACCACAATGCAGCACAAGACAATGAGCAGTGATACTGAGCACTGATGAGGATACTACTGAGAACTGACACTGAGCAGGAGAGACACACTACTAGTATTACTGAGCAGCAATAAGTAACCACTGATAATGAGCACTGATATTGAGATTTCCACTGAGAGAACATAGCCACGTCCTCTCCGCTCTCTCTTCAATGCACGAGTAAAAATGGCGGCAACGCGCAGCTCTTTATATGAAATCCGAATCTCGCGAGAATCCGACAGCGGGATGATGACATTTTCCCTTGTTCAGGTTTTCCGAGTCAGGCGGGAACAACCGAGCCTGCCTCGGACCAGTGTAAACCACGTGGAGTTCGTGGGGAATTCGGTTCTCGGAGAACCGAACCCGCTCCTCTCTACCTTATACCCATAATTTTTTTTATTTTCAATCTAAGCCCCTGCAGTTTTCTGTAAGCATCTGCTTCGCTATGATGATCAACAAGTCACAAGGGCAAACACTCAGGGCTTGAGGCGTAGATCTTAGGACCAGCTGCTACAAGCATGGCAGAGGTGTCACTATCACTGGTGACACCCAGAGAGGTGGCGAAGGAGATTGTAATGCAGTGCGCGCAGATAAGCAGCGCAATGGTAAAAAGGAGGCATGGTTTCATAGGTAGGGGCGTGGCCTGGTGGCCTGAATCTACATTTTGTTGCTCCGGGTGTCCCGGGGGTTGGGGGCTGCACCCGGGGACTAGTGTGTGAGCGGTGCTGGCTCCTGCACAGTGACAGGACATGGCCACCCAGCATGACGCCTCCCTTCTTGACCATGCTGTAATTGCAGTCGCACTGCAGTTCAGCGTGATCATAAAAAATGGTGTAGCCTTCTGCTGGTGCAGACTGTATGTGCGCGCAGGAAGCCGCCACCATTTTTGTGATCACAGCGGCTGAATGTGATGTCATACAGCCGCTGTGACCACGCCCCCTGTGTCTCCTCCGTTGCAGACCCCATTTTGAAGCCTTGCCCCCGCACCGCTCCATCCCTGACTTGGAAATGGAGTTTTGCTGACCCCCCTCTCCCCCCCTGCCCCGATTGACAGGCAGAGGCGATCGCATTCTCTGCGGGGTGCCGCAGAAAATGCAGGCACTTGCGTATGCTCTTAGCAATTTTTGCAGTTGGATCGCTTATTGTGATTGCAATCCAACCTGAATCAGGCCCTATTACCTATCGCAATGCGCTGCGGGCAGTACAAAATTGGTTTAATATGGGAGAAAAACCCCCAGACCTGTGCTCCTTAACTGTACCTGGTGGCTTGTGGAGCGGCTGCCCAGTAATCAGTGTCCACGCCAGTGCGCACACGGTCCACCCCCTACGGCCACGCTCCCCTTCATCAGTGGCCTCGTGATCCGGAAGGGCGGTGTGTGTGTGACTGACCTTAGGAAGAAACCGGAGCCTCCGCTGCAGTGACCCAGCAACCAGGGCACGGGAGTATACAGCGCCGCTGGGAGTGATGAAGCTGCAGTAAAGATGTCTATTAGACCTAGCCTGCTGCAGCCCTTGTAGATTCTCATAAAAAAAGTTCTTATTTTCTTGTCAAAATTAATAGCTAAGAATAGGCTGCCTGAGGCAGGCCCCTGTTAAGTGGCCTGCTACTGAAGGCACCAACTACAAACTGAGCTCCCTGTTCATGGAAGCGGGGTTATAGAGGAGAATGCGCTGAGCATCTTGGGAACAGTCAAAAGCTTTGAGCCGGTTGGTGCCTCAGATCAAGATCCTACTCTACACCCCAATGTGAATCCTTGTGGAGTCCAGTGTACCCCACAGAAGAAATTAATGTGTCACACCCATTGGCAGCAACCTTAGAATAGCTGCTGACGGGCACAATTGAGAAAGGAAGGGGGAGGAACATTTGAATCCAGCACATAGATGCAATTCAAATATGTAATTTGAACCTTCCTATTTTAAAATATAATGGATGAACCTCACCCTGTGAGAACAATCTTCATGATATAGAGATCTCATATGCAAAATAAGCATGAGTTGGGATAGGGCTGGGGAGGGTGGCTGCTCGGGCAAGCCCCTCCCCCGTCAAGTTAAGGAGATTCAACTGAGGAAGCACAAGGGAACTCTCGTCTGGGGACAACAACTGCAGGGAGACCACATCTTTTCAGATGAACATGGGAGGGCGGAAGGCTGCCTAATACTGAAGCACCATCAAATATCAAACCATATGCAATAACTAGTACAAGCATTCCTGGGGGAAGGTCTGCAGGAGACGAATTTGCATACGGTGATGTCATCCAAGCAGTGGGCCAAAGTTGGCTGGTACCCTCATCTGCATATGAAAAGAGAAAAGGGTTATGCAGGGCATGGCGGCCTTTTGCGGCGCTTGGATGACCCCTAGTTCGCATTAAACACCTCCACCCTCCTTCGGTGTGGGGCTCATGTTGGCTATGCCCCAGCCCCTGAAGCATTCAAGCTGATTTCTTGCAGCAGCTGGGCACTGTAACAGCTCCAGAGCTGCTCTGTAAGGCAAATAAAAGGGTGTGGGCCCTGCAGCACTACCTGTAGTTCGCATTGTGCGTTGGAAGGCACAAAGTAAGCAGACGGGAGAAGTCAGGATAGTGCGCAAGGGCATAGAAGGGAGCGGCTCAAGAAAAGAGAAGTGGAAACAGACAGCAAACTAGGCTGGAGAGAGACCTGAGACAAAGAGATCTGAATTATACGAGAGCCGACCAGGGGAAACACAAATTATGCAGTCAAGTTTCCCACATTTGGGGAAATCGCAGGGGCAGCACACCCAGAGTGCAATGGGTGAGCCTTGCCCTGGGAGAAGCACCTTCAAGATCATAGTATCTCACCTGGCAGGTAAGTAGGAGTTGGGCTAGAGCTGGGGAGGGTCGCTGCTCGGGCACCCCCCTGTCAAGTGAAGGAGATCCAACTGAGGCAGCACAATGGAACTCTCGAAAGAAGAACAAGGCTAGAGGAAGATCTGAGACAAAGAAATCTGACTTTTACCAGAGCTGACCAGCGGAAAACACAAACACAGTCCCCCACTACCACAAATAATGCAGGCGAGTTTCCCACATTTGGGGAAATCACAGGGGTCAGCATACCCAGAATGCAATGAATGAAACTCACCCTGGGTGAACAATTTTCATGACCATGGTGTCTCCTATGCAAAATAAGTATGATTTGGGATAGGGCTGGGGAGGGCCGCTGCTCAGGCACATCTCTGTCAAGTAAAGGAGATTCAACTGAGGCAGCACAAGGGAACTCTCATCTGGGGACAACAACTGCAGGGAGAACACATATTTTCAGATGAACATGGGAGGGCAGAAGGCTGCCTAATACTGAAGCACCCCCAAACAACAAACCAAATGCAACAACTAGTGCAAGCATTCCTGGGGGAAGGCCTGCAGCAGATGGATTTGCATATGGTGATGTTATCCAAGCAGTGGGTCAAAGTTGGCTTCAACCCTCATCTGCTTATGAAAAGAGAAAAGGGGCGTGCAGGGCATGGCAGCCTTTTGCGGTGCTTGGATGACCCCTAGATCGCATTAAACACCCCCACCCTCCTTTGGTGTGGGGCTCATGTTGGCCATGCCCCATCCCATGAAGCATTCAAGCTGATTTCTTGCAGCAGCTGGGCATTGTAACAGCTCCAGAGCTGCTCTGTAAGGCAAGTAAAAGGGTGTGGGCCCTGCAGCACTACCTGTAGTTTGCATTGTGCATTGGAAGGCACAAAGTAAGCAGACGGGAGGAGAAGTCAGGATAGTGCACAAGGGTATAGAAGGGAGGGGCTCAAGAAAAAAAGAAGTGGAAACAGACAGCAAACTAGGCTGGAGAGAGACCTGAGACAAAGAGATCTGAATTATACGAGAGCCGACCAGAGGAAACACAAATTATGCAGTCAAGTGTCCCACATTTGGGGAAATCGTAGGAGCAGCACACCCAGAGTGCAATGGGTGAGCCTTGCCCTGGGAGAAGCACCGTCCTGATTATAGTATCTCACCTGGGTGTGCTGCCCCTGCGATTTCCCCAAATGTGGGAAACTTGACTGCATAATTTGTGTTTCCCCTGGTCGGCTCTCATATAATTCAGATCTCTTTGTCTCAGGTCTCTCTCCAGCCTAGTTTGCTGTCTGTTTCCACTTCTTTTTTCTTGAGCCCCTCCCTTCTATACCCTTGTGGACTATCCTGACTTCTCCTCCTGTCTGCTTACTTTGTGCCTTCCAATGCACAATGCAAACTACAGGTAGTGCTGCAGGGCCCACACCCTTTTAGTTGCCTTACAGAGCAGCTCTGGAGCTGTTACAGTGCCAAGCTGCTGCAAGAAATCAGCTTGAATGCTTCAGGGGCTGGGGCATGGCCAACATGAGCCCCACACCAAAGGAGGGTGGGGGTGTTTAATGCGAACTAAGGGTCATCCAAGCGCCGCAAAAGGCCGCCATGCCCTGCATACCCCTTTTCTCTTTTCATATGCAGATGAGGGTTCCAGCCAACTTTGGCCCACTGCTTGGATGACATCACTGTATGCAAATCCGTCTTCTGCAGACCTTCCCCCAGGAATGCTTGTACTAGTTGTTGCATTTGGTTTGTTGTTTGGGGGTGCTTCAGTATTAGGCAGCCTTCTGCCCTCCCATGTTCATCTGAAAATATGTGTTCTCACTGCAGTTGTTGTCCCCAGATGGGAGTTCCCTTGTGCTGCCTCAGTTGAATCTCCTTTACTCTAAAACTTTTAAAACTTAGCAAAAGTGTTTACTAAATAGCTGCTCGGCAAAGTTGCAATGCCGAGACTCCCCGACCAGCTGCCCAGGATGAACCCACCTTTCTAGTAGAATGGGTCTTCACCTAATTCAGTAACGGCAATCCTGCCGTGGAATGAGCATGCTGAATCTTACCACAGATCCAGCGCATAATGGTCTACATGGACGCAGGACACCCAATCCTGTTGGGAGCATACAGGACAAACAGAGCCTCTGTTTTCCTAATCTGAACCGTTCTGGTGACATAAATTTTCAAAGTTCTGACCACAGCCAGAGACTTTGACTCAACGAAGGTGTCAGTGGCCCAAGGCACCATGTGGAAAGATGAACCACCTTCGGCAGAAATTGTTGACGTGTCCTCAATTCTGCTCTATCTTCATGAAAGATCAAATAAAGGCTCTTGTGATACTGCATGGTTTGTACTGTTTTCCATGTGCTCCCAGATCTTTCAAAAAAGAAGCATGGTCAAGAAAGTTCTGTTTGAAAAGAAACAACATTTACTGTCATTGTTATAGAATTTGGGAGAAAAAACAAGAAGAAATCTGCACTGTTGACGCACTGGACAGAATGAATGAATCATAAAATATAACCTTTATTAAGTATGTATTAAAATTGGATAAATATTAATATTATTATCCCAAACTGCAGTGAAACATAAAGGTTAAAATCACAGAACTAACATACATGTGCATAAGAAGAATAAAGAGATGTGAAAAAAAGGTTTAAAAAGCGTGTCCGTGTGTGATTATTTTTGAAGGCACAACCCTGGCGGGGTTGTTTATATAGATATATATGTTGCTAATAATCACTTTCTAGCGTAATGTTATTAAATAGCTGTTAGTATCTATGTCGTCAGGTACCACTGGGTCGTATCCTATATACTCCTGTGGGAAACTTGACTGCATAATTTGTGTTTCCCCTGGTCGGCTCTCGTATAATTCAGATCTCTTTGTCTCAGGTCTCTCTCCAGCCTAGTTTGCTGTCTGTTTCCACTTCTCTTTTCTTGAGCCGCTGCCTTCTATACCCTTGTGCACTCTCCTGACTTCTCCTGTCTGCTTACTTTGTGCCGTCCAACGCACAATGCAAACTACAGGTAGTGCTGCAGGGCCCACACCCTTTTACTTGCCTTACAGAGCAGCTCTGGAGCTGTTACAGTGCCCAGCTGCAGCAAGAAATCAGCTTGAATGCTTCAGGTGCTGGGGCATAGCCAACAAGAGCCCCACACCGACGGAGGGTGGAGGTGTTTAATGCAAACTAGGGGTCAGCCAAGCGCCGCAAAAGGCCGCCATGCCCTGCATGCCCCTTTTCTCTTTTCATATGCAGACGAGGGTTGAAGCCAACTTTGACCCACTGCTTGGATGACATCACCATATGCAAATCCATCTGCGGCAGGCCTTCCCCCAGGAATGCTTGCACTAGTTGTTGCATTTGGTTTGTTGTTTGGGGGTGCTTCAGTATTAGGCAGCCTTCTGCCCTCCCATGTTCATCTGAAAATATGTGTTCTCCCTGCAGTTGTTGTCCCCAGATGAGAGTTCCCTTGTGCTGCCTCAGTTGAATCTCCTTTACTTGACAGAGATGTGCCTGAGCAGCGGCCCTCCCCAGCCCTATCCCAAATCATACTTATTTTGCATAGGAGATACCATGGTCATGAAGATTGTTCTCCCAGGGTTAGGTTCATTCATTGCATTCTGGGTAGCTTACCTCTGTGATTTCCCCAAATGTGGGAAACTCAACTGCATTATTTGTGGTAGTGGGGGACTGTGTTTGTGCTTTCCTCTGGTCAGCTCTGGTAAAAGTCAGATTTCTTTGTCTCAGATCTTCCTCTAGCCTTGTTCTTCTTTCAAGAGTTCCCTTGTGCTGCCTCAGTTGGATCTCCTTCACTTGACAGGGGGGTGCCCGAGCAGCGACCCTCCCCAGCTCTAGCCCAACTCCTACTTACCTGCCAGGTGAGATACTATGATCATGAAGTTGCTTCTCCCAGGGCAAGGCTCACCCATTGCACTCTGGGTGTGCTGCCCCTGCGATTTCCCCAAATGTGGGAAACTTGACTGCATAATTTGTGTTTTCCCTAGTCGGCTCTCATATAATTCAGATCTCTTTGTCTCAGGTTTCTCTCCAGCCTAGTTTGCTGTCTGTTTCCACTTCTTTTTTCTTGAGCCCCTCCCTTCTACACCCTTGTGCACTATCCTGACTTCTCCTCCTGTCTGCTTACTTTGTGCCTTCCAATGCACAATGCAAACTACAGGTAGTGCTGCAGGGCCCACACCCTTTTACTTGCCTTACAGAGCAGCTCTGGAGCTGTTACAGTGCCAAGCTGCTGAAAGAAATCAGCTTGAATGCTTCAGGGGCTGGGGCATGGCCAACATGAGCCCCACACCGAAGGAGGGTGGGGGTGTTTAATGCGAACTAAGGGTCATCCAAGCGCCGCAAAAGGCCGCCATGCCCTGCATACCCCTTTTCTCTTTTCATATGCAGATGAGGGTTCCAGCCAACTTTGGCCCACTGCTTGGATGACATCACTGTATGCAAATCCGTCTTCTGCAGACCTTCCCCCAGGAATGCTTGTACTAGTTGTTGCATTTGGTTTGTTGTTTGGGGGTGCTTCAGTATTAGGCAGCCTTCTGCCCTCCCATGTTCATCTGAAAATATGTGTTCTCCCGGCAGTTGTTGTCCCCAGATGAGAGTTCCTTTGTGCTGCCTCAGTTGAATCTCCTTTACTTGACAGAGATGTGCCTGAGCAGCGGCCCTCCCCAGCCAATTCCCAAATCATACTTATTTTGCATAGGAGATACCATGGTCATAAAGATTGTTCTCCCAGGGTGAGGTTCATTCATTGCATTCTGGGTATGCTGACCCCTGTGATTTCCCCAAATGTGGGAAACTCAACTGCATTATTTGTGGTAGTGGGGGACTGTGTTTGTGTTTTCCTCTGGTCAGCTCTGGTAAAAGTCAGATTTCTTTGTCTCAGATCTTCCTCTAGCCTTGTTCTTCTTTCGAGAGTTCCATTGTGCTGCCTCAGTTTGATCTCCTTCACTTGACAGGGGGGTACCCAAGCAGCGACCCTCCCCAGCTCTAGCCCAACTCCTACATACCTGCCAGGTGAGATACTATGATCATGAAGGTGCTTCTCCCAGGGCAAGGCTCACCCATTGCACTCTGGGTGTGCTGCTCCTGCGATTTCCCCAAATGTGGGAAACTTGACTGCATAATTTGTGTTTCCCCTGGTCGGCTCTCGTATAATTCAGATCTCTTTGTCTCAGGTCTCTCTCCAGCCTAGTTTGCTGTCTGTTTCCACTTCTCTTTTCTTGAGCCGCTGCCTTCTATGCCCTTGTGCACTCTCCTGACTTCTCCTGTCTGCTTACTTTGTGCCTTCCAACGCACAATGCAAACTACAGGTAGTGCTGCAGGGCCCACACCCTTTTACTTGCCTTTCAGAGCAGCTCTGGAGCTGTTACAGTGCCCAGCTGCTGCAAGAAATCAGCTTGAATGCTTCAGGGGCTGGGGCATAGCCAACATGAGCCCCACACCGACGGAGGGTGGAGGTGTTTAATGCGAACTAAGGGTCATCCAAGCGCCGCAAAAGGCCGCCATGCCCTGCATACCCCTTTTCTCTTTTCATATGCAGATGAGGGTTCCAGCCAACTTTGGCCCACTGCTTGGATGACATCACCGTATGCAAATCCGTCTTCTGCAGACCTTTTCCCAGGAATGCTTGTACTAGTTGTTGCATTTGGTTTGTTGTTTGGGGGTGCTTCAGTATTAGGCAGCCTTCTGCTCTCCCATGTTCATCTGAAAATATCTGTTCTCCCTGCAGTTGTTGTCCCCAGATGAGAGTTCCCTTGTGCTGCCTCAGTTGAATCTCCTTTACTTGACAGAGATGTGCCTGAGCAGCGGCCCTCCCCAGCCCTATCCCAAATCATACTTATTTTGCATAGGAGATACCATTGTCATGAAGATTGTTCTCCCAGGGTGAGGTTCATTCATTGCATTCTGGGTATGCTGACCCCTGTGATTTCCCCAAATGTGGGAAACTCGACTGCATTATTTGTGGTAGTGGGGGACTGTGTTTGTGCTTTCCTCTGGTCAGCTCTGGTAAAAGTCAGATTTCTTTGTCTCAGATCTTCCTCTAGCCTTGTTCTTTTTTCGAGAGTTTCCTTGTGCTGCCTCAGTTGGATCTCCTTCACTTGACAGGGGGGTGCCCGAACAGCGACCCTCCCCAGCTCTAGCCCAACTCCTACTTACCTGCCAGGTGAGATACTATGATCAGGAAGGTGCTTCTCCCAGGGCAAGGCTCACCCAATGCACTCTGGGTGTGCTGCTCCTACGATTTCCCCAAATGTGGGACACTTGATTACATAATTTGTGTTTCCTCTGGTCGGCTCTCGTATAATTCAGATCTCTTTGTCTCAGGTCTCTCTCCAGCCTAGTTTGCTGTCTGTTTCCACTTCTCTTTTCTTGAGCCGCTCCCTTCTATGCCCTTGTGCACTATCCTGACTTCTCCCGTCTGCTTACTTTGTGCCTTCCAACGCACAATGCAAACTACAGGTAGTGCTGCAGGGCCCACACCCTTTTACTTGCTTTACAGAGCAGCTCTGGAGCTGTTACAGTGCCCAGCTGCTGCAAGAAATCAGCTTTAATGCTTCAGGGGCTGGGGCATAGCCAACATGAGCCCCACACCGAAGGAAGGTGGAGGTGTTTAATGCGAACTAGGGGTCATCCAAGCGCCGCAAAAGGCAGCCATGCCCTGCACACCCCATTTTTATTTTCATATGCAGACGAGGGTTGAAGCAAACTTTGACCCACTGCTTGGATGACATCACCATATGCAAATCCATCTGCTGCAGGCCTACTACCAGGAATGTTTGCACTAGTAGTTGCATTTGGTTTGTTGTTTGGGGGTGCTTCAGTATTAGGCAGCCTTCTGCCCTCCCATGTTCATCTGAAAATATGTGTTCTCCCTGCAGTTGTTGTCCCCAGATGAGAGTTCCCTTGTGTTGCCTCAGTTGAATCTCCTTTACTTGACAGAGATGTGCCTGAGCAGCGGCCCTCCCCAGCCCTATCCCAAATCATACTTATTTTGCATAGGAGATACCATGGTCATGAAGATTGTTCTCCCAGGGTGAGGTTCATTCATTGCACTCTGGGTATGCTGACCCCTGTGATTTCCCCAAATGTGGGAAACTCGACTGCATTATTTGTGGTAGTGGGGGACTGTGTTTGTGCTTTCCTCTGGTCAGCTCTGGTAAAAGTCAGATTTCTTTGTCTCAGATCTTCCTCTAGCCTTGTTCTTCTTTCGAGAGTTCCCTTGTGCTGCCTCAGTTGGATCTCCTTCACTTGACAGGGGGTGCCCGAGCAGCAATCCTCCACAGCTCTAGCCCAACTCCTACTTACCTGCCAGGTGAACTATGATCTTCACTGTTAGGGCAATCAGGATGTGGAATTCCCTGCCAGGGAAGGTGGTAATGGCGGACTCTGTAATTGGATTTAAAAAAGGAATGGATACATTTCTGAATGAAAAAGCTATCCAAGGTTATAATACTTAAAATATCAACATGGTTAATCCGGGGGTAACATGAGTTATAGTAGCTAACTAGTCATAAAACATTATTCAGCAAGTATGTAGAATCATCACAACTTAAAACAGGTTGAACACGATGGGCAATTTGCCTCTATTCAACCTCAAAAACTATGTTACTATATGTTACTATATTACTATGTTACTGTAGTATACAGAACACCACAATATAATGAGCAGTGATAGTGAGCACTGATGAGGATACTAGAACTGACACTGAGCAGCAAGATGCAGCACTGGACTATTAGTAATGTACTGTAGTATGCTGAGCACCACAATGCAGCACAAGACAATGAGCAGTGATACTGAGCACTGATGAGGATACTACTGAGAACTGACACTGAGCAGGAGAGACACACTACTAGTATTACAGAGCAGCAATAAGTAACCACTGATACTCAGCACTGATATTGAGATTTCCACTGAGAGAACATAGCCACGTCCTCTCCGCTCTCTCTTCAATGCACGAGTAAAAATGGCGGCAACGCGCAGCTCTTTATATGGAATCCGAATCTCGCGAGAATCCGACAGCGGGATGATGACATTTTCCCTTGTTCAGGTTTTCCGAGTCAGGCGGGAACAACCGAGCCTGCCTCGGACCAGTGTAAACCACGTGGAGTTCGTCGGGAATTCGGTTCTCGGAGAACCGAACCCGCTCCTCTCTACCTTATACCCATCAATTTTTTTATTTTCAATCTAAGCCCCTGCAGTTTTCTGTAAGCATCTGCTTCGCTATGATGATCAACAAGTCACAAGGGCAAACACTCAGGGCTTGAGGCGTAGATCTTAGGACCAGCTGCTACAAGCATGGCAGAGGTGTCACTATCACTGGTGACACCCAGAGAGGTGGCGAGGGAGATTGTAATGCAGTGCGCGCAGATAAGCAGTGCAATGGTAAAAAGGAGGCATGGTTTCATAGGTAGGGGCGTGGCCTGGTGGCCTGAATCTACATTTTGTTGCTCCGGGTGTCCCGGGGGTTGGGGGCTGCACCCGGGGACTAGTGTGTGTGCGGTGCTGGCTCCTGCACAGTGACAGGGCATGGCCACCGAGCATGACGCCTCCATTCTTGACCATGCTGTAATTGCAGTCGCACTGCAGTTCAGCGTGATCATATAAAATGGTGTAGCCTCCTGCTGGTGCAGACTGTATGTGCGCGCAGGAAGCCGCCACCATTTTTGTGATCACAGCGGCTGAATGTGATGTCATACAGCCGCTGTGACCACGCCCCCTGTGTCTCCTCCGTTGCAGACCCCATTTTGAAGCCTTGCCCCCGCACCGCTCCATCCCTGACTTGGAAATGGAGTGTTGCTGACCCCCCTCTCCCCCCCCCCCCCGCCCCGATTGACAGGCAGAGGCGATCGCATTCTCTGCGGGGTGCCGCAGAAAATGCAGGCACATGCGTATGCTCTTAGCAATTTTTGCAGTTGGATCGCTTATTGTGATTGCAATCCAACCTGAATCAGGCCCTATTACCTATCACAATGCGCTGCGGGCAGTACAAAATTGGGTTAATATAGGAGTAAAACTCCCAGACCTGTGCTCCTTAACTGTACCTGGTGGCTAGTGGAGCGGCTGCCCAGTAATCAGTGTCCACGCCAGTGCGCACACGGTCCACCCCCTACGGCCACGCTCCCCTTCATCAGCGGCCTCGTGATCCGGAAGGGCGGTGTGTGTGTGACTGACCTTAGGAAGAAACTGGAGCCTCCGCTGCAGTGACCCAGCAACCAGGGCACGGGAGTATACAGCGCCGCTGGGAGTGATGAAGCTGCAGTAAAGATGTCTATTAGACCTAGCCTGCTGCAGCCCTTGTAGATTCTCATAAAACAAGTTCTTCTTTTCTTGTCAAAATTAATAGCTAAGAATAGGCTGCCTGAGGCAGGCCCCTGTTAAGAGGCCTGCTACTGAAGGCACCAACTACAAACTGAGCTCCCTGTTCATGGAAGCGGGGTTATAGAGGAGAATGCACTGAGCATCTTGGGAACAGTCAAAAGCTTTGAGCCGGTTGGTGCCTCAGATCAAGATCCTACTCTACACCCCAATGTGAATCCTTGTGGAGTCCAGTGTACCCCACAGAAGAAATTAATGTGTCACACCCATTGGCAGCAACCTTAGAATAGCTGCTGACGGGCACAATTGAGAAAGGAAGGGGGGGGGGACATTTGAATCCAGCACATAGATGCAATTCAAATATGTAATTTGTACCTTCCTATTTTAAAATATAATGGATGAACCTCACCCTGTGAGAACAATCTTCATGATCAAGAGATCTCATATGCAAAATAAGTATGAGTTGGGATAGGGCTGGGGAGGGTGGCTGCTCGGGCAGCCCCTCCCCCGTCAAGTTAAGGAGATTCAACTGAGGACGCACAAGGGAACTCTCGTCTGGGGACAACAACTGCAGGGAGACCACATCTGTTCAGATGAACATGGGAGGGTGGAAGGCTGCCTAATATTGAAGCACCATCAAATATCAAACCATATGCAACAACTAGTACAAGCATTCCAGGGGGAAGGTCTGCAGAAGACGGATTTGCATACGGTGATGTCATCCTAGCAGTGGACCAAAGTTGGCTGGAACTCTCATCTGCATATGAAAAGAGAAAAGGGGCATGCAGGGCATGGCGGCCTTTTGCGGTGCTTGGATGACCCCTAGTTCGCATTAAACACCCCCACCCTCCTTTGGTGTGGGGCTCATGTTGGCCATGCCCCATCCCCTGAAGCATTCAAGCTGATTTCTTGCAGCAGCTGGGCACTGTAACAGCTCCAGAGCTGTTCTGTAAGGCAAGTAAAAGGGTGTGGGCCCTGCAGCACCACCTGTAGTTCGCATTGTGCGTTGGAAGGCACAAAGTAAGCAGACGGGAGGAGAAGTCAGGATAGTGCGCAAGGGCATCCTTTTCTCTTAGTCCGTAGAGGATGCTGGGGTCACATTAAGAACCATGGGGTATAGACGGGATCCGCAAGAGACATGGGCACTTTAAGACTTTCAAAGGGTGTGAACTGGCTCCTCCCTCTATGCCCCTCCTCCAGACTCAAGTTATAGGAACTGTGCCCAGGGAGACGGACATTTCGAGGAAAGGATTTATTGTTAAACTAAGGTGAGCATCTTACCAGCTCACACCTTAAGCATGCCGCAGAACGTGGCATTCAACAGAACACAAGCCAACGGCATGAACAATTGCAGCAAAAAGCTGACCAGAACCATAACACAACATGTGTATAACCACAAGTAATAACTGCAGACACAGTATGGACTGGGACGGGTGCCCAGCATCCTCTACGGACTAAGAGAAAAGGATTTACCGGTAGGTATTAAAATCCTATTTTCTCATACGACCTAGAGGATGCTGGGGTCACATTAAGAACCATGGGGTTATACCAAAGCTCTTGAACGGGTGGGAGAGTGCGTACGACTCTGCAGCACCGAATGACCCAACTTGAGGTTATCATCAGCCAAGGTATCAAACTTGTAAAACTTAGCAAAAGTGTTTACTAAATAGCTGCTCGGCAAAGTTGCAATGCCGAGACTCCCCGACCAGCTGCCCAGGATGAACCCACCTTTCTAGTAGAATGGGTCTTCACCTAATTCAGTAACGGCAATCCTGCCGTGGAATGAGCATGCTGAATCTTACCACAGATCCAGCGCATAATGGTCTACATGGAAGCAGGACACCCAATCCTGTTGGGAGCATACAGGACAAACAGAGCCTCTGTTTTCCTAATCTGAACCGTTCTGGTGACATAAATTTTCAAAGTTCTGACCACAGCCAGAGACTTTGACTCAACGAAGGTGTCAGTGGCCAAAGGCACCATGTGGAAAGATGAACCACCTTCGGCAGAAATTGTTGACGTGTCCTCAATTCTGCTCTATCTTCATGAAAGATCAAATAAAGGCTCTTGTGATACTGCATGGTTTGTACTGTTTTCCATGTGCTCCCAGATCTTTCAAGCAAGTAGCATGGTCAAGAAAGTTCTGTTTGAAAAGTAACAACATTTACTGTCATTGTTATAGAATTTGGGAGAAAAAACAAGAAGAAATCTGCACTGTTGACGCACTGGACAGAATGAATGAATCATAAAATATAACCTTTATTAAGTATGTATTAAAATTGGATAAATATTAATATTATTATCCCAAACTGCAGTGAAACATAAAGGTTAAAATCACAGAACTAACATACATGTGCATAAGAAGAATAAAGAGATGTGAAAAAAAGGTTTAAAAAGCGTGTCCGTGTGTGATTATTTTTGAAGGCACAACCCTGGCGGGGTTGTTTATATAGATATATATGTTGCTAATAATCACTTTCTAGCGTAATGTTATTAAATAGCTGTTAGTATCTATGTCGTCAGGTACCACTGGGTCGTATCCTATATACTCCCTTCACTCAATAGGGGTTACCTCCCGGGAAGCCATCCCCATTGGCGAATTTGTGGGGGTGATTGAGTATAACCGGTAAGCTAACCTCCAATTTGTGGGGTGCTTAGGTAGATGGGGATCACTTATTTCTCTGTGTCCCCTAAGACTATATTCCTAAATTCAATACCATAGCTTTCTATATCGGATAAGGAATCACTTGATAGGGAAATCTCTATGCATCATGGAAAGATCATATTTATTAATATCCAAACTAAAAAAATGATGAATAGCTTTAATTTAGCTGTTTAGATATAGTTAATTGGCGAGATATACCAACAGGTGCGGTTGCCTTAAGGAATATGGCAATTCTAATATAAATAGCAGCCCTCCTTCATATAATCAGCCAGATCTTATTAAATCTGGTCCAGATATAGCCGTTCAGATATACTTAATTGACAACATATATCAATCGGTGGGGTTGCCTTAAGGAATATAGCAATTCCAATTCTCATATAAATAGCAACCTTCCTTCATATATTCAGCCAGATCTTATTTAATCTGATCTAGGCGTAGGCAATAATGCTTTCCTTAGAGGTATAGCCACCTCAATTCTTATTAGGAAGCAAAGTGTCTGTCATAATGGTTTATCCAATTCATCTAAGAAATAATATATTCCATGTGTCAGAGATTCATTACTCTCTATTTACACTGTTAAAGAGTTAATTCTTATTATGTTACAGTGTAATGAAATTATCATATAGGGAGATGTGGCAATTCCATGTGCTATATATATAATAACCCTTAGTGGTCCAGATTCCACAATGAGGAATTTTCTTATAAACCGCTGAAACACACAGCTATTTGACTGACTTCCAAATATATCTATCTCACTTTGTAACAGTCTTATGATAGAGAAACCGTTACATATTCGGTCACTTAGTTATCTAAAGGTAAACAGACTCAGTGTGAGGGTAATATAATATATCAAATGCGCTGTCAATAATCGTGGTAACTGGTGTAATAATGTGGTATATTGAGTATGCTAGTAAGGCATATAACTGCTCTCCAGCCTTTAAGTGTTACCAATCAATTTGTTACACTGTAAAGGATTTATGGTGTCCTGTTAGGACATGCAGCTGCTAGGCTGACTCAAAGATTTATCCATTTGTAACAATTATGTAACAGTTATATACATGTTACTGGTATTACATATAAATAGTATGACACAGGCCAGCAGTCCCATGTGTCTAGATTCCACAATAGGAGATTTTCTTTGTCTTATAAACTGCTGGAACACACAGCTGCTAGACTGACTTCAAATATATATACCGGTATTACTTTGTAACAGTCTTATAGTAAAGAGACTGTTACACACTGTCATTTAGTTATCTCAAGGTTAGCAGATTCTGTATTACTTTGTAACAGTCTTATAGTAAAGAGACTGTTACACACTGTCATTTAGTTATCTCAAGGTTAGCAGATTCTGTGTGAGGATAGTGTTCTGTTAGAACATGCAGCTGCTAGGCTGACTCATAGAAAATGTATCCATTTGTAACAAATGACACATACAGCATTAAATTAATATCTATAGCAGCCCATGTGACATCTCTACTCTTATCATAATTGTCTGGTTATTGCCAATCTGGACAGCAGGAGTGATATATATTCACTAGTCCCAATATCCCATCATATAAATATACCCACACTGATATACATTCTTATCAAGAGTTATTAGTAGCTATCTGTATGCACTTTAGACATTGTAATTGCTAAGTGACATCATATCTAGTGTATTCCTTTCTTATAGCTCAGCTTCTATTCCCTATTAGTGGAGACTAACAGCTAACATCATAATCATATATTTTTGTTTTATAACATTTCACATGAGTCAAATACACGCGGACACGCCGTGCCCTACACGCGTGTTTCACTGCATCTATGGCAACTTACATTAAAGCTAACAAGAAAGCACACTCGTTCTGTCTTTAAACTGATAAAAGAAACCCCAATAATATGGGGCATGCAAAAATTTAGATAAAACTCAGTTTTGCTCCTCTCCACGGAAATCTTTAGTAAAAGGCGAAAGATTTGTTCGTTCTGAAGAGAAACCAGAGCATGACCAAGATTCCACCTGTCGCCTGAGTGCCATGCCAGCAGTCCTCATTCAGCTCAAAGTGAGCACCCAATATGAAAGAAAGAAAGCAGATTTCTCACCAGGCTTCCCCTTGCTATAAGCATGGTTTGTACTCTTTTCCATGTGCTCCCAGATCTTTCAAGCAATTAGTATGGTCAAGAAAGTTCTGCTTGAAAAGAAACAGACATTTACTGTCATTGTTATACAAATAAACTTACATTAAAGCCAACAAGAAAGCTCACTCGTTCTGTCTTTAAACTGATAAAAGAAACCCCAATAATATGGGGCATGCAAAAATTGAGATAAAACTCAGTTTTGCTCCTCTCCACGGATAATCTTTAATAAAAGGCGAAAGATTTGTTCATTCTGAAGAGAAACCAGA
This sequence comes from Pseudophryne corroboree, assembly GCF_028390025.1. Taxonomy (NCBI): domain Eukaryota; kingdom Metazoa; phylum Chordata; class Amphibia; order Anura; family Myobatrachidae; genus Pseudophryne; species Pseudophryne corroboree. The sequence goes on from NW_026970022.1 coordinate 51,737, forward strand.
GCATGACCAAGATTCCACCTGTCGCCTGAGTGCCATGCCAGCAGTCCTCATTCAGATCAAAGTGAGCGCCCAATTTGAAAGAAAGCAGATTTCTCACCTGGCTTCTCCTTGCTATAAGCATGGTTTGTACTGTATTCCATGTGCTCCCAGATCTTTCAAGCAAGTAGCATGGTCAAGAAAGTTCTGTTTGAAAAGAAACAAACATTTACTGTAATTTCTATGCAAATGAGCTTTCATTAAAGCACACTCATTCTATCTTTAAACCGATAAAAGAAACCCCAAAAAGATGGGGCATGCAAAAATTGAGGTAAAAAAATTGATGGGTATAAGGTAGAGAGGAGCGGGTTCGGTTCTCCGAGAACCGAATTCCCCACGAACTCCACGTGGTTTACACTGGTCCGAGGCAGGCTCGGTTGTTCCCGCCTGACTCGGAAAACCTGAACAAGGGAAAATGTCATCATCCCGCTGTCGGATTCTCGCGAGATTCGGATTCCATATAAAGAGCTGCGCGTTGCCGCCATTTTTACTCGTGCATTGAAGAGAGAGCGGAATGGACGTGGCTATGTTCTCTCAGTGGAAATCTCAATAGCAGTGCTCAGTATCAGTGGTTACTTATTGCTGCTCAGTAATACTAACTGAGTTTTATCTCAATTTTTGCATGCCCCATATTATTGGGGTTTCTTTTATCAGTTTAAAGACAGAACGAGTGAGCTTTCTTGTTGGCTTTAATGTAAGTTTATTTGTATAACAATGACAGTAAATGTCTGTTTCTTTTCAAGCAGAACTTTCTTGACCATACTAATTGCTTGAAAGATCTGGGAGCACATGGAAAAGAGTACAAACCATGCTTATAGCAAGGGGAAGCCTGGTGAGAAATCTGCTTTCTTTCTTTCATATTGGGTGCTCACTTTGAGCTGAATGAGGACTGCTGGCATGGCACTCAGGCGACAGGTGGAATCTTGGTCATGCTCTGGTTTCTCTTCAGAACGAACAAATCTTTCGCCTTTTACTAAAGATTTCCGTGGAGAGGAGCAAAACTGAGTTTTATCTAAATTTTTGCATGCCCCATATTATTGGGGTTTCTTTTATCAGTTTAAAGACAGAACGAGTGTGCTTTCTTGTTAGCTTTAATGTAAGTTGCCATAGATGCAGTGAAACACGCGTGTAGGGCACGGCGTGTCCGCGTGTATTTGACTCATGTGAAATGTTATAAAACAAAAATATATGATTATGATGTTAGCTGTTAGTCTCCACTAATAGGGAATAGAAGCTGAGCTATAAGAAAGGAATACACTAGATATGATGTCACTTAGCAATTACAATGTCTAAAGTGCATACAGATAGCTACTAATAACTCTTGATAAGAATGTATATCAGTGTGGGTATATTTATATGATGGGATATTGGGACTAGTGAATATATATCACTCCTGCTGTCCAGATTGGCAATAACCAGACAATTATGATAAGAGTAGAGATGTCACATGGGCTGCTATAGATATTAATTTAATGCTGTATGTGTCATTTGTTACAAATGGATACATTTTCTATGAGTCAGCCTAGCAGCTGCATGTTCTAACAGAACACTATCCTCACACAGAATCTGCTAACCTTGAGATAACTAAATGACAGTGTGTAACAGTCTCTTTACTATAAGACTGTTACAAAGTAATACAGAATCTGCTAACCTTGAGATAACTAAATGACAGTGTGTAACAGTCTCTTTACTATAAGACTGTTACAAAGTAATACCGGTATATATATTTGAAGTCAGTCTAGCAGCTGTGTGTTCCAGCAGTTTATAAGACAAAGAAAATCTCCTATTGTGGAATCTAGACACATGGGACTGCTGGCCTGTGTCATACTATTTATATGTAATACCAGTAACATGTATATAACTGTTACATAATTGTTACAAATGGATAAATCTTTGAGTCAGCCTAGCAGCTGCATGTCCTAACAGGACACCATAAATCCTTTACAGTGTAACAAATTGATTGGTAACACTTAAAGGCTGGAGAGCAGTTATATGCCTTACTAGCATACTCAATATACCACATTATTACACCAGTTACCACGATTATTGACAGCGCATTTGATATATTATATTACCCTCACACTGAGTCTGTTTACCTTTAGATAACTAAGTGACCGAATATGTAACGGTTTCTCTATCATAAGACTGTTACAAAGTGAGATAGATATATTTGGAAGTCAGTCAAATAGCTGTGTGTTTCAGCGGTTTATAAGAAAATTCCTCATTGTGGAATCTGGACCACTAAGGGTTATTATATATATAGCACATGGAATTGCCACATCTCCCTATATGATAATTTCATTACACTGTAACATAATAAGAATTAACTCTTTAACAGTGTAAATAGAGAGTAATGAATCTCTGACACATGGAATATATTATTTCTTAGATGAATTGGATAAACCATTATGACAGACACTTTGCTTCCTAATAAGAATTGAGGTGGCTATACCTCTAAGGAAAGCATTATTGCCTACGCCTAGATCAGATTAAATAAGATCTGGCTGAATATATGAAGGAAGGTTGCTATTTATATGAGAATTGGAATTGCTATATTCCTTAAGGCAACCCCACCGATTGATATATGTTGTCAATTAAGTATATCTGAACGGCTATATCTGGACCAGATTTAATAAGATCTGGCTGATTATATGAAGGAGGGCTGCTATTTATATTAGAATTGCCATATTCCTTAAGGCAACCGCACCTGTTGGTATATCTCGCCAATTAACTATATCTAAACAGCTAAATTAAAGCTATTCATCATTTTTTTAGTTTGGATATTAATAAATATGATCTTTCCATGATGCATAGAGATTTCCCTATCAAGTGATTCCTTATCCGATATAGAAAGCTATGGTATTGAATTTAGGAATATAGTCTTAGGGGACACAGAGAAATAAGTGATCCCCATCTACCTAAGCACCCCACAAATTGGAGGTTAGCTTACCGGTTATACTCAATCACCCCCACAAATTCGCCAATGGGGATGGCTTCCCGGGAGGTAACCCCTATTGAGTGAAGGGAGTATATAGGATACGACCCAGTGGTACCTGACGACATAGATACTAACAGCTATTTAATAACATTACGCTAGAAAGTGATTATTAGCAACATATATATCTATATAAACAACCCCGCCAGGGTTGTGCCTTCAAAAATAATCACACACGGACACGCTTTTTAAACCTTTTTTTCACATCTCTTTATTCTTCTTATGCACATGTATGTTAGTTCTGTGATTTTAACCTTTATGTTTCACTGCAGTTTGGGATAATAATATTAATATTTATCCAATTTTAATACATACTTAATAAAGGTTATATTTTATGATTCATTCATTCTGTCCAGTGCGTCAACAGTGCAGATTTCTTCTTGTTTTTTCTCCCAAATTCTATAACAATGACAGTAAATGTTGTTACTTTTCAAACAGAACTTTCTTGACCATGCTACTTGCTTGAAAGATCTGGGAGCACATGGAAAACAGTACAAACCATGCAGTATCACAAGAGCCTTTATTTGATCTTTCATGAAGATAGAGCAGAATTGAGGACACGTCAACAATTTCTGCCGAAGGTGGTTCATCTTTCCACATGGTGCCTTTGGCCACTGACACCTTCGTTGAGTCAAAGTCTCTGGCTGTGGTCAGAACTTTGAAAATTTATGTCACCAGAACGGTTCAGATTAGGAAAACAGAGGCTCTGTTTGTCCTGTATGCTCCCAACAGGATTGGGTGTCCTGCTTCCATGTAGACCATTATGCGCTGGATCTGTGGTAAGATTCAGCATGCTCATTCCACGGCAGGATTGCCGTTACTGAATTAGGTGAAGACCCATTCTACTAGAAAGGTGGGTTCATCCTGGGCAGCTGGTCGGGGAGTCTCGGCATTGCAACTTTGCCGAGCAGCTATTTAGTAAACACTTTTGCTAAGTTTTACAAGTTTGATACCTTGGCTGATGATAACCTCAAGTTGGGTCATTCGGTGCTGCAGAGTCGTACGCACTCTCCCACCCGTTCAAGAGCTTTGGTATAACCCCATGGTTCTTAATGTGACCCCAGCATCCTCTAGGTCGTATGAGAAAATAGGATTTTAATACCTACCGGTAAATCCTTTTCTCTTAGTCCGTAGAGGATGCTGGGCACCCGTCCCAGTCCATACTGTGTCTGCAGTTATTACTTGTGGTTATACACATGTTGTGTTATGGTTCTGGTCAGCTTTTTGCTGCAATTGTTCATGCCGTTGGCTTGTGTTCTGTTGAATGCCACGTTCTGCGGCATGCTTAAGGTGTGAGCTGGTAAGATGCTCACCTTAGTTTAACAATAAATCCTTTCCTCGAAATGTCCGTCTCCCTGGGCACAGTTCCTATAACTGGAGTCTGGAGGAGGGGCATAGAGGGAGGAGCCAGTTCACACCCTTTGAAAGTCTTAAAGTGCCCATGTCTCTTGCGGATCCCGTCTATACCCCATGGTTCTTAATGTGACCCCAGCATCCTCTACGGACTAAGAGAAAAGGATGCCCTTGCGCACTATCCTGACTTCTCCTCCCGTCTGCTTACTTTGTGCCTTCCAACGCACAATGCGAACTACAGGTGGTGCTGCAGGGCCCACACCCTTTTACTTGCCTTACAGAACAGCTCTGGAGCTGTTACAGTGCCCAGCTGCTGCAAGAAATCAGCTTGAATGCTTCAGGGGATGGGGCATGGCCAACATGAGCCCCACACCAAAGGAGGGTGGGGGTGTTTAATGCGAACTAGGGGTCATCCAAGCACCGCAAAAGGCCGCCATGCCCTGCATGCCCCTTTTCTCTTTTCATATGCAGATGAGAGTTCCAGCCAACTTTGGTCCACTGCTAGGATGACATCACCGTATGCAAATCCGTCTTCTGCAGACCTTCCCCCTGGAATGCTTGTACTAGTTGTTGCATATGGTTTGATATTTGATGGTGCTTCAATATTAGGCAGCCTTCCACCCTCCCATGTTCATCTGAACAGATGTGGTCTCCCTGCAGTTGTTGTCCCCAGACGAGAGTTCCCTTGTGCGTCCTCAGTTGAATCTCCTTAACTTGACGGGGGAGGGGCTGCCCGAGCAGCCACCCTCCCCAGCCCTATCCCAACTCATACTTATTTTGCATATGAGATCTCTTGATCATGAAGATTGTTCTCACAGGGTGAGGTTCATCCATTATATTTTAAAATAGGAAGGTACAAATTACATATTTGAATTGCATCTATGTGCTGGATTCAAATGTCCCCCCCCCCTTCCTTTCTCAATTGTGCCCGTCAGCAGCTATTCTAAGGTTGCTGCCAATGGGTGTGACACATTAATTTCTTCTGTGGGGTACACTGGACTCCACAAGGATTCACATTGGGGTGTAGAGTAGGATCTTGATCTGAGGCACCAACCGGCTCAAAGCTTTTGACTGTTCCCAAGATGCTCAGTGCATTCTCCTCTATAACCCCGCTTCCATGAACAGGGAGCTCAGTTTGTAGTTGGTGCCTTCAGTAGCAGGCCTCTTAACAGGGGCCTGCCTCAGGCAGCCTATTCTTAGCTATTAATTTTGACAAGAAAAGAAGAACTTGTTTTATGAGAATCTACAAGGGCTGCAGCAGGCTAGGTCTAATAGACATCTTTACTGCAGCTTCATCACTCCCAGCGGCGCTGTATACTCCCGTGCCCTGGTTGCTGGGTCACTGCAGCGGAGGCTCCAGTTTCTTCCTAAGGTCAGTCACACACACACCGCCCTTCCGGATCACGAGGCCGCTGATGAAGGGGAGCGTGGCCGTAGGGGGTGGACCGTGTGCGCACTGGCGTGGACACTGATTACTGGGCAGCCGCTCCACTAGCCACCAGGTACAGTTAAGGAGCACAGGTCTGGGAGTTTTACTCCTATATTAACCCAATTTTGTACTGCCCGCAGCGCATTGTGATAGGTAATAGGGCCTGATTCAGGTTGGATTGCAATCACAATAAGCGATCCAACTGCAAAAATTGCTAAGAGCATACGCATGTGCCTGCATTTTCTGCGGCACCCCGCAGAGAATGCGATCGCCTCTGCCTGTCAATCGGGGCGGGGGGGGGGGGAGAGGGGGGTCAGCAACACTCCATTTCCAAGTCAGGGATGGAGCGGTGCGGGGGCAAGGCTTCAAAATGGGGTCTGCAACGGAGGAGACACAGGGGGCGTGGTCACAGCGGCTGTATGACATCACATTCAGCCGCTGTGATCACAAAAATGGTGGCGGCTTCCTGCGCGCACATACAGTCTGCACCAGCAGGAGGCTACACCATTTTATATGATCACGCTGAACTGCAGTGCGACTGCAATTACAGCATGGTCAAGAATGGAGGCGTCATGCTCGGTGGCCATGCCCTGTCACTGTGCAGGAGCCAGCACCGCACACACACTAGTCCCCGGGTGCAGCCCCCAACCCCCGGGACACCCGGAGCAACAAAATGTAGATTCAGGCCACCAGGCCACGCCCCTACCTATGAAACCATGCCTCCTTTTTACCATTGCACTGCTTATCTGCGCGCACTGCATTACAATCTCCCTCGCCACCTCTCTGGGTGTCACCAGTGATAGTGACACCTCTGCCATGCTTGTAGCAGCTGGTCCTAAGATCTACGCCTCAAGCCCTGAGTGTTTGCCCTTGTGACTTGTTGATCATCATAGCGAAGCAGATGCTTACAGAAAACTGCAGGGGCTTAGATTGAAAATAAAAAAATTGATGGGTATAAGGTAGAGAGGAGCGGGTTCGGTTCTCCGAGAACCGAATTCCCGACGAACTCCACGTGGTTTACACTGGTCCGAGGCAGGCTCGGTTGTTCCCGCCTGACTCGGAAAACCTGAACAAGGGAAAATGTCATCATCCCGCTGTCGGATTCTCGCGAGATTCGGATTCCATATAAAGAGCTGCGCGTTGCCGCCATTTTTACTCGTGCATTGAAGAGAGAGCGGAGAGGACGTGGCTATGTTCTCTCAGTGGAAATCTCAATATCAGTGCTCAGTATCAGTGGTTACTTATTGCTGCTCTGTAATACTAGTAGTGTGTCTCTCCTGCTCAGTGTCAGTTCTCAGTAGTATCCTCATCAGTGCTCAGTATCACTGCTCATTGTCTTGTGCTGCATTGTGGTGCTCAGCATACTACAGTACATTACTAATAGTCCAGTGCTGCATCTTGCTGCTCAGTGTCAGTTCTAGTATCCTCATCAGTGCTCACTATCACTGCTCATTATATTGTGGTGTTCTGTATACTACAGTAACATAGTAATATAGTAACATATAGTAACATAGTTTTTGAGGTTGAATAGAGGCAAATTGCCCATCGTGTTCAACCTGTTTTAAGTTGTGATGATTCTACATACTTGCTGAATAATGTTTTATGACTAGTTAGCTACTATAACTCATGTTACCCCCGGATTAACCATGTTGATATTTTAAGTATTATAACCTTGGATAGCTTTTTCATTCAGAAATGTATCCATTCCTTTTTTAAATCCAATTACAGAGTCCGCCATTACCACCTTCCCTGGCAGGGAATTCCACATCCTGATTGCCCTAACAGTGAAGATCATAGTTCACCTGGCAGGTAAGTAGGAGTTGGGCTAGAGCTGTGGAGGATTGCTGCTCGGGCACCCCCTGTCAAGTGAAGGAGATCCAACTGAGGCAGCACAAGGGAACTCTCGAAAGAAGAACAAGGCTAGAGGAAGATCTGAGACAAAGAAATCTGACTTTTACCAGAGCTGACCAGAGGAAAGCACAAACACAGTCCCCCACTACCACAAATAATGCAGTCGAGTTTCCCACATTTGGGGAAATCACAGGGGTCAGCATACCCAGAGTGCAATGAATGAACCTCACCCTGGGAGAACAATCTTCATGACCATGGTATCTCCTATGCAAAATAAGTATGATTTGGGATAGGGCTGGGGAGGGCCGCTGCTCAGGCACATCTCTGTCAAGTAAAGGAGATTCAACTGAGGCAACACAAGGGAACTCTCATCTGGGGACAACAACTGCAGGGAGAACACATATTTTCAGATGAACATGGGAGGGCAGAAGGCTGCCTAATACTGAAGCACCCCCAAACAACAAACCAAATGCAACTACTAGTGCAAACATTCCTGGTAGTAGGCCTGCAGCAGATGGATTTGCATATGGTGATGTCATCCAAGCAGTGGGTCAAAGTTTGCTTCAACCCTCGTCTGCATATGAAAATAAAAATGGGGTGTGCAGGGCATGGCTGCCTTTTGCGGCGCTTGGATGACCCCTAGTTCGCATTAAACACCTCCACCTTCCTTCGGTGTGGGGCTCATGTTGGCTATGCCCCAGCCCCTGAAGCATTAAAGCTGATTTCTTGCAGCAGCTGGGCACTGTAACAGCTCCAGAGCTGCTCTGTAAAGCAAGTAAAAGGGTGTGGGCCCTGCAGCACTACCTGTAGTTTGCATTGTGCGTTGGAAGGCACAAAGTAAGCAGACGGGAGAAGTCAGGATAGTGCACAAGGGCATAGAAGGGAGCGGCTCAAGAAAAGAGAAGTGGAAACAGACAGCAAACTAGGCTGGAGAGAGACCTGAGACAAAGAGATCTGAATTATACGAGAGCCGACCAGAGGAAACACAAATTATGTAATCAAGTGTCCCACATTTGGGGAAATCGTAGGAGCAGCACACCCAGAGTGCATTGGGTGAGCCTTGCCCTGGGAGAAGCACCTTCCTGATCATAGTATCTCACCTGGCAGGTAAGTAGGAGTTGGGCTAGAGCTGGGGAGGGTCGCTGTTCGGGCACCCCCCTGTCAAGTGAAGGAGATCCAACTGAGGCAGCACAAGGAAACTCTCGAAAAAAGAACAAGGCTAGAGGAAGATCTGAGACAAAGAAATCTGACTTTTACCAGAGCTGACCAGAGGAAAGCACAAACACAGTCCCCCACTACCACAAATAATGCAGTCGAGTTTCCCACATTTGGGGAAATCACAGGGGTCAGCATACCCAGAATGCAATGAATGAACCTCACCCTGGGAGAACAATCTTCATGACAATGGTATCTCCTATGCAAAATAAGTATGATTTGGGATAGGGCTGGGGAGGGCCGCTGCTCAGGCACATCTCTGTCAAGTAAAGGAGATTCAACTGAGGCAGCACAAGGGAACTCTCATCTGGGGACAACAACTGCAGGGAGAACAGATATTTTCAGATGAACATGGGAGAGCAGAAGGCTGCCTAATACTGAAGCACCCCCAAACAACAAACCAAATGCAACAACTAGTACAAGCATTCCTGGGAAAAGGTCTGCAGAAGACGGATTTGCATACGGTGATGTCATCCAAGCAGTGGGCCAAAGTTGGCTGGAACCCTCATCTGCATATGAAAAGAGAAAAGGGGTATGCAGGGCATGGCGGCCTTTTGCGGCGCTTGGATGACCCTTAGTTCGCATTAAACACCTCCACCCTCCGTCGGTGTGGGGCTCATGTTGGCTATGCCCCAGCCCCTGAAGCATTCAAGCTGATTTCTTGCAGCAGCTGGGCACTGTAACAGCTCCAGAGCTGCTCTGAAAGGCAAGTAAAAGGGTGTGGGCCCTGCAGCACTACCTGTAGTTTGCATTGTGCGTTGGAAGGCACAAAGTAAGCAGACAGGAGAAGTCAGGAGAGTGCACAAGGGCATAGAAGGCAGCGGCTCAAGAAAAGAGAAGTGGAAACAGACAGCAAACTAGGCTGGAGAGAGACCTGAGACAAAGAGATCTGAATTATACGAGAGCCGACCAGGGGAAACACAAATTATGCAGTCAAGTTTCCCACATTTGGGGAAATCGCAGGAGCAGCACACCCAGAGTGCAATGGGTGAGCCTTGCCCTGGGAGAAGCACCTTCATGATCATAGTATCTCACCTGGCAGGTATGTAGGAGTTGGGCTAGAGCTGGGGAGGGTCGCTGCTTGGGTACCCCCCTGTCAAGTGAAGGAGATCAAACTGAGGCAGCACAATGGAACTCTCGAAAGAAGAACAAGGCTAGAGGAAGATCTGAGACAAAGAAATCTGACTTTTACCAGAGCTGACCAGAGGAAAACACAAACACAGTCCCCCACTACCACAAATAATGCAGTTGAGTTTCCCACATTTGGGGAAATCACAGGGGTCAGCATACCCAGAATGCAATGAATGAACCTCACCCTGGGAGAACAATCTTTATGACCATGGTATCTCCTATGCAAAATAAGTATGATTTGGGAATTGGCTGGGGAGGGCCGCTGCTCAGGCACATCTCTGTCAAGTAAAGGAGATTCAACTGAGGCAGCACAAAGGAACTCTCATCTGGGGACAACAACTGCCGGGAGAACACATATTTTCAGATGAACATGGGAGGGCAGAAGGCTGCCTAATACTGAAGCACCCCCAAACAACAAACCAAATGCAACAACTAGTACAAGCATTCCTGGGGGAAGGTCTGCAGAAGACGGATTTGCATACAGTGATGTCATCCAAGCAGTGGGCCAAAGTTGGCTGGAACCCTCATCTGCATATGAAAAGAGAAAAGGGGTATGCAGGGCATGGCGGCCTTTTGCGGCGCTTGGATGACCCTTAGTTCGCATTAAACACCCCCACCCTCCTTCGGTGTGGGGCTCATGTTGGCCATGCCCCAGCCCCTGAAGCATTCAAGCTGATTTCTTTCAGCAGCTTGGCACTGTAACAGCTCCAGAGCTGCTCTGTAAGGCAAGTAAAAGGGTGTGGGCCCTGCAGCACTACCTGTAGTTTGCATTGTGCATTGGAAGGCACAAAGTAAGCAGACAGGAGGAGAAGTCAGGATAGTGCACAAGGGTGTAGAAGGGAGGGGCTCAAGAAAAAAGAAGTGGAAACAGACAGCAAACTAGGCTGGAGAGAAACCTGAGACAAAGAGATCTGAATTATATGAGAGCCGACTAGGGAAAACACAAATTATGCAGTCAAGTTTCCCACATTTGGGGAAATCGCAGGGGCAGCACACCCAGAGTGCAATGGGTGAGCCTTGCCCTGGGAGAAGCAACTTCATGATCATAGTATCTCACCTGGCAGGTAAGTAGGAGTTGGGCTAGAGCTGGGGAGGGTCGCTGCTCGGGCACCCCCCTGTCAAGTGAAGGAGATCCAACTGAGGCAGCACAAGGGAACTCTTGAAAGAAGAACAAGGCTAGAGGAAGATCTGAGACAAAGAAATCTGACTTTTACCAGAGCTGACCAGAGGAAAGCACAAACACAGTCCCCCACTACCACAAATAATGCAGTTGAGTTTCCCACATTTGGGGAAATCACAGAGGTAAGCTACCCAGAATGCAATGAATGAACCTAACCCTGGGAGAACAATCTTCATGACCATGGTATCTCCTATGCAAAATAAGTATGATTTGGGATAGGGCTGGGGAGGGCCGCTGCTCAGGCACATCTCTGTCAAGTAAAGGAGATTCAACTGAGGCAGCACAAGGGAACTCTCATCTGGGGACAACAACTGCAGGGAGAACACATATTTTCAGATGAACATGGGAGGGCAGAAGGCTGCCTAATACTGAAGCACCCCCAAACAACAAACCAAATGCAACAACTAGTGCAAGCATTCCTGGGGGAAGGCCTGCCGCAGATGGATTTGCATATGGTGATGTCATCCAAGCAGTGGGTCAAAGTTGGCTTCAACCCTCGTCTGCATATGAAAAGAGAAAAGGGGCATGCAGGGCATGGCGGCCTTTTGCGGCGCTTGGCTGACCCCTAGTTTGCATTAAACACCTCCACCCTCCGTCGGTGTGGGGCTCTTGTTGGCTATGCCCCAGCACCTGAAGCATTCAAGCTGATTTCTTGCTGCAGCTGGGCACTGTAACAGCTCCAGAGCTGCTCTGTAAGGCAAGTAAAAGGGTGTGGGCCCTGCAGCACTACCTGTAGTTTGCATTGTGCGTTGGACGGCACAAAGTAAGCAGACAGGAGAAGTCAGGAGAGTGCACAAGGGTATAGAAGGCAGCGGCTCAAGAAAAGAGAAGTGGAAACAGACAGCAAACTAGGCTGGAGAGAGACCTGAGACAAAGAGATCTGAATTATACGAGAGCCGACCAGGGGAAACACAAATTATGCAGTCAAGTTTCCCACAGGAGTATATAGGATACGACCCAGTGGTACCTGACGACATAGATACTAACAGCTATTTAATAACATTACGCTAGAAAGTGATTATTAGCAACATATATATCTATATAAACAACCCCGCCAGGGTTGTGCCTTCAAAAATAATCACACACGGACACGCTTTTTAAACCTTTTTTTCACATCTCTTTATTCTTCTTATGCACATGTATGTTAGTTCTGTGATTTTAACCTTTATGTTTCACTGCAGTTTGGGATAATAATATTAATATTTATCCAATTTTAATACATACTTAATAAAGGTTATATTTTATGATTCATTCATTCTGTCCAGTGCGTCAACAGTGCAGATTTCTTCTTGTTTTTTCTCCCAAATTCTATAACAATGACAGTAAATGTTGTTTCTTTTCAAACAGAACTTTCTTGACCATGCTTCTTTTTTGAAAGATCTGGGAGCACATGGAAAACAGTACAAACCATGCAGTATCACAAGAGCCTTTATTTGATCTTTCATGAAGATAGAGCAGAATTGAGGACACGTCAACAATTTCTGCCGAAGGTGGTTCATCTTTCCACATGGTGCCTTGGGCCACTGACACCTTCGTTGAGTCAAAGTCTCTGGCTGTGGTCAGAACTTTGAAAATTTATGTCACCAGAACGGTTCAGATTAGGAAAACAGAGGCTCTGTTTGTCCTGTATGCTCCCAACAGGATTGGGTGTCCTGCGTCCATGTAGACCATTATGCGCTGGATCTGTGGTAAGATTCAGCATGCTCATTCCACGGCAGGATTGCCGTTACTGAATTAGGTGAAGACCCATTCTACTAGAAAGGTGGGTTCATCCTGGGCAGCTGGTCGGGGAGTCTCGGCATTGCAACTTTGCCGAGCAGCTATTTAGTAAACACTTTTGCTAAGTTTTAAAAGTTTTAGAGTAAAGGAGATTCAACTGAGGCAGCACAAGGGAACTCCCATCTGGGGACAACAACTGCAGTGAGAACACATATTTTCAGATGAACATGGGAGGGCAGAAGGCTGCCTAATACTGAAGCACCCCCAAACAACAAACCAAATGCAACAACTAGTACAAGCATTCCTGGGGGAAGGTCTGCAGAAGACGGATTTGCATACAGTGATGTCATCCAAGCAGTGGGCCAAAGTTGGCTGGAACCCTCATCTGCATATGAAAAGAGAAAAGGGGTATGCAGGGCATGGCGGCCTTTTGCGGCGCTTGGATGACCCTTAGTTCGCATTAAACACCCCCACCCTCCTTTGGTGTGGGGCTCATGTTGGCCATGCCCCAGCCCCTGAAGCATTCAAGCTGATTTCTTGCAGCAGCTTGGCACTGTAACAGCTCCAGAGCTGCTCTGTAAGGCAACTAAAAGGGTGTGGGCCCTGCAGCACTACCTGTAGTTTGCATTGTGCATTGGAAGGCACAAAGTAAGCAGACAGGAGGAGAAGTCAGGATAGTCCACAAGGGTATAGAAGGGAGGGGCTCAAGAAAAAAGAAGTGGAAACAGACAGCAAACTAGGCTGGAGAGAGACCTGAGACAAAGAGATCTGAATTATATGAGAGCCGACCAGGGGAAACACAAATTATGCAGTCAAGTTTCCCACATTTGGGGAAATCGCAGGGGCAGCACACCCAGGTGAGATACTATAATCAGGACGGTGCTTCTCCCAGGGCAAGGCTCACCCATTGCACTCTGGGTGTGCTGCTCCTACGATTTCCCCAAATGTGGGACACTTGACTGCATAATTTGTGTTTCCTCTGGTCGGCTCTCGTATAATTCAGATCTCTTTGTCTCAGGTCTCTCTCCAGCCTAGTTTGCTGTCTGTTTCCACTTCTTTTTTTCTTGAGCCCCTCCCTTCTATACCCTTGTGCACTATCCTGACTTCTCCTCCTGTCTGCTTACTTTGTGCCTTCCAATGCACAATGCAAACTACAGGTAGTGCTGCAGGGCCCACACCCTTTTACTTGCCTTACAGAGCAGCTCTGGAGCTGTTACAATGCCCAGCTGCTGCAAGAAATCAGCTTGAATGCTTCATGGGATGGGGCATGGCCAACATGAGCCCCACACCAAAGGAGGGTGGGGGTGTTTAATGCGATCTAGGGGTCATCCAAGCACCGCAAAAGGCTGCCATGCCCTGCACGCCCCTTTTCTCTTTTCATAAGCAGATGAGGGTTGAAGCCAACTTTGACCCACTGCTTGGATAACATCACCATATGCAAATCCATCTGCTGCAGGCCTTCCCCCAGGAATGCTTGCACTAGTTGTTGCATTTGGTTTGTTGTTTGGGGGTGCTTCAGTATTAGGCAGCCTTCTGCCCTCCCATGTTCATCTGAAAATATGTGTTCTCCCTGCAGTTGTTGTCCCCAGATGAGAGTTCCCTTGTGCTGCCTCAGTTGAATCTCCTTTACTTGACAGAGATGTGCCTGAGCAGCGGCCCTCCCCAGCCCTATCCCAAATCATACTTATTTTGCATAGGAGACACCATGGTCATGAAAATTGTTCACCCAGGGTGAGTTTCATTCATTGCATTCTGGGTATGCTGACCCCTGTGATTTCCCCAAATGTGGGAAACTCGCCTGCATTATTTGTGGTAGTGGGGGACTGTGTTTGTGTTTTCCGCTGGTCAGCTCTGGTAAAAGTCAGATTTCTTTGTCTCAGATCTTCCTCTAGCCTTGTTCTTCTTTCGAGAGTTCCATTGTGCTGCCTCAGTTGGATCTCCTTCACTTGACAGGGGGGTGCCCGAGCAGCGACCCTCCCCAGCTCTAGCCCAACTCCTACTTACCTGCCAGGTGAGATACTATGATCTTGAAGGTGCTTCTCCCAGGGCAAGGCTCACCCATTGCACTCTGGGTGTGCTGCCCCTGCGATTTCCCCAAATGTGGGAAACTTGACTGCATAATTTGTGTTTCCCCTGGTCGGCTCTCGTATAATTCAGATCTCTTTGTCTCAGGTCTCTCTCCAGCCTAGTTTGCTGTCTGTTTCCACTTCTCTTTTCTTGAGCCGCTCCCTTCTATGCCCTTGCGCACTATCCTGACTTCTCCCGTCTGCTTACTTTGTGCCTTCCAACGCACAATGCGAACTACAGGTAGTGCTGCAGGGCCCACACCCTTTTATTTGCCTTACAGAGCAGCTCTGGAGCTGTTACAGTGCCCAGCTGCTGCAAGAAATCAGCTTGAATGCTTCAGGGGCTGGGGCATAGCCAACATGAGCCCCACACCGAAGGAGGGTGGAGGTGTT
This sequence comes from Pseudophryne corroboree, assembly GCF_028390025.1. Taxonomy (NCBI): domain Eukaryota; kingdom Metazoa; phylum Chordata; class Amphibia; order Anura; family Myobatrachidae; genus Pseudophryne; species Pseudophryne corroboree. The sequence continues at coordinate 67,105 of NW_026970022.1, forward strand.
TAATGCGAACTAGGGGTCATCCAAGCGCCGCAAAAGGCCGCCATGCCCTGCATAACCCTTTTCTCTTTTCATATGCAGATGAGGGTACCAGCCAACTTTGGCCCACTGCTTGGATGACATCACCGTATGCAAATTCGTCTCCTGCAGACCTTCCCCCAGGAATGCTTGTACTAGTTATTGCATATGGTTTGATATTTGATGGTGCTTCAGTATTAGGCAGCCTTCCGCCCTCCCATGTTCATCTGAAAAGATGTGGTCTCCCTGCAGTTGTTGTCCCCAGACGAGAGTTCCCTTGTGCTTCCTCAGTTGAATCTCCTTAACTTGACGGGGGAGGGGCTTGCCCGAGCAGCCACCCTCCCCAGCCCTATCCCAACTCATGCTTATTTTGCATATGAGATCTCTATATCATGAAGATTGTTCTCACAGGGTGAGGTTCATCCATTATATTTTAAAATAGGAAGGTTCAAATTACATATTTGAATTGCATCTATGTGCTGGATTCAAATGTTCCTCCCCCTTCCTTTCTCAATTGTGCCCGTCAGCAGCTATTCTAAGGTTGCTGCCAATGGGTGTGACACATTAATTTCTTCTGTGGGGTACACTGGACTCCACAAGGATTCACATTGGGGTGTAGAGTAGGATCTTGATCTGAGGCACCAACCGGCTCAAAGCTTTTGACTGTTCCCAAGATGCTCAGCGCATTCTCCTCTATAACCCCGCTTCCATGAACAGGGAGCTCAGTTTGTAGTTGGTGCCTTCAGTAGCAGGCCACTTAACAGGGGCCTGCCTCAGGCAGCCTATTCTTAGCTATTAATTTTGACAAGAAAATAAGAACTTTTTTTATGAGAATCTACAAGGGCTGCAGCAGGCTAGGTCTAATAGACATCTTTACTGCAGCTTCATCACTCCCAGCGGCGCTGTATACTCCCGTGCCCTGGTTGCTGGGTCACTGCAGCGGAGGCTCCGGTTTCTTCCTAAGGTCAGTCACACACACACCGCCCTTCCGGATCACGAGGCCGCTGATGAAGGGGAGCGTGGCCGTAGGGGGTGGACCGTGTGCGCACTGGCGTGGACACTGATTACTGGGCAGCCGCTCCACAAGCCACCAGGTACAGTTAAGGAGCACAGGTCTGGGGGTTTTTCTCCCATATTAAACCAATTTTGTACTGCCCGCAGCGCATTGCGATAGGTAATAGGGCCTGATTCAGGTTGGATTGCAATCACAATAAGCGATCCAACTGCAAAAATTGCTAAGAGCATACGCAAGTGCCTGCATTTTCTGCGGCACCCCGCAGAGAATGCGATCGCCTCTGCCTGTCAATCGGGGCAGGGGGGGAGAGGGGGGTCAGCAAAACTCCATTTCCAAGTCAGGGATGGAGCGGTGCGGGGGCAAGGCTTCAAAATGGGGTCTGCAACGGAGGAGACACAGGGGGCGTGGTCACAGCGGCTGTATGACATCACATTCAGCCGCTGTGATCACAAAAATGGTGGCGGCTTCCTGCGCGCACATACAGTCTGCACCAGCAGAAGGCTACACCATTTTTTATGATCACGCTGAACTGCAGTGCGACTGCAATTACAGCATGGTCAAGAAGGGAGGCGTCATGCTGGGTGGCCATGTCCTGTCACTGTGCAGGAGCCAGCACCGCTCACACACTAGTCCCCGGGTGCAGCCCCCAACCCCCGGGACACCCGGAGCAACAAAATGTAGATTCAGGCCACCAGGCCACGCCCCTACCTATGAAACCATGCCTCCTTTTTACCATTGCGCTGCTTATCTGCGCGCACTGCATTACAATCTCCTTCGCCACCTCTCTGGGTGTCACCAGTGATAGTGACACCTCTGCCATGCTTGTAGCAGCTGGTCCTAAGATCTACGCCTCAAGCCCTGAGTGTTTGCCCTTGTGACTTGTTGATCATCATAGCGAAGCAGATGCTTACAGAAAACTGCAGGGGCTTAGATTGAAAATAAAAAAAATTATGGGTATAAGGTAGAGAGGAGCGGGTTCGGTTCTCCGAGAACCGAATTCCCCACGAACTCCACGTGGTTTACACTGGTCCGAGGCAGGCTCGGTTGTTCCCGCCTGACTCGGAAAACCTGAACAAGGGAAAATGTCATCATCCCGCTGTCGGATTCTCGCGAGATTCGGATTTCATATAAAGAGCTGCGCGTTGCCGCCATTTTTACTCGTGCATTGAAGAGAGAGCGGAGAGGACGTGGCTATGTTCTCTCAGTGGAAATCTCAATATCAGTGCTCATTATCAGTGGTTACTTATTGCTGCTCAGTAATACTAGTAGTGTGTCTCTCCTGCTCAGTGTCAGTTCTCAGTAGTATCCTCATCAGTGCTCAGTATCACTGCTCATTGTCTTGTGCTGCATTGTGGTGCTCAGCATACTACAGTACATTACTAATAGTCCAGTGCTGCATCTTGCTGCTCAGTGTCAGTTCTAGTATCCTCATCAGTGCTCACTATCACTGCTCATTACATTGTGGTGTTCTGTATACTACAGTAACATAGTAATATAGTAACATATAGTAATATAGTTTTTGAGGTTGAAAAGAGGCAAATTGCCCATCGTGTTCAACCTGTTTTAAGTTGTGATGATTCTACATACTTGCTGAATAATGTTTTATGACTGGGAGTTTTTTTAAGGTCAGTGCGCTTAGTCTCGCGTCCAAATATTCCTTTAAAGCAAAGGGTCGTCAAACAGGTTCTACTGTTTGGATTCAGTCAGTTGTGGATGCTCCGTCAGAAAACACCTCTCCAAACTTCTTTGGTGGCTGCTCAGTTCTTCAGAATATGACTTGGGTATGTTCAGTCATGAAATTCTGTGAAGGCAGGGGAGAAGAACAAGCGCCATATGGTGTAGTATTTTGAATAAATTGGAGTGATAGATAGGTATATACGAAGTAAGTACCGGATAGATTCTTGAGATTAGGCCTGTCTGTCTCACTAAATTCTTTGTGGCTGTTCCCCACCTAGGAGACAAAAGATCATCGCCATATGGTGTAGTAACCTCAGATATATCTTGGGGTACCCTCCCCTCTATTTCATGCGTACCAAAAGGAAAATTCAATATAGCATATAGGATATATTTATATCCAGGTAGATCAAGTCGGTCCAATATGATGTAATGGCTGAATCAGTCGACTGTTGCTGCCTTATATAGTATTATCAATAAAAAATTTTAATCCACAAAATAATAATACAAATTCAGATAAAAAATAAATAAAACAAATCAGAAAATCTTAGCTGATTGGTGTAGGCAGTAGTTAGGTCAGTCTCAACGCGTTTCGCCTCCAGGGCTTCCTCAGGAGAATACATCATATCAAAAGATACACATATTTATAGTGCTTTCCACTTAACCACGGACATGTGGACAAGTGGAGCAGGGCAGACTCAGGACTATATGACTGTGACAGCCCACTGGGTAGATGTATTGACTCCCGCCGCAAGAACAGCAGCGGCGGCACCAGTAGCAGCATCTCGCAAACGCCAACTCTTTCCTAGGCAGGCTACGCTTTGTATCACCGCTTTCCAGAATACGCACACAGCTGAAAACCTCTTACGGCAACTAAGGAAGATCATCACAGAATGGCTTACCCCAATTGGACTCTCCTGTGGATTTGTGGCATCGGACAACGCCAGCAATATTGTGCGTGCATTATATCTGGGCAAATTCCAGCACGTCCCATGTTTTGCACATACCTTGAATTTGGTGGTGCAGAATTATTTAAAAAACGACAGGGGCGTGCAAGAGATGCTGTCGGTGGCCACAAGAATTGCGGGACACTTTCGGCGTACAGGCACCACGTACAGAAGACTGGAGCAACACCAAAAACGCCTGAACCTGCCCTGCCATCATCTGAAGCAAGAAGTGGTAACGAGGTGGAATTCAACCCTCTATATGCTTCAGAGGATGGAGGAGCAGCAAAAGGCCATTCAAGCCTATACATCTGACCACGATATAGGAGGTGGAATGCACCTGTCTCAAGCGCAGTGGAGAATGATTTCAACGTTGTGCAAGGTTCTGCAACCTTTTGAACTTGCCACACGTGAAGTCAGTTCAGACACTGCCAGCCTGAGTCAGGTCATTCCCGTCATCAGGCTTTTGCAGAAGAAGCTGGAGACATTGAAGGAGGAGCTAAGACAGAGCGATTCCGCTAGGCATGTGGGACTTGTGGATGGAGCCCTTCATTCGCTTAACCAGGATTCACGGGTGGTCAATCTGTTGAAATCAGAGCACTACATTTTGGCCACCGTGCTCGATCCTAGATTTAAAACCTACGTTGTATCTCTCTTTCCGGCAGACACAAGTCTGCAGGGGTTCAAAGACCTGCTGGTGAGAAAATTATCAAGTCAAGCGGAACTTGATCGGTCAACAGCTCCTCCTTCACATTCTCCCGCAATTGGGGGTGCGAGGAAAAGGCTCAGAATTCCGAGCCCACCCGCTGGCGGTGATGCAGGGCAGTCTGGAGCGACTGCTGATGCTGACATCTGGTCCGGACTGAAGGACCTGCCAACGATTACGGACATGTCGTCTACTGTCACTGCATATGATTCTCTCACCATTGAAAGAATGGTGGAGGATTATATGAGTGACCGCATCCAAGTAGGCATGTCAGACAGTCCGTACGTATACTGGCAGGAAAAAGAGGCAATTTGGAGGCCCTTGCACAAACTGGCTTTATTCTACCTAAGTTGCCCTCCCACAAGTGTGTACTCCGAAAGAGTGTTTAGTGCCGCCGCTCACCTTGTCAGCAATCGGCGTACGAGGTTACTTCCAGAAAATGTGGAGAAGATGATGTTCATTAAAATGAATTATAATCAATTTCTCCGTGGAGACATTGACCAGCAGCAATTGCCTCCACAAAGTACACAGGAAGCTGAGATGGTGGATTCCAGTGGGGACGAATTGATAATCTGTGAGGAGGGGGATGTACACGGTGATGAATCGGAGGATGATGATGAGGTGGACATCTTGCCTCTATAGAGCCAGTTTGTGCAAGGAGAGATTAATTGCTTCTTTTTTGGTGGGGGTCCAAACCAACCCGTCATTTCAGTCACAGTCGTGTGGCAGACCCTGTCACTGAAATGATGGGTTGGTTAAAGTGTGCATGTCCTGTTTATACAACATAAGGGTGGGTGGGAGGGCCCAAGGCAATTCCACCTTGCACCTCTTTTTTCTTTTATTTTTCTTTGCGTCATGTGCTGTTTGGGGAGTGTTTTTTGGAAGGGCCATCCTGCGTGACACTGCAGTGCCACTCCTAGATGGGCCAGGTGTTTGTGTCGGCCACTTGGGTCGCTGAGCTTAGTCACACAGCTACCTCATTGCGCCTCTTTTTTTCTTTGCGTCATGTGCTGTTTGGGGAGTGTTTTTTGGAAGGGCCATCCTGCGTGACACTGCAGTGACACTCCTAGATGGGCCAGGTGTTTGTGTCGTCCACTTGGGTCGCTGAGCTTAGTCACACAGCTACCTCATTGCGCCTCTTTTTTTCTTTGCGTCATGTGCTGTTTGGGGAGGGTTTTTTGGAAGGGCCATCCTGCGTGACACTGCAGTGCCACTCCTAGATGGGCCAGGTGTTTGTGTCGGCCACTTGGGTCGCTGAGCTTAGTCACACAGCTACCTCATTGCGCCTCTTTTTTTCTTTGCGTCATGTGCTGTTTGGGGAGTGTTTTTGGAAGGGCCATCCTGCGTGACACTGCAGTGCCACTCCTAGATGGGCCAGGTGTTTGTGTCGGCCACTTGGGTCGCTGAGCTTAGTCACACAGCTACCTCATTGCACCTCTTTTTTTCTTTGCGTCATGTGCTGTTTGGGGAGTGTTTTTTGGAAGGGCCATCCTGCGTGACACTGCAGTGCCACTCCTAGATGGGCCAGGTGTTTGTGTCGGCCACTTGGGTCGCTGAGCTTAGTCACACAGCTACCTCATTGCGCCTCTTTTTTTCTTTGCGTCATGTGCTGTTTGGGGAGTGTTTTTTGGAAGGGCCATCATGCGTGACACTGCAGTGCCACTCCTAGATGGGCCAGGTGTTTGTGTCGGCCACTTGGGTCACTGAGCTTAGTCATCCAGCGACCTCGGTGCAAATTTTAGGACTAAAAATAATATTGTGAGGTGTGAGGTGTTAAGAATAGACTGAAAATGAGTGGAAATTATGGTTATTGAGGTTAATAATACTTTGGGATCAAAATGACTCCCAAATTCTATGATTTAAGCTGTTTTTTAGGGTTTTTTGAAAAAAATACCCGAATCCAAAACACACCCGAATCCGACAAAAAAAATTCGGTGAGGTTTAGCCAAAACGCGTTCGAACCCAAAACACGGCCGCGGAACCGAACCCAAAACCAAAACACAAAACCCGAAAAATTTCCGGTGCACATCTCTAGTGGCCATGCCATGTCACTGTGCAGGAGCCAGCACCGCTCACACACTAGTCTCCGGTGCAGCCCCCAACCCCCGGGACACCCGGAGCAACAAAATGTAGATTCAGGCCACCAGGCCACGCCCCTACCTATGAAACCATGCCTCCTTTTTACCATTGCGCTGCTTATCTGCGCGCACTGCATTACAATCTCCCTCGCCACCTCTCTGGGTGTCACCAGTGATAGTGACACCTCTGCCATGCTTGTAGCAGCTGGTCCTAAGATCTACGCCTCAAGCCCTGAGTGTTTGCCCTTGTGACTTGTTGATCATCATAGCAAAGCAGATGCTTACAGAAAACTGCAGGGGCTTAGATTGAAAATAAAAAAAATTGATGGGTATAAGGTAGAGAGGAGCGGGTTCGGTTCTCCGAGAACCGAATTCCCCACGAACTCCACGTGGTTTACACTGGTACGAGGTAGGCTCGGTTGTTCCCGCCTGACTCGGAAAACCTGAACAAGGGAAAATGTCATCATCCCGCTGTCGGATTCTCGCGAGATTCGGATTCCATATAAAGAGCTGCGCGTTGCCGCCATTTTTACTCGTGCATTGAAGAGAGAGCGGAGAGGACGTGGCTATGTTCTCTCAGTGGAAATCTCAATATCAGTGCTCAGTATCAGTGGATACTTATTGCTGCTCAGTAATACTAGTAGTGTGTCTCTCCTGCTCAGTGTCAGTTCTCAGTAGTATCCTCATCAGTGCTCAGTATCACTGCTCATTGTCTTGTGCTGCATTGTTGTGCTCAGCATACTACAGTACATTACTAATAGTCCAGTGCTGCATCTTGCTGCTCAGTGTCAGTTCTAGTATCCTCATCAGTGCTCACTATCACTGCTCATTGCATTGTGGTGTTCTGTATACTACAGTAACATAGTAATATAGTAACATATAGTAACATAGTTTTTGAGGTTGAATAGAGGCAAATTGCCCATCGTGTTCAACCTGTTTTAAGTTGTGATGATTCTACATACTTGCTGAATAATGTTTTATGACTAGTTAGCTACTACAACTCATGTTACCCCCGGATTAACCATGTTGATATTTTAAGTATTATAACCTTGGATAGCTTTTTCATTCAGAAATGTATCCATTCCTTTTTTAAATCCAATTACAGAGTCCGCCATTACCACCTTCCCTGGCAGGGAATTCCACATCCTGATTGCCCTAACAGTGAAGATCATAGTATCTCACCTGGCAGGTAAGTAGGAGTTGGGCCAGAGCTGTGGAGGATTGCTGCTCGGGCACCCCCTGTCAAGTGAAGGAGATCCAACTGAGGCAGCACAAGGGAACTCTCGAAAGAAGAACAAGGCTAGAGGAAGATCTGAGACAAAGAAATCTGACTTTTACCAGAGCTGACCAGAGGAAAGCACAAACACAGTCCCCCACTACCACAAATAATGCAGTCGAGTTTCCCACATTTGGGGAAATCACAGGGGTCAGCATACCCAGAATGCAATGAATGAACCTCACCCTGGGAGAACAATCTTCATGACCATGGTATCGCCTATGCAAAATAAGTATGATTTGGGATAGGGCTGGGGAGGGCCGCTGCTCAGGCACATCTCTGTCAAGTAAAGGAGATTCAACTGAGGCAGCACAAGGGAACTCTCATCTGGGGACAACAACTGCAGGGAGAACACATATTTTCAGATGAACATGGGAGGGCAGAAGGCTGCCTAATACTGAAGCACCCCCAAACAACAAACCAAATGCAACAACTAGTACAAGCATTCCTGGGGGAAGTTCTGCAGAAGACGGATTTGCATACGGTGATGTCATCCAAGCAGTGGGCCAAAGTTGTCTGGAACCCTCATCTGCATATGAAAAGAGAAAAGGGGTATGCAGGGCATGGCGGCCTTTTGCGGCGCTTGGATGACCCTTAGTTCGCATTAAACACCCCCACCCTCCTTCGGTGTGGGGCTCATGTTGACAATGCCCCAGCCCCTGAAGCATTCAAGCTGATTTCTTACAGCAGCTTGGCACTGTAACAGCTCCAGAGCTGCTCTGTAAGGCAAGTAAAAGGGTGTGTAGTTTGCATTGTGCATTGGAAGGCACAAAGTAAGCAGACAGGAGGAGAAGTCAGGATAGTGCACAAGGGTATAAAAGGGAGGGGCTCAAGAAAAAAGAAGTGGAAACAGACAGCAAACTAGGCTGGAGAGAGACCTGAGACAAAGAGATCTGAATTATACGAGAGCCGACCAGGGGAAACACAAATTATGCAGTCAAGTTTCCCACATTTGGGGAAATCGCAGGGGCAGCACACCCAGAGTGCAATGGGTGAGCCTTGCCCTGGGAGAAGCACCTTCATGATCATAGTATCTCACCTGGCAGGTAAGTAGGAGTTGGGCTTGAGCTGGGGAGGGTCGCTGCTCGGGCACCCCCCTGTCAAGTGAAGGAGATCCAACTGAGGCAGCACAAGGGAACTCTCGAAAGAAGAACAAGGCTAGAGGAAGATCTGAAACAAAGAAATCTGACTTTTACCAGAGCTGACCAGAGGAAAACACAAACACAGTCCCCCACTACCACAAATAATGCAGTCGAGTTACCCACATTTGGGGAAATCACAGGGGTCAGCATACCCAGAATGCAATGAATGAACCTCACCCTGGGAGAATAATCTTCATGACCATGGTATCTCCTATGCAAAATAAGTATGATTTGGGATAGGGCTGGGGAGGGCCGCTGCTCAGGCACATCTCTGTCAAGTAAAGGAGATTCAACTGAGGCAGCACAAGGGAACTCTCATCTGGGGACAACAACTGCAGGGAGAACACATATTTTCAGATGAACATGGGAGGGCAGAAGGCTGCCTAATACTGAAGCACCCCCAAACAACAAACCAAATGCAACAACTAGTGCAAGCATTCCTGGGGGAAGGCCTGCCGCAGATGGATTTGCATATGGTGATGTCATCCAAGCAGTGGGTCAAAGTTGGCTACAACCTTCGTCTGCATATGAAAAGAGAAAAGGGGCGTGCAGGGCATGGCGGCCTTTTGCGGTGCTTGGATGACCCTTAGTTTGCATTAAACACCCCCACCCTCCTTCGGTGTGGGTCTCATGTTGGCCATGCCCCAGCCCCTGAAGCATTCAAGCTGATTTCTTGCAGCAGCATGGCACTGTAACAGCTCCAGAGCTGCTCTGTAAGGCAAGTAAAAGGGTGTGGGCCCTGCAGCACTACCTGTAGTTTGCATTGTGCATTGGAAGGCACAAAGTAAGCAGACAGGAGGAGAAGTCAGGATAGTGCACAAGGGTATAAAAGGGAGGGGCTCAAGAAAAAAGAAGTGGAAACAGACAGCAAACTAGGCTGTAGAGAGACCTGAGACAAAGAGATCTGAATTATACGAGAGCCGACCAGGGGAAACACAAATTCTGCAGTCAAGTTTCCCACATTTGGGGAAATCGCAGGGGCAGCACACCCAGAGTGCAATGGGTGAGCCTTGCCCTGGGAGAAGCACCTTCATGATCATAGTATCTCACCTGGCAGGTAAGTAGGAGTTGGGCTAGAGCTGTGGAGGGTCGCTGCTCGGGCACCCCCCTGTCAAGTGAAGGAGATCCAACTGAGGCAGCACAAGGGAACTCTCGAAAGAAGAACAAGGCTAGAGGAAGATCTGAGACAAAGAAATCTGACTTTTACCAGAGCTGACCAGAGGAAAACACAAACACAGTCCCCCACTACAACAAATAATGCAGTCGAGTTACCCACATTTGGGGAAATCACAGGGGTCAGCATACCCAGAATGCAATGAATGAACCTCACCCTGGGAGAACAATCTTCATGACCATGGTATCTCCTATGCAAAATAAGTATGATTTGGGATAGGGCTGGGGAGGGCCGCTGCTCAGGCACATCTCTGTCAAGTAAAGGAGATTCAACTGAGGCAGCACAAGGGAACTCTCATCTGGGGACAACAACTGCAGGGAGAACACATATTTTCAGATGAACATGGGAGGGAAGAAGGCTGCCTAATACTGAAGCACCCCCAAACAACAAACCAAATGCAACAACTAGTGCAAGCATTCCTGGGGGAAGGCCTGCAGCAGATGGATTTGCATATGGTGATGTCATCCAAGCAGTGGGTCAAAGTTGGCTTCAACCCTCGTCTGCATATGAAAAGAGAAAAGGAGCGTGCAGGGCATGGCGGCCTTTTGCGGCGCTTGGATGACCCCTAGTTCGCATTAAACACCTCCACCCTCCTTCGGTGTGGGGCTCATGTTGGCTATGCCCCAGCCCCTGAAGCATACAAGCTGATTTCTTGCAGCAGCTGGGCACTGTAACAGCTCTAGAGCTGCTCTGTACGGCAAGTAAAAGGGTGTGGGCCCTGCAGCACTACCTGTAGTTTGCATTGTGCATTGGAAGGCACAAAGTAAGCAGACGGGAGAAGTCAGGATAGTGCGCAAGGGCATAGAAGGGAGCAGCTCAAGAAAAGAGAAGTGGAAACAGACAGCAAACTAGGCTGGAGAGAGACCTGAGACAAAGAGATCTGAATTATACGAGAGCCGACCAGGGGAAACACAAATTATGCAGTCAAGTTTCCCACATTTGGGGAAATCTGTCACCAGAAGAGCAATGCAAAATGTACAAGTGATATATTAAAATCATCTTCCATCTTGAATTTCAATGATGCATTGGGACAACAATTTTGTGAGAAACATCTTCACCCATAAAGAAAGATTTTCTTAATTCCTTATCTGTGTGCTGATTAGATATTACCTTGTTTTCACATTAAACAGACTTCCACATGAGAAAGCAGCAAGGATGCAGTAACGTTTATGTTTCCTGGTGTCAACCTGTATTATTTCAGTAGACATTGAAATGAGGATGCATCTTGCTGCCTTTCCAATGTAGCAAGTTTAATTCAGTAATAGGTGAAAAAACATTCCTACAAAGGTGTTAATCAGAGACTTGGCTTTGTGGACACTTTTCAGAGAGCAAATTTGTTAGCATAAAAATAAAGTCAGAAAATGAAGAGCTGTTTAATCACTCAATTGGACTTTTCTGCCAGCATAATTTTTTTTTCTCTGCAACCCACTGCTAAATTGTGCTTCCTAGCTGTTTTTTATAAAATCACTTAATCAAATCTAACTCTGATTACATCAGAGAAGGCCAGGTACCCTACACCATAAGAGGGGGTTTGAAATTTTGACTTGTCTACTTAAAGATCACCAAAATCTGATCACAAGGTCAATTACATCCCTGGGTGGGATTGAACCACCAACCTTTTGGTTAATAGCCAAACATGCTAACCGATTGCACCACAGAGACACCTCGTAAAAGTCCATTCTGACAAAGGCTAATAAGCATTCATCTAGAACGTTTCCTAGAAAAACTTTAAAAAGTCAATAATCTGGAGAGTTTTTGTAAGAAACACATTGCTACTTTCCCATGATGAGTGAGTGCTTCAGGATCTCTTGCACTTACATGAGCAGCAGAGTACTGCAACGGAAGCATGCTGGGCCCATAACCCAGAGGTAGGCAGATTGAAACTATCTTCTGCTATATGCATTGTTTTTTGTTAATTAAAGTAATCCAAAACTGGGATTGATATTTTGGCTCTTTTATTTTTACTTAAAGTACAATAACTTTTACCATTTTAATTTGTTTTAATAGTATATTGACAGTATTGTTTTCTTTCAAAAATCCACTTAATTTTCTTTACCCTATTATTAAAATGGTAATTGACAAAAACAAACTACATTGTCACCAGAAGAGCAGTACAAAATGTACAAGTGATATATTAAAATCATCATTCCAGCTTGAATTTCAATGATGCTTTGGTGCAACAATTTTGTGAGAAACATCTTCACCCATAAAGAAAGATTTTCTTAATTCCTTACCTGTGTGCTGATTAGATATCACCTTGTTTTCACATTAAACAGACTTCCCCATGAGGAAGCAGCAAGGATGCAGTGACGTTTATGTTTCCTGGTGTCAACCTGTATTATTTCAGTAGACATTGAAATGAGGATGCATCTTGCTGCCTTTCCAATGAAGCAAGTTTAATTCAGTAATAGGTGAAAAACCATTCCTACAAAGGTGTTAATCAGAGACTTTACTTTGTGGACACTTTTCAGAGAGCAAATTTGTTAGCATAAACATAAAATCAGAAAATGAAGAGCTGTTTAATCACTCAATTGGACTTTTCTGCCAGCATAGTTTTTTTTCTCTGCAACCCACTGCTAAATTGTGCTTCCTAGCTGTTTTTTATAAAATCACTTAATCAAATCTAACTCTGATTACATCAGAGAAGGCCAGGTACCCTACACCATAAAAGGGAGTTTGACATTTTGACTTGTCTACTTAAAGATTACCAAAATCTAATCACAAGGTCAATTACATCCATGGGTGGGATTGAACCACCAACCTTTTGGTTAATAGCCAAACATGCTAACCGATTGCACCACAGAGACACCTCGTAAAAGTATATACTGACAAAGGCTAATAAGCATTCATCTAGAACGTTTCCTAGAAAAACTTTAAAAAGTCAATAATCTGGAGAGTTTTTGTAAGAAACACATTGGTACTTTCCCATGATGAGTGAGTGCTTCAGGATCTCTTGCACTTACATGAGCAGCAGAGTACTGCAACGGAAGCATGCTGGGCCCATAACCCAGAGGTAGGCAGATTGAAACTATCCTCTGCTATATGCATTGTTTTTTGTTAATTAAAGTAATCCAAAACTGGGATTGATATTTTGGCTCTTTTATTTTTACTTAAAGTACAATAACTTTTACCATTTTAATTTGTTTTAATAGTATATTGACAGTATTGTTTTCTTTCAAAAATCCACTTAATTTTCTTTACCCTATTATTAAAATGGTAATTGACAAAAACAAACTACATTGTCACCAGAAGAGCAGTACAAAATGTACAAGTGATATATTAAAATCATCTTTCCAGCTTGAATTTCAATGATGCTTTGGTGCAACAATTTTGTGAGAAACATCTTCACCCATACCCAAGACTTACTAGGCTGAATATGTATACACTAGAAAAGAGGTGCCTAAGAGGAGATATTATTAATATCTTCAAATATGTAAAGATACATAACAAAGAGTTATCAGAGGAATTATTTAATAAAAGAACACGTGGTCACTCGCTGCGACTGGAGGAAATTCAGAATGCAATGGAGGAAAGGGTTCTTCACTGTTAGGGCAATCAGGATGTGGAATTCCCTGCCAGGGAAGGTGGTAATGGCGGACTCTGTAATTGGATTTAAAAAAGGAATGGATACATTTCTGAATGAAAAAGCTATCCAAGGTTATAATACTTAAAATATCAACATGGTTAATCCGGGGGTAACATGAGTTATAGTAGTTAACTAGTCATAAAACATTATTCAGCAAGTATGTAGAATCATCACAACTTAAAACAGGTTGAACACGATGGGCAATTTGCCTCTATTCAACCTCAAAAACTATGTTACTATATGTTACTATATTACTGTAGTATACAGAACACCACAATGCAATGAGCAGTGATAGTGAGCACTGATGAGGATACTAGAACTGACACTGAGCAGCAAGATGCAGCACTGGACTATTAGTAATGTACTGTAGTATGCTGAGCACCACAATGCAGCACAAGACAATGAGCAGTGATACTGAGCACTGATGAGGATACTACTGAGAACTGACACTGAGCAGGAGAGACACACTACTAGTATTACTGAGCAGCAATAAGTAACCACTGATACTGAGCACTGATATTGAGATTTCCACTGAGAGAACATAGCCACGTCCTCTCCGCTCTCTCTTCAATGCACGAGTAAAAATGGCGGCAACGCGCAGCTCTATATATAATATCCGAATCTCGCGAGAATCCGACAGCGGGATGATGACATTTTCCCTTGTTCAGGTTTTCCGAGTCAGGCGGGAACAACCGAGCCTGCCTCAGACCAGTGTAAACCACGTGGAGTTCGTGGGGAATTCGGTTCTCGGAGAACCGAACCCGCTCCTCTCTACCTTATACCCATCAATTTTTTTTATTTTCAATCTAAGCCCCTGCAGTTTTCTGTAAGCATCTGCTTCGCTATGATGATCAACAAGTCACAAGGGCAAACACTCAGGGCTTGAGGCATAGATCTTTGGACCAGCTGCTACAAGCATGGCAGAGGTGTCACTATCACTGGTGACACCCAGAGAGGTAACGAGGGAGATTGTAATGCAGTGCGTGCAAATAAGCAGCGCAATGGTAAAAAGGAGGCATGATTTCATAGGTAGGGGCGTGGCCTGGTGGCCTGAATCTACATTTTGTTGCTCCGGGTGTCCCGGGGGTTGGGGGCTGCACCCGGGGACTAGTGTGTAAGCGGTGCTGGCTCCTGCACAGTGACAGGGCATGGCCACCCAGTATGACACCTCCCTTCTTGACCATGCTGTAATTGCAGTCGCACTGCAGTTCAGCGTGATCATAAACAATGGTGTAGCCTCCTGCTGGTGCAGACTGTATGTGCGCGCAGGAAGCCGCCACCATTTTTGTGATCACAGCGGCTGAATGTGATGTCATACAGCCGCTGTGACCACGCCCCCTGTGTCTCCTCCATTGCAGACCCCATTTTGAAGCCTTGCCCCCGCACTGCTCCATCCCTGACTTGGAAATGGAGTGTTGCTGACCCCACTCTCCCCCCCTGCCCCGATTGACAGGCAGAGGCGATCGCATGCAGGCACATGCGTATGCTCTTAGCAATTTTTGCAGTTGGATTGCTTATTGTGATTGCAATCCAACCTGAATCAGGCCCTATTACCTATCACATAGCGCTGCGGGCAGTACAAAATTGGGTTAATATAGGAGAAAAACCCCCAGACCTGTGCTCCTTAACTGTACCTGGTGGCTAGTGGAGCGGCTGCCCAGTAATCAGTGTCCACCCCAGTGCGCACACGGCCCACCCCCTACGGCCACGCTCCCCTTAATCAGCGGCCTCGTGATCCGGAAGGGCGGTGTGTGTGTGACTGACCTTAGGAAGAAACCGGAGCCTCCGCTGCAGTGACCCAGCAACCAGGGCACGGGAGTATACAGCGCCGCTGGGAGTGATGAAGCTGCAGTAAAGATGTCTATTAGACCTAGCCTGCTGCAGCCCTTGTAGATTCTCATAAAACAAGTTCTTCTTTTCTTGTCAAAATTAATAGCTAAGAATAGGCTGCCTGAGGCAGGCCCCTGTTAAGTGGCCTGCTACTGAAGGCACCAACTACAAACTGAGCTCCCTGTTCATGGAAGCGGGGTTATAGAGGAGGATGCGCTGAGCATCTTGGGAACAGTCAAAAGCTTTGAGCCGGTTGGTGCCTCAGATCAAGATCCTACTCTACACCCCAATGTGAATCCTTGTGGAGTCCAGTGTACCCCACAGAAGAAATTAATGTGTCACACCCATTGGCAGCAACCTTAGAATAGCTGCTGACGGGCACAATTGAGAAAGGAAGGGGGGGGGCATTTGAATCCAGCACATAGATGCAATTCAAATATGTAATTTGTACCTTCCTATTTTAAAATATAATGGATGAACCTCACCCTGTGAGAACAATCTTCATGATCAAGAGATCTAATATGTAAAATAAGTATGAGTTGGGATAGGGCTGGGGAGGGTGGCAGCTCGGGCAGCCCCTCCCCCGTCAAGTTAAGGAGATTCAACTGAGGAAGCACAAGGGAACTCTCGTTTGGGGACAACAACTGCAGGGAGACCACATCTTTTCAGATGAACATGGGAGGGCGGAAGGCTGCCTAATACTGAAGCACCATCAAATATCAAACCATATCCAACAACTAGTACAAGCATTCCTGGGGGAAGGTCTGCAGCAGACGGATTTGCATACGGTGATGTCATCCAAGCAGTGGGCCAAAGTTGGCTGGAACCCTCATCTGCATATAAAAAGAGAAAAGGGGCATGCAGGGCATGGCGGCCTTTTGCAGTGCTTGGATGACCCCTAGTTCGCATTAAACACCCCCACCCTCCTTTGGTGTGGGGCTCATGTTGGCCATGCCCCATCCCCTGAAGCATTCATGCTGATTTCTTGCAGCAGCTGGGCACTGTAACAGCTCCAGAGCTGCTCTGTAAGGCAAGTAAAAGGGTGTGGGCCCTGCAGCACCACCTGTAGTTCGCATTGTGCGTTGGAAGGCACAAAGTAGGCAGACGGGAGGAGAAGTCAGGATAGTACACAAGGGCATCCTTTTCTCTTAGTCCGTAAAGGATGCTGGGGTCACATTAAGAACCATGGGGTATAGACGGGATCCGCAAGAGACATGGGCACTTTAAGACTTTCAAAGGGTGTGAACTGGCTCCTCCCTCTATGCCCCTCCTCCAGACTCCAGTTATAGGAACTGTGCCCAGGGAGACGGACATTTCGAGGAAAGGATTTATTGTTAAACTAAGGTGAGCATCTTACCAGCTCACACCTTAAGCATGCCGCAGAACGTGGCAGAACGTGGCATTCAACAGAACACAAGCCAACGGCATGAACAATTGCAGCAAGAAGGCCAGGTACCCTACACCATAACAGGGGTTTTCGAAATTTTGACTTGTCTACTTAAGGATCACCAAAATCTGATAACAAGGTCAATTACATCCCTGGGTGGGATTGAACCACAAACCTTTTGGTTAATAGCCGTACACACTAACTGATTGCGCCACAGCGACACTTTGCAAAAGTACTTACTGACAAAGGCTAATAAGCATTCTCATGCTGCTTTCTCATGTGGAAGTCTGTTTAATGTGAAAACAAGGTGATATCTAATTAGCACACAGGTAAGGAATTAAGAAAATCTTTATTTAAGGGTGAAGATGTTTCTCACAAAATTGTTGCCCCAATGCATCATTGAAATTCAAGCTGGAAAGATGATTTTAATATATCACTTGTACATTTTGTATTGCTCTTCTGGTGACAATGTAGTTTGTTTTTGTCAATTACCATTTTAATAATAGGGTAAAGAAAATTAAGTGGATTTTTGAAAGAAAACAATACTGTCAATATACTATTAAAACAAATTAAAATGGTAAAAGTTATTGTACTTTAAGTAAAAATAAAAGCTAAAATATCAATCCCAGTTTTGGATTACTTTAAATGGACTGCAGATCTCTCTTGGCCTGGACCTATGGGGGTCAAATGCAGGACATTGCATGTCAGCCATGTTGTCACATCTCGGCTGAAAGAATACAAAATTATATATATACAGTCACTTGAAAACATTATTGGTGATTATTCCTGCAGGTAATCACCACACCTTAGATCACATATAATTTGTGATCCTCCTTTCTCTATTCAAACGTGACAGCAAGGCTCACCCATTGCACTCTGGGTGTGCTGCTCCTGCGATTTCCCCAAATGTGGGAAACTTGACTGCATAATTTGTGTTTCCCCTGGTCGGCTCTCGTATAATTCAGATCTCTTTGTCTCAGGTCTCTCTCCAGCCTAGTTTGCTGTCTGTTTCCACTTCTCTTTTCTTGAGCTGCTCCCTTCTATGCCCTTGCGCACTATCCTGACTTCTCCCGTCTGCTTACTTTGTGCCTTCCAATGCACAATGCAAACTACAGGTAGTGCTGCAGGGCCCACACCCTTTTACTTGCCGTACAGAGCAGCTCTGGAGCTGTTACAGAGCCCAGCTACTGCAAGAAATCAGCTTGAATGCTTCAGGGGCTGAGGCATAGCCAACATGAGCCCCACACCGAAGGAGGGTGGAGGTGTTTAATGCGGACTAGGGGTCATCCAAGCGCCGCAAAAGGCCGCCATGCCCTGCACGCCCCTTTTCTCTTTTCACATGCAGACGAGGGTTGAAGCCAACTTTGACCCACTGCTTGGATGACATCACCATATGCAAATCCATCTGCTGCAGGCCTTCCCCCAGGAATGCTTGCACTAGTTGTTGCATTTGGTTTGTTGTTTGGGGGTGCTTCAGTATTAGGCAGCCTTCTTCCCTCCCATGTTCATCTGAAAATATGTGTTCTCCCTGCAGTTGTTGTCCCCAGATGAGAGTTCCCTTGTGCTGCCTCAGTTGAATCTCCTTTACTTGACAGAGATGTGCCTGAGCAGCGGCCCTCCCCAGCCCTATCCCAAATCATACTTATTTTGCATAGGAGATACCATGGTCATGAAGATTGTTCTCCCAGGGTGAGGTTCATTCATTGCATTCTGGGTATGCTGACCCCTGTGATTTCCCCAAATGTGGGTAACTCGACTGCATTATTTGTTGTAGTGGGGGACTGTGTTTGTGTTTTCCTCTGGTCAGCTCTGGTAAAAGTCAGATTTCTTTGTCTCAGATCTTCCTCTAGCCTTGTTCTTCTTTCGAGAGTTCCCTTGTGCTGCCTCAGTTGGATCTCCTTCACTTGACAGGGGGGTGCCCGAGCAGCGACCCTCCCCAGCTCTAGCCCAACTCCTACTTACCTGCCAGGTGAGATACTATGATCATGAAGGTGCTTCTCCCAGGGCAAGGCTCACCCATTGCACTCTGGGTGTGCTGCCCCTGCGATTTCCCCAAATGTGGGAAACTTGACTGCAGAATTTGTGTTTCCCCTGGTCGGCTCTCGTATAATTCAGATCTCTTTGTCTCAGGTCTCTCTACAGCCTAGTTTGCTGTCTGTTTCCACTTCTTTTTTCTTGAGCCCCTCCCTTTTATACCCTTGTGCACTATCCTGACTTCTCCTCCTGTCTGCTTACTTTGTGCCTTCCAATGCACAATGCAAACTACAGGTAGTGCTGCAGGGCCCACACCCTTTTACTTGCATTACAGAGCAGCTCTGGAGCTGTTACAGTGCCAAGCTGCTGCAAGAAATCAGCTTGAATGCTTCAGGGGCTGGGGCATGGCCAACATGAGACCCACACCGAAGGAGGGTGGGGGTGTTTAATGCAAACTAAGGGTCATCCAAGCACCGCAAAAGGCCGCCATGCCCTGCACGCCCCTTTTCTCTTTTCATATGCAGACGAAGGTTGAAGCCAACTTTGACCCACTGCTTGGATGACATCACCATATGCAAATCAATCTGCGGCAGGCCTTCCCCCAGGAATGCTTGCACTAGTTGTTGCATTTGGTTTGTTGTTTGGGGGTGCTTCAGTATTAGGCAGAAGGCCCTCCCATGTTCATCTGAAAATATGTGTTCTCCCTGCAGTTGTTGTCCCAGATGAGAGTTCCCTTGTGCTGCCTCAGTTGAATCTCCTTTACTTGACAGAGATGTGCCTGAGCAGCGGCCCTCCCCAGCCCTATCCCAAATCATACTTATTTTGCATAGGAGATACCATGGTCATGAAGATTATTCTCCCAGGGTGAGGTTCATTCATTGCATTCTGGGTATGCTGACCCCTGTGATTTCCCCAAATGTGGGTAACTCGACTGCATTATTTGTGGTAGTGGGGGACTGTGTTTGTGTTTTCCTCTGGTCAGCTCTGGTAAAAGTCAGATTTCTTTGTTTCAGATCTTCCTCTAGCCTTGTTCTTCTTTCGAGAGTTCCCTTGTGCTGCCTCAGTTGGATCTCCTTCACTTGACAGGGGGGTGCCCGAGCAGCGACCCTCCCCAGCTCAAGCCCAACTCCTACTTACCTGCCAGGTGAGATACTATGATCATGAAGGTGCTTCTCCCAGGGCAAGGCTCACCCATTGCACTCTGGGTGTGCTGCCCCTGCGATTTCCCCAAATGTGGGAAACTTGACTGCATAATTTGTGTTTCCCCTGGTCGGCTCTCGTATAATTCAGATCTCTTTGTCTCAGGTCTCTCTCCAGCCTAGTTTGCTGTCTGTTTCCACTTCTTTTTTCTTGAGCCCCTCCCTTTTATACCCTTGTGCACTATCCTGACTTCTCCTCCTGTCTGCTTACTTTGTGCCTTCCAATGCACAATGCAAACTACACACCCTTTTACTTGCCTTACAGAGCAGCTCTGGAGCTGTTACAGTGCCAAGCTGCTGTAAGAAATCAGCTTGAATGCTTCAGGGGCTGGGGCATTGGCAACATGAGCCCCACACCGAAGGAGGGTGGGGGTGTTTAATGCGAACTAAGGGTCATCCAAGCGCCGCAAAAGGCCGCCATGCCCTGCATACCCCTTTTCTCTTTTCATATGCAGATGAGGGTTCCAGCCAACCTTGGCCCACTGCTTGGATGACATCACCGTATGCAAATCCGTCTTCTGCAGAACTTCCCCCAGGAATGCTTGTACTAGTTGTTGCATTTGGTTTGTTGTTTGGGGGTGCTTCAGTATTAGGCAGCCTTCTGCCCTCCCATGTTCATCTGAAAATATGTGTTCTCCCTGCAGTTGTTGTCCCAGATGAGAGTTCCCTTGTGCTGCCTCAGTTGAATCTCCTTTACTTGACAGAGATGTGCCTGAGCAGCGGCCCTCCCCAGCCCTATCCCAAATCATACTTATTTTGCATAGGAGATACCATGGTCATGAAGATTATTCTCCCAGGGTGAGGTTCATTCATTGCATTCTGGGTATGCTGACCCCTGTGATTTCCCCAAATGTGGGTAACTCGACTGCATTATTTGTGGTAGTGGGGGACTGTGTTTGTGTTTTCCTCTGGTCAGCTCTGGTAAAAGTCAGATTTCTTTGTTTCAGATCTTCCTCTAGCCTTGTTCTTCTTTCGAGAGTTCCCTTGTGCTGCCTCAGTTGGATCTCCTTCACTTGACAGGGGGGTGCCCGAGCAGCGACCCTCCCCAGCTCAAGCCCAACTCCTACTTACCTGCCAGGTGAGATACTATGATCATGAAGGTGCTTCTCCCAGGGCAAGGCTCACCCATTGCACTCTGGGTGTGCTGCCCCTGCGATTTCCCCAAATGTGGGAAACTTGACTGCATAATTTGTGTTTCCCCTGGTCGGCTCTCGTATAATTCAGATCTCTTTGTCTCAGGTCTCTCTCCAGCCTAGTTTGCTGTCTGTTTCCACTTCTTTTTTCTTGAGCCCCTCCCTTTTATACCCTTGTGCACTATCCTGACTTCTCCTCCTGTCTGCTTACTTTGTGCCTTCCAATGCACAATGCAAACTACACACCCTTTTACTTGCCTTACAGAGCAGCTCTGGAGCTGTTACAGTGCCAAGCTGCTGTAAGAAATCAGCTTGAATGCTTCAGGGGCTGGGGCATTGGCAACATGAGCCCCACACCGAAGGAGGGTGGGGGTGTTTAATGCGAACTAAGGGTCATCCAAGCGCCGCAAAAGGCCGCCATGCCCTGCATACCCCTTTTCTCTTTTCATATGCAGATGAGGGTTCCAGCCAACCTTGGCCCACTGCTTGGATGACATCACCGTATGCAAATCCGTCTTCTGCAGAACTTCCCCCAGGAATGCTTGTACTAGTTGTTGCATTTGGTTTGTTGTTTGGGGGTGCTTCAGTATTAGGCAGCCTTCTGCCCTCCCATGTTCATCTGAAAATATGTGTTCTCCCTGCAGTTGTTGTCCCCAGATGAGATTTCCCTTGTGCTGCCTCAGTTGAATCTCCTTTACTTGACAGAGATGTGCCTGAGCAGCGGCCCTCCCCAGCCCTATCCCAAATCATACTTATTTTGCATAGGCGATACCATGGTCATGAAGATTGTTCTCCCAGGGTGAGGTTCATTCATTGCATTCTGGGTATGCTGACCCCTGTGATTTCCCCAAATGTGGGAAACTCGACTGCATTATTTGTGGTAGTGGGGGACTGTGTTTGTGCTTTCCTCTGGTCAGCTCTGGTAAAAGTCAGATTTCTTTGTCTCAGATCTTCCTCTAGCCTTGTTCTTCTTTCGAGAGTTCCCTTGTGCTGCCTCAGTTGGATCTCCTTCACTTGACAGGGGGTGCCCGAGCAGCAATCCTCCACAGCTCTGGCCCAACTCCTACTTACCTGCCAGGTGAGATACTATGATCTTCACTGTTAGGGCAATCAGGATGTGGAATTCCCTGCCAGGGAAGGTGGTAATGGCGGACTCTGTAATTGGATTTAAAAAAGGAATGGATACATTTCTGAATGAAAAAGCTATCCAAGGTTATAATACTTAAAATATCAACATGGTTAATCCGGGGGTAACATGAGTTGTAGTAGCTAACTAGTCATAAAACATTATTCAGCAAGTATGTAGAATCATCACAACTTAAAACAGGTTGAACACGATGGGCAATTTGCCTCTATTCAACCTCAAAAACTTTGTTACTATATGTTACTATATTACTATGTTACTGTAGTATACAGAACACCACAATGCAATGAGCAGGGATAGTGAGCACTGATGAGGATACTAGAACTGACACTGAGCAGCAAGATGCAGCACTGGACTATTAGTAATGTACTGTAGTATGCTGAGCACAACAATGCAGCACAAGACAATGAGCAGTGATACTGAGCACTGATGAGGATACTACTGAGAACTGACACTGAGCAGGAGAGACACACTACTAGTATTACTGAGCAGCAATAAGTATCCACTGATACTGAGCACTGATATTGAGATTTCCACTGAGAGAACATAGCCACGTCCTCTCCGCTCTCTCTTCAATGCACGAGTAAAAATGGCGGCAACGCGCAGCTCTTTATATGGAATCCGAATCTCGCGAGAATCCGACAGCGGGATGATGACATTTTCCCTTGTTCAGGTTTTCCGAGTCAGGCGGGAACAACCGAGCCTGCCTCGTACCAGTGTAAACCACGTGGAGTTCGTGGGGAATTCGGTTCTCGGAGAACCGAACCCGCTCCTCTCTACCTTATACCCATCAAATTTTTTTATTTTCAATCTAAGCCCCTGCAGTTTTCTGTAAGCATCTGCTTTGCTATGATGATCAACAAGTCACAAGGGCAAACACTCAGGGCTTGAGGCGTAGATCTTAGGACCAGCTGCTACAAGCATGGCAGAGGTGTCACTATCACTGGTGACACCCAGAGAGGTGGCGAGGGAGATTGTAATGCAGTGCGCGCAGATAAGCAGCGCAATGGTAAAAAGGAGGCATGGTTTCATAGGTAGGGGCGTTGCCTGGTGGCCTGAATCTACATTTTGTTGCTCCGGGTGTCCCGGGGGTTGGGGGCTGCACCGGGGACTAGTGTGTGAGCGGTGCTGGCTCCTGCACAGTGACATGGCATGGCCACTAGAGATGTGCACCGGAAATTTTTCGGGTTTTGTGTTTTGGTTTTGGGTTCGGTTCCGCGGCCGTGTTTTGGGTTCGAACGCGTTTTGGCTAAACCTCACCGAATTTTTTTTGTCGGATTCGGGTGTGTTTTGGATTCGGGTGTTTTTTTCAAAAAACCCTAAAAAACAGCTTAAATCATAGAATTTGGGAGTCATTTTGATCCCAAAGTATTATTAACCTCAATAACCATAATTTCAACTCATTTTCAGTCTATTCTTAACACCTCACACCTCACAATATTATTTTTAGTCCTAAAATTTGCACCGAGGTCGCTGGATGACTAAGCTCAGTGACCCAAGTGGCCGACACAAACACCTGGCCCATCTAGGAGTGGCACTGCAGTGTCACGCATGATGGCCCTTCCAAAAAACACTCCCCAAACAGCACATGACGCAAAGAAAAAAAGAGGCGCAATGAGGTAGCTGTGTGACTAAGCTCAGCGACCCAAGTGGCCGACACAAACACCTGGCTCCATCCCTGACTTGGAAATGGAGTGTTGCTGACCCCCCTCTCCCCCCCTGCCCCGATTGACAGGCAGAGGCGATCGCATTCTCTGCGGGGTGCCGCAGAAAATGCAGGCACATGCGTATGCTCTTAGCAATTTTTGCAGTTGGATCGCTTACTGTGATTGCAATCCAACCTGAATCAGGCCCTATTACCTATCACAATGCGCTGCGGGCAGTACAAAATTGGTTTAATATGGGAGAAAAAACCCCAGACCTGTGCTCCTTAACTGTACCTGGTGGCTCGTGGAGCGGCTGCCCAGTAATCAGTGTCCACGCCAGTGCGCACACGGTCCACCCCCTACGGCCACGCTCCCCTTCATCAGCGGCCTCGTGATCCGGAAGGGCGGTGCGTGTGTGACTGACCTTAGGAAGAAACCGGAGCCTCCGCTGCAGTGACCCAGCAACCAGGGCACGGGAGTATACAGCGCCGCTGGGAGTGATGAAGCTGCAGTAAAGATGTCTATTAGACCTAGCCTGCTGCAGCCCTTGTAGATTCTCATAAAAAAAGTTCTTATTTTCTTGTCAAAATTAATAGCTAAGAATAGGCTGCCTGAGGCAGGCCCCTGTTAAGTGGCCTGCTACTGAAGGCACCAACTACAAACTGAGCTCCCTGTTCATGGAAGCGGGGTTATAGAGGAGAATGCGCTGAGCATCTTGGGAACAGTCAAAAGCTTTGAGCCGGTTGGTGCCTCAGATCAAGATCCTACTCTACACCCCAATGTGAATCCTTGTGGAGTCCAGTGTACCCCACAGAAGAAATTAATGTGTCACACCCATTGGCAGCAACCTTAGAATAGCTGCTGACGGGCACAATTGAGAAAGGAAGGGGGGGGGACATTTGAATCCAGCACATAGATGCAATTCAAATATGTAATTTGAACCTTCCTATTTTAAAATATAATGGATGAACTTCACCCTGTGATAACAATCTTCATGATATAGAGATCTCATATGCAAAATAAGTATGAGTTGGGATAGGGCTGGGGAGGGTGGCTGCTCGGGCAAGCCCCTCCCCCGTCAAGTTAAGGAGATTCAACTGAGGAAGCACAAGGGAACTCTCGTCTGGGGACAACAACTGCAGGGAGACCACATTTTTTCAGATGAACATGGGAGGGCGGAAGGCTGCCTAATACTGAAGCACCATCAAATATCAAACCATATGCAATAACTAGTACAAGCATTCCTGGGGGAAGGTCTGCAGGAGACGAATTTGCATACGGTGATGTCATCCAAGCAGTGGGCCAAAGTTGGCTGGAACCCTCATCTGCATATGAAAAGAGAAAAGGGTTATGCAGGGCATGGCAGCCTTTTGCGGCGCTTGGATGACCCCTAGTTCGCATTAAACACCTCCACCCTCCTTCGGTGTGGGGCTCATGTTGGCTATGCCCCAGCCCCTGAAGCATTCAAGCTGATTTCTTGCAGCAGCTGGGCACTGTAACAGCTCCAGAGCTGCTCTGTAAGGCAAATAAAAGGGTGTGGGCCCTGCAGCACTACCTGTAGTTCGCATTGTGCGTTGGAAGGCACAAAGTAAGCAGACGGGAGAAGTCAGGATAGTGCGCAAGGGCATAGAAGGGAGCGGCTCAAGAAAAGAGAAGTGGAAACAGACAGCAAACTAGGCTGGAGAGAGACCTGAGACAAAGAGATCTGAATTATACGAGAGCCGACCAGGGGAAACACAAATTATGCAGTCAAGTTTCCCATATTTGGGGAAATCGCAGGGGCAGCACACCCAGAGTGCAATGGTTGAGCCTTGCCCTGGGAGAAGCACCTTCAAGATCATAGTATCTCACCTGGCAGGTAAGTAGGAGTTGGGCTAGAGCTGGGGAGGGTCGCTGCTCGGGCACCCCCCTGTCAAGTGAAGGAGATCCAACTGAGGCAGCACAATGGAACTCTCGAAAGAAGAACAAGGCTAGAGGAAGATCTGAGACAAAGAAATCTGACTTTTACCAGAGCTGACCAGCGGAAAACACAAACACAGTCCCCAACTACCACAAATAATGCAGGCGAGTTTCGCACATTTGGGTAAATCACAGGGGTCAGCATACCCAGAATGCAATGAATGAACCTCACCCTGGGTGAACAATTTTCATGACCATGGTGTCTCCTATGCAAAATAAGTATGATTTGGGATAGGGCTGGGGAGGGCCGCTGCTCAGGCACATCTCTGTCAAGTAAAGGAGATTCAACTGAGGCAGCACAAGGGAACTCTCATATGGGGACAACAACTGCAGGGAGAACACATATTTTCAGATGAACATGGGAGGGCAGAAGGCTGCCTAATACTGAAGCACCCCCAAACAACAAACCAAATGCAACAACTAGTGCAAGCATTCCTGGGGGAAGGCCTGCAGCAGATGGATTTGCATATGGTGATGTTATCCAAGCAGTGGGTCAAAGTTGGCTTCAACCCTCATCTGCATATGAAAAGAGAAAAGGGGCGTGCAGGGCATGGCAGCCTTTTGCGGTGCTTGGATGACCCCTAGATCGCATTAAACACCCCCACCCTCCTTTGGTGTGGGGCTCATGTTGGCCATGCCCCATCCCATGAAGCATTCAAGCTGATTTCTTGCAGCAGCTGGGCACTGTAACAGCTCCAGAGCTGCTCTGTAAGGCAAGTAAAAGGGTGTGGGCCCTGCAGCACTACCTGTAGTTTGCATTGTGCATTGGAAGGCACAAAGTAAGCAGACGGGAGGAGAAGTCAGGATAGTGCACAAGGGTATAGAAGGGAGGGGCTCAAGAAAAAAGAAGTGGAAACAGAGAGCAAACTAGGCTGGAGAGAGACCTGAGACAAAGAGATCTGAATTATACGAGAGCCGACCAGAGGAAACACAAATTATGCAGTCAAGTGTCCCACATTTGGGGAAATCGTAGGAGCAGCACACCCAGTGTGCAATGGGTGAGCCTTGCCCTGGGAGAAGCACCTTCCTGATTATAGTATCTCACCTGGGTGTGCTGCCCCTGCGATTTCCCCAAATGTGGGAAACTTGACTGCATAATTTATGTTTCCCCTGGTCGGCTCTCATATAATTCAGATCTCTTTGTCTCAGGTCTCTCTCCAGCCTAGTTTGCTGTCTGTTTCCACTTCTTTTTTCTTGAGCCCCTCCCTTCTATACCCTTGTGGACTATCCTGACTTCTCCTCCTGTCTGCTTACTTTGTGCCTTCCAATGCACAATGCAAACTACAGGTAGTGCTGCAGGGCCCACACCCTTTTACTTGCCTTACAGAGCAGCTCTGGAGCTGTTACAGTGCCAAGCTGCTGCAAGAAATCAGCTTGAATGCTTCAGGGGCTGGGGCATGGCCAACATGAGCCCCACACCGAAGGAGGGTGGGGGTGTTTAATGCGAACTAAGGGTCATCCAAGCGCCGCAAAAGGCCGCCATGCCCTGCATACCCCTTTTCTCTTTTCATATGCAGATGAGGGTTCCAGCCAACTTTGGCCCACTGCTTGGATGACATCACTATATGCATATCCGTCTTCTGCAGACCTTCCCCCAGGAATGCTTGTACTAGTTGTTGCATTTGGTTTGTTGTTTGGGGGTGCTTCAGTATTAGGCAGCCTTCTGCCCTCCCATGTTCATCTGAAAATATGTGTTCTCACTGCAGTTGTTGTCCCCAGATGAGAGTTCCCTTGTGCTGCCTCAGTTGAATCTCCTTTACTCTAAAACTTGTAAAACTTAGCAAAAGTGTTTACTAAATAGCTGCTCGGCAAAGTTGCAATGCCGAGACTCCCCGACCAGCTGCCCAGGATGAACCCACCTTTCTAGTAGAATGGGTCTTCACCTAATTCAGTAACGGCAATCCTGCCGTGGAATGAGCATGCTGAATCTTACCACAGATCCAGCGCATAATTGTCTACATGGAAGCAGGACACCCAATCCTGTTGGGAGCATACAGGACAAACAGAGCCTCTGTTTTCCTAATCTGAACCGTTCTGGTGACATAAATTTTCAAAGTTCTGACCACAGCCAGAGACTTTGACTCAACGAAGGTGTCAGTGGCCAAAGGCACCATGTGGAAAGATGAACCACCTTCGGCAGAAATAGTTGACGTGTCCTCAATTCTGCTCTATCTTCATGAAATATCAAATAAAGGCTCTTGTGATACTGCATGGTTTGTACTGTTTTCCATGTGCTCCCAGATCTTTCAAGCAAGAAGCATGGTCAAGAAAGTTCTGTTTGAAAAGAAACAACATTTACTGTCATTGTTATAGAATTTGGGAGAAAAAACAAGAAGAAATCTGCACTGTTGACGCACTGGACAGAATGAATGAATCATAAAATATAACCTTTATTAAGTATGTATTAAAATTGGATAAATATTAATATTATTATCCCAAACTGCAGTGAAACATAAAGGTTAAAATCACAGAACTAACATACATGTGCATAAGAAGAATAAAGAGATGTGAAAAAAAGGTTTAAAAAGCGTGTCCGTGTGTGATTATTTTTGAAGGCACAACCCTGGCGGGGTTGTTTATATAGATATATATGTTGCTAATAATCACTTTCTAGCGTAATGTTATTAAATAGCTGTTAGTATCTATGTCGTCAGGTACCACTGGGTCGTATCCTATATACTCCTGTGGGAAACTTGACTGCATAATTTGTGTTTCCCCTGGTCGGCTCTCGTATAATTCAGATCTCTTTGTCTCAGGTCTCTCTCCAGCCTAGTTTGCTGTCTGTTTCCACTTCTCTTTTCTTGAGCCGCTGCCTTCTATGCCCTTGTGCACTCTCCAGACTTCTCCTGTCTGCTTACTTTGTGCCTTCCAACGCACAATGCAAACTACAGGTAGTGCTGCAGGGCCCACACCCTTTTACTTGCCTTACAGAGCAGCTCTGGAGCTGTTACAGTGCCCAGCTGCAGCAAGAAATCAGCTTGAATGCTTCAGGGGCTGGGGCATAGCCAACATGAGCCCCACACCGACGGAGGGTGGAGGTGTTTAATGCAAACTAGGGGTCAGCCAAGCGCCGCAAAAGGCCGCCATGCCCTGCATGCCCCTTTTCTCTTTTCATATGCAGACGAGGGTTGAAGCCAACTTTGACCCACTGCTTGGATGACATCACCATATGCAAATCCATCTGCGGCAGGCCTTCCCCCAGGAATGCTTGCACTAGTTGTTGCATTTGGTTTGTTGTTTGGGGGTGCTTCAGTATTAGGCAGCCTTCTGCCCTCCCATGTTCATCTGAAAATATGTGTTCTCCCTGCAGTTGTTGTCCCCAGATGAGAGTTCCCTTGTGCTGCCTCAGTTGAATCTCCTTTACTTGACAGAGATGTGCCTGAGCAGCGGCCCTCCCCAGCCCTATCCCAAATCATACTTATTTTGCATAGGAGATACCATGGTCATGAAGATTGTTCTCCCAGGGTTAGGTTCATTCATTGCGTTCTGGGTATGCTGACCTCTGTGATTTCCCCAAATGTGGGAAACTCAACTGCATTATTTGTGGTAGTGGGGGACTGTGTTTGTGCTTTCCTCTGGTCAGCTCTGGTAAAAGTCAGATTTCTTTGTCTCAGATCTTCCTCTAGCCTTGTTCTTCTTTCAAGAGTTCCCTTGTGCTGCCTCAGTTGGATCTCCTTCACTTGACAGGGGGGTGCCCGAGCAGCGACCCTCCCCAGCTCTAGCCCAACTCCTACTTACCTGCCAGGTGAGATACTATGATCATGAAGTTGCTTCTCCCAGGGCAAGGCTCACCCATTGCACTCTGGGTGTGCTGCCCCTGCGATTTCCCCAAATATGGGAAACTTGATTGCATAATTTGTGTTTCCCCTAGTCGGCTCTCATATAATTCAGATCTCTTTGTCTCAGGTCTCTCTCCAGCCTAGTTTGCTGTCTGTTTCCACTTCTTTTTTCTTGAGCCCCTCCCTTCTATACCCTTGTGCACTATCCTGACTTCTCCTCCTGTCTGCTTACTTTGTGCCTTCCGATGCACAATGCAAACTACAGGTAGTGCTGCAGGGCCCACACCCTTTTACTTGCCTTACAGAGCAGCTCTGGAGCTGTTACAGTGCCCAGCTGCTGCAAGAAATCAGCTTGAATGCTTCAGGGGCTGGGGCATAGCCAACATGAGCCCCACACCGACGGAGGGTGGAGGTGTTTAATGCGAACTAAGGGTCATCCAAGCGCCGCAAAAGGCCGCCATGCCCTGCATACCCCTTTTCTCTTTTCATATGCAGATGAGGGTTCCAGCCAACTTTGGCCCACTGCTTGGATGACATCACTGTATGCAAATCCGTCTTCTGCAGACCTTCCCCCAGGAATGCTTGTACTAGTTGTTGCATTTGGTTTGTTGTTTGGGGGTGCTTCAGTATTAGGCAGCCTTCTGCCCTCCCATGTTCATCTGAAAATATGTGTTCTCCCGGCAGTTGTTGTCCCCAGATGAGAGTTCCCTTGTGCTGCCTCAGTTGAATCTCCTTTACTTGACAGAGATGTGCCTGAGCAACGGCCCTCCCCAGCCCTATCCCAAATCATACTTATTTTGCATAGGAGATACCATGGTCATAAAGATTGTTCTCCCAGGGTGAGGTTCATTCATTGCATTCTGTGTATGCTGACCCCTGTGATTTCCCCAAATGTGGGAAACTCAACTGCATTATTTGTGGTAGTGGGGGACTGTGTTTGTGTTTTCCTCTGGTCAGCTCTGGTAAAAGTCAGATTTCTTTGTCTCAGATCTTCCTCTAGCCTTGTTCTTCTTTCGAGAGTTCCATTGTGCTGCCTCAGTTTGATCTCCTTCACTTGACAGGGGGGTACCCGAGCAGCGACCCTCCCCAGCTCTAGCCCAACTCCTACATAACTGCCAGGTGAGATACTATGATCATGAAGGTGCTTCTCCCAGGGCAAGGCTCACCCATTGCACTCTGGGTGTGCTGCTCCTGCGATTTCCCCAAATGTGGGAAACTTGACTGCATAATTTGCGTTTCCCCTGGTCGGCTCTCGTATAATTCAGATCTCTTTGTCTCAGGTCTCTCTCCAGCCTAGTTTGCTGTCTGTTTCCACTTCTCTTTTCTTGAGCCGCTGCCTTCTATGCCCTTGTGCACTCTCCTGACTTCTCCTGTCTGCTTACTTTGTGCCTTCCAACGCACAATGCAAACTACAGGTAGTGCTGCAGGGCCCACACCCTTTTACTTGCCTTTCAGAGCAGCTCTGGAGCTGTTACAGTGCCCAGCTGCTGCAAGAAATCAGCTTGAATGCTTCAGGGGCTGGGGCATAGCCAACATGAGCCCCACACCGACGGAGGGTGGAGGTGTATAATGCGAACTAAGGGTCATCCAAGCGCCGCAAAAGGCCGCCATGCCCTGCATACCCCTTTTCTCTTTTCATATGCAGATGAGGGTTCCAGCCAACTTTGGCCCACTGCTTGGATGACATCACCGTATGCAAATACGTCTTCTGCAGACCTTCCCCCAGGAATGCTTGTACTAGTTGTTGCATTTGGTTTGTTGTTTGGGGTGCTTCAGTATTAGGCAGCCTTCTGCTCTCCCATGTTCATCTGAAAATATGTGTTCTCCCTGCAGTTGTTGTCCCCAGATGAGAGTTCTCTTGTGCTGCCTCAGTTGAATCTCCTTTACTTGACAGAGATGTGCCTGAGCAGCGGCCCTCCCCAGCCCTATCCCAAATCATACTTATTTTGCATAGGAGATACCATGGTCATGAAGATTGTTCTTCCAGGGTGAGGTTCATTCATTGCATTCTGGGTATGCTGACCCCTGTGATTTCCCCAAATGTGGGAAACTCGACTGCATTATTTGTGGTAGTGGGGGACTGTTTTTGTGCTTTCCTCTGGTCAGCTCTGGTAAAAGTCAGATTTCTTTGTCTCAGATCTTCCTCTAGCCTTGTTCTTTTTTTGAGAGTTTCCTTGTGCTGCCTCAGTTGGATTTCCTTCACTTGACAGGGGGGTGCCCGAGCAGCGACCCTCCCCAGCTCTAGCCCAACTCCTACTTACCTGCCAGGTGAGATACTATGATCAGGAAGGTGCTTCTCCCAGGGCAAGGCTCACCCATTGCACTCTGGGTGTGCTGCTCCTACGATTTCCCCAAATGTGGGACACTTGACTACATAATTTGTGTTTCCTCTGGTCGGCTACTCGTATAATTCAGATCTCTTTGTCTCAGGTCTCTCTCCAGCCTAGTTTGCTGTCTGTTTCCACTTCTCTTTTCTTGAGCCCCTGCCCTTGCCCTTGTGCACTCTCCTGACTTCTCCTGTCTGCTTACTTTGTGCCTTCCAACGCACAATGCAAATTACAGGTAGTGCTGCAGGGCCAACACCCTTTTACTTGCCTTACAGAGCAGCTCTGGAGCTGTTACAGTGCCCAGCTGCTGCAAGAAATCAGCTTGAATGCTTCAGGGGCTGGGGCATAGCCAACATGAGCCCCACACCGAAGGAAGGTGGAGGTGTTTAATGCGAACTAAGGGTCATCCAAGCGCCGCAAAAGGCCGCCATGCCCTGCATACCCCTTTTCTCTTTTCATATGCAGATGAGGGTTCCAGCCAACTGTGGCCCACTGCTTGGATGACATCACCGTATGCAAATCCGTCTTCTGCAGACCTTTTCCCAGGAATGCTTGTACTAGTTGTTGCATTTGGTTTGTTGTTTGGGGGTGCTTCAGTATTAGGCAGCCTTCTGCTCTCCCATGTTCATCTGAAAATATGTGTTCTCCCTGCAGTTGTTGTCCCCAGATGAGAGTTCCCTTGTGCTGCCTCAGTTGAATCTCCTTTACTTGACAGAGATGTGCCTGAGCAGCGGCCCTCCCCAGCCCTATCCCAAATCATACTTATTTTGCATAGGAGATACCATTGTCATGAAGATTGTTCTCCCAGGGTGAGGTTCATTCATTGCATTCTGGGTATGCTGACCCCTGTCATTTCCCCAAATGTGGGAAACTCGACTGCATTATTTGTGGTAGTGGGGGACTGTGTTTGTGCTTTCCTCTGGTCAGCTCTGGTAAAAGTCAGATTTCTTTGTCTCAGATCTTCCTCTAGCCTTGTTCTTTTTTCGAGAGTTTCCTTGTGCTGCCTCAGTTGGATCTCCTTCACTTGACAGGGGGGTGCCCGAACAGCGACCCTCCCCAGCTCTAGCCCAACTCCTACTTACCTGCCAGGTGAGATACTATGATCAGGAAGGTGCTTCTCCCAGGGCAAGGCTCACCCAATGCACTCTGGGTGTGCTGCTCCTACGATTTCCCCAAATGTGGGACACTTGATTACATAATTTGTGTTTCCTCTGGTCGGCTCTCGTATAATTCAGATCTCTTTGTCTCAGGTCTCTCTCCAGCCTAGTTTGCTGTCTGTTTCCACTTCTCTTTTCTTGAGCCGCTCCCTTCTATGCCCTTGTGCACTATCCTGACTTCTCCCGTCTGCTTACTTTGTGCCTTCCAACGCACAATGCAAACTACAGGTAGTGCTGCAGGGCCCACACCCTTTTACTTGCTTTACAGAGCAGCTCTGGAGCTGTTACAGTGCCCAGCTGCTGCAAGAAATCAGCTTGAATGCTTCAGGGGCTGGGGCATAGCCAACATGAGCCCCACACCGAAGGAAGGTGGAGGTGTTTAATGCAAACTAGGGGTCATCCAAGCGCCGCAAAAGGCCGCCATGCCCTGCACACCCCTTTTTTATTTTCATATGCAGACGAGGGTTGAAGCCAACTTTGACCCACTGCTTGGATGACATCACCATATGCAAATCCATCTGCTGCAGGCCTTCCCCCAGGAATGCTTGCACTAGTAGTTGCATTTGGTTTGTTGTTTGGGGGTGCTTCAGTGTTAGGCAGCCTTCTGCCCTCCCATGTTCATCTGAAAATATGTGTTCTCCCTGCAGTTGTTGTCCCCAGATGAGAGTTCCCTTGTGTTGCCTCAGTTGAATCTCCTTTACTTGACAGAGATGTGCCTGAGCAGCGGCCCTCCCCAGCCCTATCCCAAATCATACTTATTTTGCATAGGAGATACCATGGTCATGAAGATTGTTCTCCCAGGGTGAGGTTCATTCATTGCACTCTGGGTATGCTGACCCCTGTGATTTCCCCAAATGTGGGAAACTCGACTGCATTATTTGTGGTAGTGGGGGACTGCGTTTGTGCTTTCCTCTGGTCAGCTCTGGTAAAAGTCAGATTTCTTTGTCTCAGATCTTCCTCTAGCCTTGTTCTTCTTTCGAGAGTTCCCTTGTGCTGCCTCAGTTGGATCTCCTTCACTTGACAGGGGGTGCCCGAGCAGCAATCCTCCACAGCTCTAGCCCAACTCCTACTTACCTGCCAGGTGAGATACTATGATGTTCACTGTTAGGGCAATCAGGATGTGGAATTCCCTGCCAGGGAAGGTGGTAATGGCGGACTCTGTAATTGGATTTAAAAAAGGAATGGATACATTTCTGAATGAAAAAGCTATCCAAGGTTATAAT
This sequence comes from Pseudophryne corroboree, assembly GCF_028390025.1. Lineage (NCBI taxonomy): Eukaryota > Metazoa > Chordata > Amphibia > Anura > Myobatrachidae > Pseudophryne > Pseudophryne corroboree. The sequence continues at coordinate 101,473 of NW_026970022.1, forward strand.
ACTTAAAATATCAACATGGTTAATCCGGGGGTAACATGAGTTATAGTAGCTAACTAGTCATAAAACATTATTCAGCAAGTATGTAGAATCATCACAACTTAAAACAGGTTGAACACGATGGGCAATTTGCCTCTATTCAACCTCAAAAACTATGTTACTATATGTTACTATATTACTATGTTACTGTAGTATACAGAACACCACAATGTAATGAGCAGTGATAGTGAGCACTGATGAGGATACTAGAACTGACACTGAGCAGCAAGATGCAGCACTGGACTATTAGTAATGTACTGTAGTATGCTGAGCACCACAATGCAGCACAAGACAATGAGCAGTGATACTGAGCACTGATGAGGATACTACTGAGAACTGACACTGAGCAGGAGAGACACACTACTAGTATTACTGAGCAGCAATAAGTAACCACTGATACTGAGCACTGATATTGAGATTTCCACTGAGAGAACATAGCCATGTCCTCTCCGCTCTTTCTTCAATGCACGAGTAAAAATGGCGGCAACGCGCAGCTCTTTATATGGAATCCGAATCTCGAGAGAATCCGACAGCGGGATGATGACATTTTCCCTTGTTCAGGTTTTCCGAGTCAGGCGGGAACAACCGAGCCTGCCTCGGACCAGTGTAAACCACATGGAGTTCGTCGGGAATTCGGTTCTCGGAGAACCGAACCCGCTCCTCTCTACCTTATACCCATCAATTTTTTTATTTTCAATCTAAGCCCCTGCAGTTTTCTGTAAGCATCTGCTTCGCTATGATGATCAACAAGTCACAAGGGCAAACACTCAGGGCTTGAGGCGTAGATCTTAGGACCAGCTGCTACAAGCATGGCAGAGGTGTCACTATCACTGGTGACACCCAGAGAGGTGGCGAAGGAGATTGTAATGCAGTGCGCGCAGATAAGCAGCGCAATGGTAAAAAGGAGGCATGGTTTCATAGGTAGGGGCGTGGCCTGGTGGCCTGAATCTACATTTTGTTGCTCCGGGTGTCCCGGGGGTTGGGGGCTGCACCCGGGGACTAGTGTGTGTGCGGTGCTGGCTCCTGCACAGTGACAGGGCATGGCCACCCAGCATGACGCCTCCATTCTTGACCATGCTGTAATTGCAGTCGCACTGCAGTTCAGCGTGATCATAAAAAATGGTGTAGCCTCCTGCTGGTGCAAACTGTATGTGCGCGCAGGAAGCCGCCACCATTTTTGTGATCACAGCGGCTGAATGTGATGTCATACAGCCGCTGTGACCACGCCCCCTGTGTCTCCTCCGTTGCAGACCCCATTTTGAAGCCTTGCCCCCGCACCGCTCCATCCCTGACTTGGAAATGGAGTGTTGCTGACCCCCCTCTCCCCCCCCCGCCCCGATTGACAGGCAGAGGCGATCGCATTCTCTGCGGGGTGCCGCAGAAAATGCAGGCACATGCGTATGCTGTTAGCAATTTTTGCAGTTGGATCGCTTATTGTGATTGCATTCCAACCTGAATCAGGCCCTATTACCTATCACAATGCGCTGCGGGCAGTACAAAATTGGGTTAATATAGGAGTAAAACTCCCAGACCTGTGCTCCTTAACTGTACCTGGTGGCTAGTGGAGCGGCTGCCCAGTAATCAGTGTCCACGCCAGTGCGCACACGGTCCACCCCCTACGGCCACGCTCCCCTTCATCAGCGGCCTCGTGATCCGGAAGGGCGGTGTGTGTGTGACTGACCTTAGGAAGAAACTGGAGCCTCCGCTGCAGTGACCCAGCAACCAGGGCACGGGAGTATACAGCGCCGCTGGGAGTGATGAAGCTGCAGTAAAGATGTCTATTAGACCTAGCCTGCTGCAGCCCTTGTAGATTCTCATAAAACAAGTTCTTCTTTTCTTGTCAAAATTAATAGCTAAGAATAGGCTGCCTGAGGCAGGCCCCTGTTAAGTGGCCTGCTACTGAAGGCACCAACTACAAACTGAGCTCCCTGTTCATGGAAGCGGGGTTATAGAGGAGGATGCGCTGAGCATCTTGGGAACAGTCAAAAGCTTTGAGCCGGTTGGTGCCTCAGATCAAGATCCTACTCTACACCCCAATGTGAATCCTTGTGGAGTCCAGTGTACCCCACAGAAGAAATTAATGTGTCACACCCATTGGCAGCAACCTTAGAATAGCTGCTGACGGGCACAATTGAGAAAGGAAGGGGGGGGGGGACATTTGAATCCAGCACATAGATGCAATTCAAATATGTAATTTGTACCTTCCTATTTTAAAATATAATGGATGAACCTCACCCTGTGAGAACAATCTTCATGATCAAGAGATCTCATATGCAAAATAAGTATGAGTTGGGATAGGGCTGGGGAGGGTGGCTGCTCGGGCAGCCCCTCCCCCGTCAAGTTAAGGAGATTCAACTGAGGACGCACAAGGGAACTCTCGTCTGGGGACAACAACTGCAGGGAGACCACATCTGTTCAGATGAACATGGGAGGGTGGAAGGCTGCCTAATATTGAAGCACCATCAAATATCAAACCATATGCAACAACTAGTACAAGCATTCCTGGGGGAAGGTCTGCAGAAGACGGATTTGCATACGGTGATGTCATCCAAGATGTGGGCCAAAGTTGGCTGGAACCCTCATCTGCATATGAAAAGAGAAAAGGGGCATGCAGGGCATGGCGGCCTTTTGCGGTGCTTGGATGACCCCTAGTTCGCATTAAACACCCCCACCCTCCTTTGGTGTGGGGCTCATGTTGGCCATGCCCCATCCCCTGAAGCATTCAAGCTGATTTCTTGCAGCAGCTGGGCACTGTAACAGCTCCAGAGCTGTTCTGTAAGGCAAGTAAAAGGGTGTGGGCCCTGCAGCACCACCTGTAGTTCGCATTGTGCGTTGGAAGGCACAAAGTAAGCAGACGGGAGGAGAAGTCAGGATAGTGCGCAAGGGCATCCTTTTCTCTTAGTCCGTAGAGGATGCTGGGGTCACATTAAGAACCATGGGGTATAGACGGGATCCGCAAGAGACATGGGCACTTTAAGACTTTCAAAGGGTGTGAACTGGCTCCTCCCTCTATGCCCCTCCTCCAGACTCCAGTTATAGGAACTGTGCCCAGGGAGACGGACATTTCGAGGAAAGGATTTATTGTTAAACTAAGGTGAGCATCTTACCAGCTCACACCTTAAGCATGCCGCAGAACGTGGCATTCAACAGAACACAAGCCAACGGCATGAACAATTGCAGCAAAAAGCTGACCAGAACCATAACATAACATGTGTATAACCACAAGTAATAACTGCAGACACAGTATGGACTGGGACGGGTGCCCAGCATCCTCTACGGACTAAGAGAAAAGGATTTACCGGTAGGTATTAAAATCCTATTTTCTCATACGACCTAGAGGATGCTGGGGTCACATTAAGAACCATGGGGTTATACCAAAGCTCTTGAACGGGTGGGAGAGTGCGTACGACTCTGCAGTCGAATGACCCAACTTGAGGTTATCATCAGCCAAGGTATCAAACTTGTAAAACTTAGCAAAAGTGTTTACTAAATAGCTGCTCGGCAAAGTTGCAATGCCGAGACTCCCCGACCAGCTGCCCAGGATGAACCCACCTTTCTAGTAGAATGGGTCTTCACCTAATTCAGTAACGGCAATCCTGCCATGGAATGAGCATGCTGAATCTTACCACAGATCCAGCGCATAATGGTCTACATGGAAGCAGGACACCCAATCCTGTTGGGAGCATACAGGACAAACAGAGCCTCTGTTTTCCTAATCTGAACCGTTCTGGTGACATAAATTTTCAAAGTTCTGACCACAGCCAGAGACTTTGACTCAACGAAGGTGTCAGTGGCCAAAGGCACCATGTGGAAAGATGAACCACCTTCGGCAGAAATTGTTGACGTGTCCTCAATTCTGCTCTATCTTCATGAAAGATCAAATAAAGGCTCTTGTGATACTGCATGGTTTGTACTGTTTTCCATGTGCTCCCAGATCTTTCAAGCAAGTAGCATGGTCACGAAAGTTCTGTTTGAAAAGAAACAACATTTACTGTCATTGTTATAGAATTTGGGAGAAAAAACAAGAAGAAATCTGCACTGTTGACGCACTGGACAGAATGAATGAATCATAAAATATAACCTTTATTAAGTATGTATTAAAATTGGATAAATATTAATATTATTATCCCAAACTGCAGTGAAACATAAAGGTTAAAATCACAGAACTAACATACATGTGCATAAGAAGAATAAAGAGATGTGAAAAAAAGGTTTAAAAAGCGTGTCCGTGTGTGATTATTTTTGAAGGCACAACCCTGGCGGGGTTGTTTATATAGATATATATGTTGCTAATAATCACTTTCTAGCGTAATGTTATTAAATAGCTGTTAGTATCTATGTCGTCAGGTACCACTGGGTCGTATCCTATATACTCCCTTCACTCAATAGGGGTTACCTCCCGGGAAGCCATCCCCATTGGGAATGAAAATTTTAAAGCCTACTGTTAGTGCTTCATCTACACGTTATAGCCCTGAATTTTCCAATGCCTAGCTCTTTGCAAAAGAGAGATATCGGCAAGGAAAAGCTGTATTGTACCTTTGCATTTTTCTCCCAAACGAAAGACACTAGAATGAAAATTTTAAAGCCTCCTGTTAGTGCTTCATCTACACGTTATAGCCCTGAATTTTCCAATGCCTATTTCTTTGCAAAAGAGAGATATCGGCAAGGAAAAGCTTTATTGTACCTTTGCATTTTTCTCCCAAACGAAGGACACTAGAATGAAAATTTTAAAGCCTCCTATTAGTGCTTCATCTACACGTTATAGCCCTGAATTTTCCAATGCCTATTTCTTTGCAAAAGAGAGATATCGGCAAGGAAAAGCTGTATTGTACCTTTGCATTTTTCTCCCAAACGAAGGACACTAGAATGAAAATTTTAAAGCCTCCTGTTAGTGCTTCATCTACACGTTATAGCCCAGAATTTTCCAATGCCTATCTCTTTGCAAAAGAGAGATATCGGCAAGGAAAAGCTGTATTGTACCTTTGCATTTTTCTCCCAAACGAAAGACACTAGAATGAAAATTTTAAAGCCTCCTGTTAGTGCTTCATCTACACGTTATAGCCCTGAATTTTCCAATGCCTATCTCTTTGCAAAAGAGAGATATCGGCAAGGAAAAGCTGTATTGTACCTTTGCATTTTTCTACCAAACGAAGGACACTAGAATGAAAATTTAAAAGCCTCCTGTTAGTGCTTCATCTACACGGTATAGCCCTGAATTTTCCAATGCCTAGCTCTTTGCAAAAGAGAGATATTGGCAAGGAAAAGCTGTATTGTACTTTTGCATTTTTCTCCCAAACGAAGGACACTAGAATGAAAATTTTAAAGCCTCCTGTTAGTGCTTCATCTACACGTTATAGCCCTGCATTTTCCAATGCCTATCTCTTTGCAAAAGAGAGATATCGGCAAGGAAAAGCAGCATTGTACCTTTGCATTTTTCTCCCAAACGAAAGACACTAGAATGAAAATTGTAAAGCCTCCTGTTAGTGCTTCATCTACACGTTATAGCCCTGCATTTTCCAATGCCTAGCTCTTTGCAAAAGAGAGATATTGGCAAGGAAAAGCTGTATTGTACCTTTGCATTTTTCTCCCAAACGAAAGACACTAGAATGAAAATTTTAAAGCCTCCTGTTAGTGCTTCATCTACACGTTATAGCCCTGAATTTTCCAATGCTTATCTCTTTGCAAAAGAGAGATATCGGCAAGGAAAAGCAGCATTGTACTTTTGCATTTTTCTCCCAAACGAAAGACACTAGAATGAAAATTTTAAAGCCTCCTGTTAGTCCTTCATCTACACGTTATAGCCCTGAATTTTCCAATGCCTAGCTCTTTGCAAAAGAGAGATATTGGCAAGGAAAAGCTGTATTGTACCTTTGCATTTTTCTCCCAAACGAAGGACACTAGATTGAAAATTTTTAAGCCTCCTATTAGTGCTTCATCTACACGTTATAGCCCTGAATTTTCCAATGCCTAGCTCTTTGCAAAAGAGAGATATCAGCAAGGAAAAGCGGTATTGTACCTTTGCATTTTTCTCCCAAACGAAATACACTAGAATGAAAATTTTAAAGCCTCCTGTTAGTGCTTCATCTACACGTTATAGCCCTGAATTTTCCAATGCCTATCTCTTTGCAAAAGAGAGATATCGGCAAGGAAAAGCTGTATTGCAGGGCCGGCTCCAGGCCTACTAGCACCCTGAGCGAGAAAATGTAAAAGTGCCCCCCCCCCCATGCGCGCGCCGAAGGCGCGCGCGCGTTCCTGGAAAAGTGGGTGTGGCCTCTGGAAAAGTGGGCGTGGCATCGTAACTTCATATCATCAAACTATAAACATATTTTCACACAATTAGCAGCCTTACACATAGCCACAGTAGTGTTCCTTACACACAATGTCTCCAGTATAGTGCCAGATACACATAATGTGCAGTGCCAGCTACACATGACATGCAGCGCAGCAGTGCCAGCTACACATGACATGCCCCGCAGCAGTGCCAGCTACACATGACATGCCCCGCAGCAGTGCCAGCTACACATGACATGCCCCGCAGCAGTGCCAGCTACACATGACATGCCCCGCACCAGTGCCAGCTACACATGACATGCCCCGCAGCAGTGCCAGCTACACATGACATGCCCCGCAGCAGTGCCAGCTACACATGATAGTGTTCACTTTTTAGGGCATGGTGCTGATCACAGGGAGGGCACATTTTTAAGTTAGGAGGGCAAAATGATGTACATACTGCTTGTTGTTCTCATACCTATATGCGAAAGCATGGACAGTGCGCGCCGAAGGCGCGCAGCAAAAATTAAGGGGAGTTACTTCGTGGGGAAGGTACGTGGCCACATAATAGTGGCAATTTGCATTACACCACACAGTAGTGCAGCTAATACACACTGCACCAGGTAGAACCTCCTATACACTTTGCGCCAGGCACAGCACTGAGACACATTGCCTAGCCACAGACGCCTAGCGGGAACACTACATGACATGCTCCCCAGCAGTGCCAGCTACACGTGACATGCCCCCCAGCAGTGCCAGCTACACGTGACATGCTCCCCAGCAGTGCCAGCTACACGCGACATGCTCCCCAGCAGTGCCAGCTACACGCGACATGCTCCCCAGCAGTGCCAGCTACACGCGACATGCTCCCCAGCAGTGCCAGCTACACGCGACATGCTCCCCAGCAGTGCCAGCTACACGCGACATGCTCCCCAGCAGTGCCAGCTACACGTGACATGCCCCCCCCAGCAGTGCCAGCTACACGTGACATGCCCCCCAGCAGTGCCAGCTACATAAATGGCCACACAGTGCCAGATATGCACCCACAGTGCCATATATAAAAATGCCCCCACAGTGCCAGATATGCCCCCAAAGGGCCAGATACATAAATGCCCCCAGTGCCAGATACATAAATGCCCACACATTGCCAGATGCATAAATGCCCCCAGTGCCAGATGCATAAGTGCCCACACAGTGCCAGATGCATTATTGCCCCTCACAGTGTCAGATACATTAATGCCCCCAGTGCCAGATATGCCCCCACAGTGCCAGATACATTAATGCCCCCAGTGCCAGATATGTCCCCACAGTACCAGATAAATAAATGCCCCCCACAGTGCCAGATAAATAAATGCCCCCACAGTGCCAGATAAATAAATGCCCCCAGTGCCAGATAAATAAGTGCCCCCACAGTGCAGATATACCCCCACAGTGCCAGATACATAAATACCCCCACAGTGCCGATATGCCCTCCCAGTGCCAGATACAGAAATGCCCCCACAGTGCCAGATACATACATGCCCCCACAGTGCAGATACATAAATGCCCCCACAGCGCAGATACATAAATGCCCCCACAGTGCAGATATGCCCCCACAGTGCCAGAAATGCCCCCACAGTGCCAGATAAATGCCCCCACAGTGCCAGATAAATAAATGCCCCCAGTGCCAGATAAATAAGTGCCCCCACAGTGCCAGATAAATAAATGCCCCCAGTGCCAGATAAATGAATGCCCCCCAGTGCCAGATAAATAAGTGCCCCCACAGTGCAGATATACCCCCACAGTGCCAGATACATAAATACCCCCACAGTGCCGATATGCCCCCCCAGTGCCAGATAAATAAATGCCCCCACAGTGCCAGATAAATAAATGCCCCCAGTGCCAGATAAATAAATGCCCCCAGTGCCAGATAAATAAGTGCCCCCACAGTGCAGATATACCCCCCCAGTGCCAGATACAGAAATGCCCCCACAGTGCCAGATACATACATGCCCCCACAGTGCCAGATACAGTAATGCCCCCTCACAGTGCACAGATAAATGTCCCCCCCCCCCACAGTGCCAGATAAATGAATGCCCCCCAGTGCCCCCACAGTGCCAGATAAATGCCCCCCACAGTGCCACATGTGCCCCCAGTACCTGCTGTGCCGAGGCCGAGGGAGGGTGAGTGCTGCTGTGCTGCCGAGGGAGGGTGAGTGCTGCTGTGCGCGCCCGCTGTCTGTGCGGCGCCGGTGTCTGACATCAGACGCCGGCGCCGCATAGCGCACAGTGCCAGCCGGGACTCGGAGGACAGCAGGGGAGATCAGGGCCGGCTCCAGGCTCCGACATGGCGGCGCCAGCGCACGGCGCCCATTAAGGGTGGCGCCCTGCGCGGCCGCTCGAGTCGAACATGCCTCGAGCCGGCCCTGCTGTATTGTACCTTTGCATTTTTCTCCCAAACGAAGGACACTAGAATGAAAATTTTAAAGCCTCCTATTAGTGCTTCATCTACACGTTATAGCCCTGAATTTTTCAATGCCTATCTCTTTGCAAAAGAGAGCTATCGGCAAGGAAAAGCTGTATTGTACCTTTGCAGTTTTCTCCCAAACGAAGGACACTAGAATGAAAATTTTAAAGCCCCCTGTTAGTGCTTCATCTACACGTTATAGCCCTGAATTTTCCAATGCCTATCTCTTTGCAAAAGAGAGATATCGGCAAGGAAAAGCTGTATTGTACCTTTGCATTTTTCTCCCAAACGAAAGACACTAGAATGAAAATTTTAAAGCCTCCTGTTAGTGCTTCATCTACACGTTATAGCCCTGAATTTTCCAATGCCTATCTCTTTGCAAAAGAGAGATATCGGCAAGGAAAAGCTGTATTGTACCTTTGCATTTTTCTCCCAAACGAAAGACACTAGAATGAAAATTTTAAAGCCTCCTGTTAGTGCTTCATCTACACGTTATAGCCCTGCATTTTCCAATGCCTATCTCTTTGCAAAAGAGAGATATCGGCAAGGAAAAGCAGCATTGTACCTTTGCATTTTTCTCCCAAACGAAAGACACTAGAATGAAAATTGTAAAGCCTCCTGTTAGTGCTTCATCTACACGTTATAGCCCTGCATTTTCCAATGCCTAGCTCTTTGCAAAAGAGAGATATTGGCAAGGAAAAGCTGTATTGTACCTTTGCATTTTTCTCCCAAACGAAAGACACTAGAATGAAAATTTTAAAGCCTCCTGTTAGTGCTTCATCTACACGTTATAGCCCTGAATTTTCCAATGCTTATCTCTTTGCAAAAGAGAGATATTGGCAAGGAAAAGCAGCATTGTACTTTTGCATTTTTCTCCCAAACGAAAGACACTAGAATGAAAATTTTAAAGCCTCCTGTTAGTGCTTCATCTACACGTTATAGCCCTGAATTTTCCAATGCCTAGCTCTTTGCAAAAGAGAGATATTGGCAAGGAAAAGCTGTATTGTACCTTTGCATTTTTCTCCCAAACGAAGGACACTAGATTGAACATTTTAAAGCCTCCTATTAGTGCTTCATCTACACGTTATAGCCCTGAATTTTCCAATGCCTAGCTCTTTGCAAAAGAGAGATATCGGCAAGGAAAAGCGGTATTGTACCTTTGCATTTTTCTCCCAAACGAAATACACTAGAATGAAAATTTTATAGCCTCCTGTTAGTGCTTCATCTACACGTTATAGCCCTGAATTTTCCAATGCCTATCTCTTTGCAAAAGAGAGATATCGGCAAGGAAAAGCTGTATTGTACCTTTGCATTTTTCTCCCAAACGAAGGACACTAGAATGAAAATTTTAAAGCCTCCTATTAGTGCTTCATCTACACGTTATAGCCCTGAATTTACCAATGCCTATCTCTTTGCAAAAGAGAGATATCGGCAAGGAAAAGCTGTATTGTACCTTTGCAGTTTTCTCCCAAACGAAGGACACTAGAATGAAAATTTTAAAGCCTCCTGTTAGTGCTTCATCTACACGTTATAGCCCTGAATTTTCCAATGCCTATCTCTTTGCAAAAGAGAGATATCGGCAAGGAAAAGCTGTATTGTACCTTTGCATTTTTCTCCCAAACGAAAGACACTAGAATGAAAATTTTAAAGCCTCCTATTAGTGCTTCATCTACACGTTATAGCCCTGAATTTACCAATGCCTATCTCTTTGCAAAAGAGAGATATCGGCAAGGAAAAGCTGTATTGTACCTTTGAATTTTTCTCCCAAACGAAAGACACTAGAATGAAAATTTTAAAGCCTCCTGTTAGTGCTTCATCTACACGTTATAGCCCTGAATTTTCCAATGCCTATCTCTTTGCAAAAGAGAGATATCGGCAAGGAAATGCTGTATTGTACCTTTGCATTTTTCTCCCAAACGAAAGACACTAGAATGAAAATTTTAAAGCCTCCTGTTAGTGCTTCATCTACACGTTATAGCCCTGAATTTTCCAATGCTTATCTCTTTGCAAAAGAGAGATATTGGCAAGGAAAAGCAGCATTGTACTTTTGCATTTTTCTCCCAAACGAAAGACACTAGAATGAAAATTTTAAAGCCTCCTGTTAGTGCTTCATCTACACGTTATAGCCCTGAATTTTCCAATGCCTAGCTCTTTGCAAAAGAGAGATATTGGCAAGGAAAAGCTGTCTTGTACCTTTGCATTTTTCTCCCAAACGAAGGACACTAGATTGAACATTTTAAAGCCTCCTATTAGTGCTTCATCTACACGTTATAGACCTGAATTTTCCAATGCCTAGCTCTTTGCAAAAGAGAGATATCGGCAAGGAAAAGCGGTATTGTACCTTTGCATTTTTCTCCCAAACGAAATACACTAGAATGAAAATTTTAAAGCCTCCTGTTAGTGCTTCATCTACACGTTATAGCCCTGAATTTTCCAATGCCTATCTCTTTGCAAAAGAGAGATATCGGCAAGGAAAAGCTGTATTGTACCTTTGCATTTTTCTCCCAAACGAAGGACACTAGAATGAAAATTTTAAAGCCTCCTATTAGTGCTTCATCTACACGTTATAGCCCTGAATTTACCAATGCCTATCTCTTTGCAAAAGAGAGATATCGGCAAGGAAAAGCTGTATTGTACCTTTGCAGTTTTCTCCCAAACGAAGGACACTAGAATAAAAATTTTAAAGCCTCCTGTTAGTGCTTCATCTACACGTTATAGCCCTGAATTTTCCAATGCCTATCTCTTTGCAAAAGAGAGATATCGGCAAGGAAAAGCTGTATTGTACCTTTGCATTTTTCTCCCAAACGAAAGACACTAGAATGAAAATTTTAAAGCCTCCTATTAGTGCTTCATCTACACGTTATAGCCCTGAATTTACCAATGCCTATCTCTTTGCAAAAGAGAGATATCGGCAAGGAAAAGCTGTATTGTACCTTTGCATTTTTCTCCCAAACGAAAGACACTAGAATGAAAACTTTAAAGCCTCCTGTTAGTGCTTCATCTACACGTTATAGCCCTGAACTTTCCAATGCCTATCTCTTTGCAAAAGAGAGATATCGGCAAGGAAATGCTGTATTGTACCTTTGCATTTTTCTCCCAAACGAAAGACACTAGAATGAAAATTTTAAAGCCTCTTGTTAGTGCTTCATCTACACGTTATAGCCCTGCATTTTCCAATGCCTATCTCTTTGCAAAAGAGAGATATCGGCAAGGAAAAGCTGCATTGTACCTGTGCATTTTTCTCCCAAACGAAAGACACTAGAATGAAAATTTTAAAGCCTACTGTTAGTGCTTCATCTACACGTTAATGCCCTGAATTTTCCAATGCCTAGCTCTTTGCAAAAGAGAGATATCGGCAAGGAAAAGCTGTATTGTACCTTTGCATTTTTCTCCCAAACGAAGGACACTAGAATGAAAATTTTAAAGCCTCCTATTAGTGCTTCATCTACACGTTATAGCCCTGAATTTTCCAATGCCTATCTCTTTGCAAAAGAGAGATATCGGCAAGGAAAAGCTGTATTGTACCTTTGCATTTTTCTCCCAAACGAAGGACACTAGAATGAAAATTTTAAAGCCTCCTGTTAGTGCTTCATCTACACGTTATAGCCCAGAATTTTCCAATGCCTATCTCTTTGCAAAAGAGAGATATCGGCAAGGAAAAGCTGTCTTGTACCTTTGCATTTTTCTCCCAAACGAAGGACACTAGAAAGAAAATTTTAAAGCCTCCTGTTAGGCCATCATCTACACGACATAGCCCTGAATTTTCCAATGCGTAGCTCTTTGCAAAAGAGAGATATTGGCAAGGAAAAGCTGTCTTGTACCTTTGCATTTTTCTCCCAAACGAAGGACACTAGAAAGAAAATTTTAAAGCCTCCTGTTAGGCCATCATCTACACGACATAGCCCTGAATTTTCCAATGCGCAGCTCTTTGCAAAAGAGAGATATTGGCAAGGAAAAGCTGTCTTGTACCATTGCATTTTTCTCCCAAACGAAGGACACTAGAAAGAAAATTTTAAAGCCTCCTGTTAGGCCATCATCTACACGACATAGCCCTGAATTTTCCAATGCGTAGCTCTTTGCAAAAGAGAGATATTGGCAAGGAAAAGCTGTCTTGTACCTTTGCATTTTTCTCCCAAACGAAGGACACTAGAAAGAAAATTTTAAAGCCTCCTGTTAGGCCATCATCTACACGACATAGCCCTGAATTTTCCAATCCGTAGCTCTTTGCAAAAGAGAGATATTGGCAAGGAAAAGCTGTATTGTACCTTTGCATTTTTCTCCCAAACGAAAGACACTAGAATGAAAATTTTAAAGCCTCCTGTTAGTGCTTCATCTACACGTTATAGCCCTGAATTTTCCAATGCCTATCTCTTTGCAAAAGAGAGATATCGGCAAGGAAAAGCTGTATTGTACCTTTGCATTTTTCTCCCAAACGAAAGACACTAGAATGAAAATTTTAAAGCCTCCTGTTAGTGCTTCATCTACACGTTATAGCCCTGCATTTTCCAATGCCTATCTCTTTGCAAAAGAGAGATATCGGCAAGGAAAAGCAGCATTGTACTTTTGCATTTTTCTCCCAAACGAAAGACACTAGAATGAAAATTTTAAAGCCTCCTGTTAGGCCATCATCTACACGACATAGCCCTGAATTTTCCAATGCGCAGCTCTTTGCAAAAGAGAGATATTGGCAAGGAAAAGCTGTCTTGTACCTTTACATTTTTCTCCCAAACGAAGGTCACTAGAAAGAAAATTTTAAAGCCTCCTGTTAGGCCATAATCTACACGACATAGCCCTGAATTTTCCAATGCGCAGCTCTTTGCAAAAGAGAGATATTGGCAAGGAAAAGCTGTCTTGTACCATTGCATTTTTCTCCCAAATGAAGGACACTAGAAAGAAAATTTTAAAGCCTCCTGTTAGGCCATCATCTACACGACATAGCCCTGAATTTTCCAATGCGCAGCTCTTTGCAAAAGAGAGATATTGGCAAGGAAAAGCTGTCTTGTACCTTTGCATTATTCTCCCAAACGAAGGTCACTAGAAAGAAAATTTTAAAGCCTCCTGTTAGGCCGTCATCTACACGACATAGCCCTGAATTTTCCAATGAGTAGCTCTTTGCAAAAGAGAGATATTGGCAAGGAAAAGCTGTCTTGTACCTTTGCATTTTTCTCCCAAACGAAGGACACTAGAAAGAAAATTTTAAAGCCTCCTGTTAGGCCATCATCTACACGACATAGCCCTGAATTTTCCAATGCGCAGCTCTTTGCAAAAGAGAGATATTGGCAAGGAAAAGCTGTCTTGTACCATTGCATTTTTCTCCCAAACGAAGGACACTAGAAAGAAAATTTTAAAGCCTCCTGTTAGGCCATCATCTACACGACATAGCCCTGAATTTTCCAATGCGCAGCTCTTTGCAAAAGAGAGATATTGGCAAGGAAAAGCTGTCTTGTACCTTTGCATTTTTCTCCCAAACGAAGGTCACTAGAAAGAAAATTTTAAAGCCTCCTGTTAGGCCATCATCTACACGACATAGCCCTGAATTTTCCAATGAGTAGCTCTTTGCAAAAGAGAGATATTGGCAAGGAAAAGCTGTCTTGTACCTTTGCATTTTTCTCCCAAACGAAGGACACTAGAAAGAAAATTTTAAAGCCTCCTGTTAGGCCATCATCTACACGACATAGCCCTGCATTTTCCAATGCGCAGCTCTTTGCAAAAGAGAGATATTGGCAAGGAAAAGCTGTCATGTACCATTGCAGTTTTCTCCCAAACGAAGGACACTAGAAAGAACATTTTAAAGCCTCCTGTTAGGCCATCATCTACACGACATAGCCCTGAATTTTCCAATGCGCAGCTCTTTGCAAAAGAGAGATATTGGCAAGGAAAAGCTGTCTTGTACCTTTGCATTTTTCTCCCAAACGAAGGACACTAGAAAGAAAATTTTAAAGCCTCCTGTTAGGCCATCATCTACACGACATAGCCCTGAATTTTCCAATGCGCAGCTCTTTGCAAAAGAGAGATATTGGCAAGGAAAAGCTGTCTTGTACCATTGCATTTTTCTCCCAAACGAAGGACACTAGAAAGAAAATTTTAAAGCCTCCTGTTAGGCCATCATCTACACGACATAGCCCTGAATTTTCCAATGCGTAGCTCTTTGCAAAAGAGAGATATTGGCAAGGAAAAGCTGTCTTGTACCTTTGCATTTTTCTCCCAAACGAAGGACACTAGAAAGAAAATTTTAAAGCCTCCTGTTAGGCCATCATCTACACGACATAGCCCTGAATTTTCCAATGCGCAGCTCTTTGCAAAAGAGAGATATTGGCAAGGAAAAGCTGTCTTGTACCATTGCATTTTTCTCCCAAACGAAGGACACTAGAAAGAACATTTTAAAGCCTCCTGTTAGGCCATCATCTACACGACATAGCCCTGAATTTTCCAATGCGCAGCTCTTTGCAAAAGAGAGATATTGGCAAGGAAAAGCTGTCTTGTACCTTTGCATTTTTCTCCCAAACGAAGGTCACTAGAAAGAAAATTTTAAAGCCTCCTGTTAGGCCATCATCTACACGACATAGCCCTGAATTTTCCAATGCGTAGCTCTTTGCAAAATAGAGATATTGGCAAGGAAAAGCTGTCTTGTACCTTTGCATTTTTCTCCCAAACGAAGGACACTAGAAAGAAAATTTTAAAGCCTCCTGTTAGGCCATCATCTACACGACATAGCCCTGAATTTTCCAATGCGTAGCTCTTTGCAAAAGAGAGATATTGGCAAGGAAAAGCTGTCTTGTACCTTTGCATTTTTCTCCCAAACGAAGGTCACTAGAAAGAAAATTTTAAAGCCTCCTGTTAGGCCATCATCTACACGACATAGCCCTGAATTTTCCAATGCGCAGCTCTTTGCAAAAGAGAGATATTGGCAAGGAAAAGCTGTCTTGTACCTTTGCATTTTTCTCCCAAACGAAGGTCACTAGAAAGAAAATTTTAAAGCCTCCTGTTAGGCCATCATCTACACGACATAGCCCTGAATTTTCCAATGAGTAGCTCTTTGCAAAAGAGATATTGGCAAGGAAAAGCTGTCTTGTACCATTGCATTTTTCTCCCAAACGAAGGACACTAGAAAGAAAATTTTAAAGCCTCCTGTTAGGCCATCATCTACACGACATAGCCCTGAATTTTCCAATGCACAGCTCTTTGCAAAAGAGAGATATTGGCAAGGAAAAGCTGTCTTGTACCATTGCATTTTTCTCCCAAACGAAGGACACTAGAAAGAACATTTTAAAGCCTCCTGTTAGGCCATCATCTACACGACATAGCCCTGAATTTTCCAATGCGCAGCTCTTTGCAAAAGAGAGATATTGGCAAGGAAAAGCTGTCTTGTACCTTTGCATTTTTCTCCCAAACGAAAGACACTAGAATGAAAATTTTAAAGCCTCCTGTTAGTGCTTCATCTACACGTTATAGCCCTGAATTTTCCAATGCCTATCTCTTTGCAAAAGAGATATATTGGCAAGGAAAAGCTGTATTGTACCTTTGCATTTTTCTCCCAAACGAAGGACACTAGAATGAAAATTTTAAAGCCTCCTGTTAGTGCTTCATCTACACGTTATAGCCCTGAATTTTCCAATGCCTATCTCTTTGCAAAAGAGAGATATCGGCAAGGAAAAGCTGTATTGTACCTTTGCATTTTTCTCCCAAACGAAAGACACTAGAATGAAAATTTTAAAGCCTCCTGTTAGTGCTTCATCTACACGTTATAGCCCTGCATTTTCCAATGCCTATCTCTTTGCAAAAGAGAGATATCGGCAAGGAAAAGCAGCATTGTACTTTTGCATTTTTCTCCCAAACGAAAGACACTAGAATGAAAATTTTAAAGCCTCCTGTTAGGCCATCATCTACACGACATAGCCCTGAATTTTCCAATTCGCAGCTCTTTGCAAAAGAGAGATATTGGCAAGGAAAAGCTGTCTTGTACCTTTGCATTTTTCTCCCAAACGAAGGTCACTAGAAAGAAAATTTTAAAGCCTCCTGTTAGGCCATAATCTACACGACATAGCCCTGAATTTTCCAATGCGCAGCTCTTTGCAAAAGAGAGATATTGGCAAGGAAAAGCTGTCTTGTACCATTGCATTTTTCTCCCAAACGAAGGACACTAGAAAGAAAATTTTAAAGCCTCCTGTTAGGCCATCATCTACAAGACATAGCCCTGAATTTTCCAATGCGCAGCTCTTTGCAAAAGAGAGATATCGGCAAGGAAAAGCAGCATTGTACTTTTGCATTTTTCTCCCAAACGAAAGACACTAGAATGAAAATTTTAAAGCCTCCTGTTAGGCCATCATCTACACGACATAGCCCTGAATTTTCCAATTCGCAGCTCTTTGCAAAAGAGAGATATTGGCAAGGAAAAGCTGTCTTGTACCTTTGCATTTTTCTCCCAAACGAAGGTCACTAGAAAGAAAATTTTAAAGCCTCCTGTTAGGCCATAATCTACACGACATAGCCCTGAATTTTCCAATGCGCAGCTCTTTGCAAAAGAGAGATATTGGCAAGGAAAAGCTGTCTTGTACCATTGCATTTTTCTCCCAAACGAAGGACACTAGAAAGAAAATTTTAAAGCCTCCTGTTAGGCCATCATCTACACGACATAGCCCTGAATTTTCCAATGCGCAGCTCTTTGCAAAAGAGAGATATTGGCAAAGAAAAGCTGTCTTGTACCTTTGCATTTTTCTCCCAAACGAAGGTCACTAGAAAGAAAATTTTAAAGCCTCCTGTTAGGCCATCATCTACACGACATAGCCCTGAATTTTCCAATGAGTAGCTCTTTGCAAAAGAGAGATATTGGCAAGGAAAAGCTGTCTTGTACCTTTGCATTTTTCTCCCAAACGAAGGACACTAGAAAGAAAATTTTAAAGCCTCCTGTTAGGCCATCATCTACACGACATAGCCCTGAATTTTCCAATGCGCAGCTCTTTGCAAAAGAGAGATATTGGCAAGGAAAAGCTGTCTTGTACCATTGCATTTTTCTCCCAAACGAAGGACACTAGAAAGAAAATTTTAAAGCCTCCTGTTAGGCCATCATCTACACGACATAGCCCTGAATTTTCCAATGCGCAGCTCTTTGCAAAAGAGAGATATTGGCAAGGAAAAGCTGTCTTGTACCATTGCATTTTTCTCCCAAACGAAGGACACTAGAAAGAAAATTTTAAAGCCTCCTGTTAGGCCATCATCTACACGACATAGCCCTGAATTTTCCAATGCGTAGCTCTTTGCAAAAGAGAGATATTGGCAAGGAAAAGCTGTCTTGTACCTTTGCATTTTTCTCCCAAACGAAGGACACTAGAAAGAAAATTTTAAAGCCTCCTGTTAGGCCATCATCTACACGACATAGCCCTGAATTTTCCAATGCGCAGCTCTTTGCAAAAGAGAGATATTGGCAAGGAAAAGCTGTCTTGTACCATTGCATTTTTCTCCCAAACGAAGGACACTAGAAAGAACATTTTAAAGCCTCCTGTTAGGCCATCATCTACACGACATAGCCCTGAATTTTCCAATGCGCAGCTCTTTGCAAAAGAGAGATATTGGCAAGGAAAAGCTGTCTTGTACCTTTGCATTTTTCTCCCAAACGAAGGTCACTAGAAAGAAAATTTTAAAGCCTCCTGTTAGGCCATCATCTACACGACATAGCCCTGAATTTTCCAATGCGTAGCTCTTTGCAAAATAGAGATATTGGCAAGGAAAAGCTGTCTTGTACCTTTGCATTTTTCTCCCAAACGAAGGACACTAGAAAGAAAATTTTAAAGCCTCCTGTTAGGCCATCATCTACACGACATAGCCCTGAATTTTCCAATGCGTAGCTCTTTGCAAAAGAGAGATATTGGCAAGGAAAAGCTGTCTTGTACCTTTGCATTTTTCTCCAAAACGAAGGTCACTAGAAAGAAAATTTTAAAGCCTCCTGTTAGGCCATCATCTACACGACATAGCCCTGAATTTTCCAATGCGCAGCTCTTTGCAAAAGAGAGATATTGGCAAGGAAAAGCTGTCTTGTACCTTTGCATTTTTCTCCCAAACGAAGGTCACTAGAAAGAAAATTTTAAAGCCTCCTGTTAGGCCATCATCTACACGACATAGCCCTGAATTTTCCAATGAGTAGCTCTTTGCAAAAGAGATATTGGCAAGGAAAAGCTGTCTTGTACCATTGCATTTTTCTCCCAAACGAAGGACACTAGAAAGAAAATTTTAAAGCCTCCTGTTAGGCCATCATCTACACGACATAGCCCTGAATTTTCCAATGCACAGCTCTTTGCAAAAGAGAGATATTGGCAAGGAAAAGCTGTCTTGTACCATTGCATTTTTCTCCCAAACGAAGGACACTAGAAAGAAAATTTTAAAGCCTCCTGTTAGGCCATCATCTACACGACATAGCCCTGAATTTTCCAATGCGCAGCTCTTTGCAAAAGAGAGATATTGGCAAGGAAAAGCTGTCTTGTACCTTTGCATTTTTCTCCCAAACGAAGGTCACTAGAAAGAAAATTTTAAAGCCTCCTGTTAGGCCATCATCTACCCGACATAGCCCTGAATTTTCCAATGCGTAGCTCTTTGCAAAATAGAGATATTGGCAAGGAAAAGCTGTCTTGTACCTTTGCATTTTTCTCCCAAACGAAGGACACTAGAAAGAAAATTTTAAAGCCTCCTGTTAGGCCATCATCTACACGACATAGCCCTGAATTTTCCAATGCGTAGCTCTTTGCAAAAGAGAGATATTGGCAAGGAAAAGCTGTCTTGTACCTTTGCATTTTTCTCCCAAACGAAGGTCACTAGAAAGAAAATTTTAAAGCCTCCTGTTAGGCCATCATCTACACGACATAGCCCTGAATTTTCCAATGCGCAGCTCTTTGCAAAAGAGAGATATTGGCAAGGAACAGCTGTCTTGTACCTTTGCATTTTTCTCCCAAACGAAGGTCACTAGAAAGAAAATTTTAAAGCCTCCTGTTAGGCCATCATCTACACGACATAGCCCTGAATTTTCCAATGAGTAGCTCTTTGCAAAAGAGATATTGGCAAGGAAAAGCTGTCTTGTACCATTGCATTTTTCTCCCAAACGAAGGACACTAGAAAGAAAATTTTAAAGCCTCCTGTTAGGCCATCATCTACACGACATAGCCCTGAATTTTCCAATGCACAGCTCTTTGCAAAAGAGAGATATTGGCAAGGAAAAGCTGTCTTGTACCATTGCATTTTTCTCCCAAACGAAGGACACTAGAAAGAACATTTTAAAGCCTCCTGTTAGGCCATCATCTACACGACATAGCCCTGAATTTTCCAATGCGCAGCTCTTTGCAAAAGAGAGATATTGGCAAGGAAAAGCTGTCTTGTACCTTTGCATTTTTCTCCCAAACGAAAGACACTAGAATGAAAATTTTAAAGCCTCCTGTTAGTGCTTCATCTACACGTTATAGCCCTGAATTTTCCAATGCCTATCTCTTTGCAAAAGAGATATATTGGCAAGGAAAAGCTGTATTGTACCTTTGCATTTTTCTCCCAAACGAAGGACACTAGAATGAAAATTTTAAAGCCTCCTGTTAGTGCTTCATCTACACGTTATAGCCCTGAATTTTCCAATGCCTATCTCTTTGCAAAAGAGAGATATCGGCAAGGAAAAGCTGTATTGTACCTTTGCATTTTTCTCCCAAACGAAAGACACTAGAATGAAAATTTTAAAGCCTCCTGTTAGTGCTTCATCTACACGTTATAGCCCTGCATTTTCCAATGCCTATCTCTTTGCAAAAGAGAGATATCGGCAAGGAAAAGCAGCATTGTACTTTTGCATTTTTCTCCCAAACGAAAGACACTAGAATGAAAATTTTAAAGCCTCCTGTTAGGCCATCATCTACACGACATAGCCCTGAATTTTCCAATTCGCAGCTCTTTGCAAAAGAGAGATATTGGCAAGGAAAAGCTGTCTTGTACCTTTGCATTTTTCTCCCAAACGAAGGTCACTAGAAAGAAAATTTTAAAGCCTCCTGTTAGGCCATAATCTACACGACATAGCCCTGAATTTTCCAATGCGCAGCTCTTTGCAAAAGAGAGATATTGGCAAGGAAAAGCTGTCTTGTACCATTGCATTTTTCTCCCAAACGAAGGACACTAGAAAGAAAATTTTAAAGCCTCCTGTTAGGCCATCATCTACACGACATAGCCCTGAATTTTCCAATGCGCAGCTCTTTGCAAAAGAGAGATATTGGCAAGGAAAAGCTGTCTTGTACCTTTGCATTTTTCTCCCAAACGAAGGTCACTAGAAAGAAAATTTTAAAGCCTCCTGTTAGGCCATCATCTACACGACATAGCCCTGAATTTTCCAATGAGTAGCTCTTTGCAAAAGAGAGATATTGGCAAGGAAAAGCTGTCTTGTACCATTGCATTTTTCTCCCAAACGAAGGACACTAGAAAGAACATTTTAAAGCCTCCTGTTAGGCCATCATCTACACGACATAGCCCTGAATTTTCCAATGCGCAGCTCTTTGCAAAAGAGAGATATTGGCAAGGAAAAGCTGTCTTGTACCTTTGCATTTTTCTCCCAAACGAAGGTCACTAGAAAGAAAATTTTAAAGCCTCCTGTTAGGCCATCATCTACACGACATAGCCCTGAATTTTCCAATGAGTAGCTCTTTGCAAAAGAGAGATATTGGCAAGGAAAAGCTGTCTTGTACCATTGCATTTTTCTCCCAAACGAAGGACACTAGAAAGAACATTTTAAATCCTCCTGTTAGGCCATCATCTACACGACATAGCCCTGAATTTTCCAATGCGCAGCTCTTTGCAAAAGAGAGATATTGGCAAGGAAAAGCTGTCTTGTACCTTTGCATTTTTCTCCCAAACGAAGGTCACTAGAAAGAAAATTTTAAAGCCTCCTGTTAGGCCATCATCTACACGACATAGCCCTGAATTTTCCAATGCTTAGCTCTTTGCAAAATAGAGATATTGGCAAGGAAAAGCTGTCTTGTACCTTTGCATTTTTCTCCCAAACGAAGGACACTAGAAAGAAAATTTTAAAGCCTCCTGTTAGGCCAGCATCTACACGACATAGCCCTGAATTTTCCAATGCGCAGCTCTTTGCAAAAGAGAGATATTGGCAAGGAAAAGCTGTCTTGTACCTTTGCATTTTTCTCCCAAACGAAGGACACTAGAAAGAAAATTTTAAAGCCTCCTGTTAGGCCATCATCTACACGACATAGCCCTGAATTTTCCAATGCGTAGCTCTTTGCAAAAGAGAGATATTGGCAAGGAAAAGCTGTCTTGTACCTTTGCATTTTTCTCCCAAACGAAGGACACTAGAAAGAAAATTTTAAAGCCATCATCTACACGACATAGCCCTGAATTTTCCAATGCGTAGCTCTTTGCAAAAGAGAGATATTGGTTTCTCCCAAACGAAGGACACTAGAAAGAAAATTTTAAAGCCTCCTGTTAGGCCATCATCTACACGACATAGCCCTGAATTTTCCAATCCGTAGCTCTTTGCAAAAGAGAGATATTGGCAAGGAAAAGCTGTCTTGTACCTTTGCATTTTTCTCCCAAACGAAGGACACTAGAAAGAAAATTTTAAAGCCATCATCTACACGACATAGCCCTGAATTTTCCAATGCGTAGCTCTTTGCAAAAGAGAGATATTGGTTTCTCCCAAACGAAGGACACTAGAAAGAAAATTTTAAAGCCTCCTGTTAGGCCATCATCTACACGACATAGCCCTGAATTTTCAAATGCGCAGCTCTTTGCAAAAGAGAGATATTGGCAAGGAAAAGCTGTCTTGTACCATTGCATTTTTCTCCCAAACGAAGGACACTAGAATGAAAATTTTAAAGCCTCCTGTTAGTGCTTCATCTAAACGTAATAGCCCTGAATTTTCCTATGCCTATCTCTTTGCAAAAGAGAGATATCGGCAAGGAAATGCTGTATTGTACCTTTGCATTTTTCTCCCAAACGAAAGACACTAGAATGAAAATTTTAAAGCCTACTGTTAGTGCTTCATCTACACGTTATAGCCCTGCATTTTCCAATGCCTATCTCTTTGCAAAAGAGAGATATCGGCAAGGAAAAGCTTCATTGTACTTTTGCATTTTTCTCCCAAACGAAAGACACTAGAATGAAAATTTTAAAGCCTCCTGTTAGTGCTTCATCTACACGTTATAGCCCTGAATTTTCCAATGCCTAGCTCTTTGCAAAAGAGAGATATTGGCAAGGAAAAGCTGTATTGTACCTTTGCATTTTTCTCCCAAACGAAAGACACTAGAATGAAAATTTTAAAGCCTCCTGTTAGTGCTTCATCTACACGTTATAGCCCTGAATTTTCCAATGCCTATCTCTTTGCAAAAGAGAGATATCGGCAAGGAAAAACTGTATTGTACCTTTGCATTTTTCTCCCAAACGAAAGACACTAGAATGAAAATTTTAAAGCCTCCTGTTAGTGCTTCAACTACACGTTATAGCCCTGAATTTTCCAATGCCTATCTCTTTGCAAAAGAGAGATATCGGCAAGGAAAAGCTGTGTTGTACCTTTGCATTTTTCTCCCAAACGAAGGACACTAGAATGAAAATTTAAAAGCCTCCTGTTTAGTGCTTCATCTACACGGTATAGCCCTGAATTTTCCAATGCCTAGCTCTTTGCAAAAGAGAGATATTGGCAAGGAAAAGCTGTATTGTACCTTTGCATTTTTCTCCCAAACGAAGGACACTAGAATGAAAATTTTAAAGCCTCCTGTTAGTGCTTCATCTACACGTTATAGCCCTGAATTTTCCAATGCCTATCTCTTTGCAAAAGAGAGATATCGGCAAGGAAAAACTGTATTGTACCTTTGCATTTTTCTCCCAAACGAAAGACACTAGAATGAAAATTTTAAAGCCTCCTGTTAGTGCTTCATCTACACGTTATAGCCCTGAATTTTCCAATGCCTATCTCTTTGCAAAAGAGAGATATCGGCAACGAAATGCTGTATTGTACCTTTGCATTTTTCTCCCAAACGAAAGACACTAGAATGAAAATTTTAAAGCCTCCTGTTAGTGCTTCATCTACACGTTATAGCCCTGCATTTTCCAATGCCTATCTCTTTGCAAAAGAGAGATATCGGCAAGGAAAAGCTGCATTGTACTTTTGCATTTTTCTCCCAAACGAAAGACACTAGAATGAAAATTTTAAAGCCTCCTTTTAGTGTTTCATCTACACGTAATAGCCCTGAATTTTCCAATGCCTATCTCTTTGCAAAAGAGAGATATCGGCAAGGAAAAGCTGTATTGTACCTTTGCATTTTTCTCCCAAACGAAGGACACTAGAATGAAAATTTAAAAGCCTCCTGTTTAGTGCTTCATCTACACGGTATAGCCCTGAATTTTCCAATGCCTAGCTCTTTGCAAAAGAGAGATATTGGCAAGGAAAAGCTGTATTGTACCTTTGCATTTTTCTCCCAAACGAAGGTCACTAGAAAGAAAATTTTAAAGCCTCCTGTTAGGCCATCATCTACACGACATAGCCCTGAATTTTCCAATGAGTAGCTCTTTGCAAAATAGAGATATTGGCAAGGAAAAGCTGTCTTGTACCTTTGCATTTTTCTCCCAAACGAAGGACACTAGAAAGAAAATTTTAAAGCCTCCTGTTAGGCCATCATCTACACGACATAGCCCTGAATTTTCCAATGCGCAGCTCTTTGCAAAAGAGAGATATTGGCAAGGAAAAGCTGTCTTGTACCTTTGCATTTTTCTCCCAAACGAAGGACACTAGAAAGAAAATTTTAAAGCCTCCTGTTAGGCCATCGTCTACACGACATAGCCCTGAATTTTCCAATGCGCAGCTCTTTGCAAAAGAGAGATATTGGCAAGGAAAAGCTGTCTTGTACCATTGCATTTTTCTCCCAAACGAAGGACACTAGAAAGAAAATTTTAAAGCCTCCTGTTAGGCCATCATCTACACGACATATCCCTGAATTTTCCAATGCGTAGCTCTTTGCAAAAGAGAGATTAGGCAAGGAAAAGCTGTCTTGTACCTTTGCATTTTTCTCCCAAACGAAGGACACTAGAAAGAAAATTTTAAAGCCTCCTGTTAGGCCATCATCTACACGACATAGCCCTGAATTTTCAAATGCGCAGCACTTTGCAAAAGAGAGATATTGGCAAGGAAAAGCTGTCTTGTACCATTGCATTTTTCTCCCAAACGAAGGACACTAGAATGAAAATTTTAAAGCCTCCTGTTAGTGCTTCATCTACACGTTATAGCCCTGAATTTTCCAATGCCTATCTCTTTGCAAAAGAGAGATATCGGCAAGGAAATGCTGTATTGTACCTTTGCATTTTTCTCCCAAACGAAAGACACTAGAATGAAAATTTTAAATCCTCCTGTTAGTGCTTCATCTACACGTTATAGCCCTGCATTTTCCAATGCCTATCTCTTTGCAAAAGAGAGATATCGGCAAGGAAAAGCTGCATTTTACTTTTGCATTTTTCTCCCAAATGAAAGACACTAGAATGAAAATTTTAAAGCCTCCTTTTAGTGCTTCATCTACACGTAATAGCCCTGAATTTTCCTATGCCTATCTCTTTGCAAAAGAGAGATATCGGCAAGGAAATGCTGTATTGTACCTTTGCATTTTTCTCCCAAACGAAAGACACTAGAATGAAAATTTTAAAGCCTACTGTTAGTGCTTCATCTACACGTTATAGCCCTACATTTTCCAATGCCTATCTCTTTGCAAAAGAGAGATATCGGCAAGGAAAAGCTTCATTGTACTTTTGCATTTTTCTCCCAAACGAAAGACACTAGAATGAAAATTTTAAAGCCTCCTGTTAGTGCTTCATCTACACGTTATAGCCCTGAATTTTCCAATGCCTAGCTCTTTGCAAAAGAGAGATATTGGCAAGGAAAAGCTGTATTGTACCTTTGCATTTTTCTCCCAAACGAAAGACACTAGAATGAAAATTTTAAAGCCTCCTGTTAGTGCTTCATCTACACGTTATAGCCCTGAATTTTCCAATACCTATCTCTTTGCAAAAGAGAGATATCGGCAAGGAAAAACTGTATTGTACCTTTGCATTTTTCTCCCAAACGAAAGACACTAGAATGAAAATTTTAAAGCCTCCTGTTAGTGCTTCAACTACACGTTATAGCCCTGAATTTTCCAATGCCTATCTCTTTGCAAAAGAGAGATATCGGCAAGGAAAAGCTGTATTGTACCTTTGCATTTTTCTCCCAAACGAAGGACACTAGAATGAAAATTTAAAAGCCTCCTGTTTAGTGCTTCATCTACACGGTATAGCCCTGAATTTTCCAATGCCTAGCTCTTTGCAAAAGAGAGATATTGGCAAGGAAAAGCTGTATTGTACCTTTGCATTTTTCTCCCAAACGAAGGACACTAGAATGAAAATTTTAAAGCCTCCTGTTAGTGCTTC
The DNA here is from genome assembly GCF_028390025.1 of Pseudophryne corroboree. Classification (NCBI taxonomy): domain Eukaryota; kingdom Metazoa; phylum Chordata; class Amphibia; order Anura; family Myobatrachidae; genus Pseudophryne; species Pseudophryne corroboree. The sequence goes on from NW_026970022.1 coordinate 127,639, forward strand.
ATCTACACGTTATAGCCCTGAATTTTCCAATGTCTATCTCTTTGCAAAAGAGAGATATCGGCAAGGAAAAACTGTATTGTACCTTTGCATTTTTCTCCCAAACGAAAGACACTAGAATGAAAATTTTAAAGCCTCCTGTTAGTGCTTCATCTACACGTTATAGCCCTGAATTTTCCAATGCCTAGCTCTTTGCAAAAGAGAGATATTGGCAAGGAAAAGCTGTATTGTACCTTTGCATTTTTCTCCCAAACTAAAGACACTAGAATGAAAATTTTAAAGCCTACTGTTAGTGCTTCATCTACACGTTATAGCCCTGAATTTTCCAATGCCTATCTCTTTGCAAAAGAGAGATATCGGCAACGAAATGCTGTATTGTACCTTTGCATTTTTCTCCCAAACGAAAGACACTAGAATGAAAATTTTAAAGCCTCCTGTTAGTGCTTCATCTACCCGTTATAGCCCTGCATTTTCCAATGCCTATCTCTTTGCAAAAGAGAGATATCGGCAAGGAAAAGCTGCATTGTACTTTTGCATTTTTCTCCCAAACGAAAGACACTAGAATGAAAATTTTAAAGCCTCCTTTTAGTGCTTCATCTACACGTAATAGCCCTGAATTTTCCAATGCCTATCTCTTTGCAAAAGAGAGATATCGGCAAGGAAAAGCTGTATTGTACCTTTGCATTTTTCTCCCAAACGAAGGACACTAGAATGAAAATTTAAAAGCCTCCTGTTTAGTGCTTCATCTACACGGTATAGCCCTGAATTTTCCAATGCCTAGCTCTTTGCAAAAGAGAGATATTGGCAAGGAAAAGCTGTATTGTACCTTTGCATTTTTCTCCCAAACGAAGGACACTAGAATGAAAATTTTAAAGCCTCCTGTTAGTGCTTCATCTACACGTTATAGCCCTGAATTTTCCAATGTCTATCTCTTTGCAAAAGAGAGATATCGGCAAGGAAAAACTGTATTGTACCTTTGCATTTTTCTCCCAAACGAAAGACACTAGAATGAAAATTTTAAAGCCTCCTGTTAGTGCTTCATCTACACGTTATAGCCCTGAATTTTCCAATGCCTATCTCTTTGCAAAAGAGAGATATCGGCAACGAAATGCTGTATTGTACCTTTGCATTTTTCTCCCAAACGAAAGACACTAGAATGAAAATTTTAAAGCCTCCTGTTAGTGCTTCATCTACCCGTTATAGCCCTGCATTTTCCAATGCCTATCTCTTTGCAAAAGAGAGATATCGGCAAGGAAAAGCTGCATTGTACTTTTGCATTTTTCTCCCAAACGAAAGACACTAGAATGAAAATTTTAAAGCCTCCTTTTAGTGCTTCATCTACACGTAATAGCCCTGAATTTTCCAATGCCTATCTCTTTGCAAAAGAGAGATATCGGCAAGGAAAAGCTGTATTGTACCTTTGCATTTTTCTCCCAAACGAAGGACACTAGAATGAAAATTTAAAAGCCTCCTGTTTAGTGCTTCATCTACACGGTATAGCCCTGAATTTTCCAATGCCTAGCTCTTTGCAAAAGAGAGATATTGGCAAGGAAAAGCTGTATTGTACCTTTGCATTTTTCTCCCAAACGAAGGACACTAGAATGAAAATTTTAAAGCCTCCTGTTAGTTCTTCATCTACACGTTATAGCCCTGAATTTTCCAATGCCTATCTCTTTGCAAAAGAGAGATATCGGCAAGGAAAAACTGTATTGTACCTTTGCATTTTTCTCCCAAACGAAAGACACTAGAATGAAAATTTTAAAGCCTCCTGTTAGTGCTTCATCTACACGTTATAGCCCTGAATTTTCCAATGCCTATCTCTTTGCAAAAGAGAGATATCGGCAACGAAATGCTGTATTGTACCTTTGCATTTTTCTCCCAAACGAAAGACACTAGAATGAAAATTTTAAAGCCTCCTGTTAGTGCTTCATCTACACGTTATAGCCCTGAATTTTCCAATGCCTATCTCTTTGCAAAAGAGAGATATCGGCAAGGAAAAGCTGTATTGTACCTTTGCATTTTTCTCCCAAAGGAAGGACACTAGAAAGAAAATTTTAAAGCCTCCTGTTAGGCCATCATCTACACGACATAGCCCTGAATTTTCCAATGCGTAGCTCTTTGCAAAAGAGAGATATCGGCAAGGAAAAGCTGCATTGTACTTTTGCATTTTTCTCCCAAATGAAAGACACTAGAATGAAAATTTTAAAGCCTCCTTTTAGTGCTTCATCTACACGTAATAGCCCTGAATTTTCCTATGCCTATCTCTTTGCAAAAGAGAGATATCGGCAAGGAAAAGCTGTATTGTACCTTTGCATTTTTCTCCCAAACGAAGGACACTAGAATGAAAATTTAAAAGCCTCCTGTTTAGTGCTTCATCTACACGGTATAGCCCTGAATTTTCCAATGCCTAGCTCTTTGCAAAAGAGAGATATTGGCAAGGAAAAACTGTATTGTACCTTTGCATTTTTCTCCCAAACGAAGGACACTAGAATGAAAATTTTAAAGCCTCCTGTTAGTGCTTCATCTACACGTTATAGCCCTGAATTTTCCAATGCCTATCTCTTTGCAAAAGAGAGATATCGGCAAGGAAAAACTGTATTGTACCTTTGCATTTTTCTCCCAAACGAAAGACACTAGAATGAAAATTTTAAAGCCTCCTGTTAGTGCTTCATCTACACGTTATAGCCCTGAATTTTCCAATGCCTAGCTCTTTGCAAAAGAGAGATATTGGCAAGGAAAAGCTGTATTGTACCTTTGCATTTTTCTCCCAAACTAAAGACACTAGAATGAAAATTTTAAAGCCTACTGTTAGTGCTTCATCTACACGTTATAGCCCTGAATTTTCCAATGCCTATCTCTTTGCAAAAGAGAGATATCGGCAACGAAATGCTGTATTGTACCTTTGCATTTTTATCCCAAACGAAAGACACTAGAATGAAAATTTTAAAGCCTCCTGTTAGTGCTTCATCTACACGTTATAGCCCTGAATTTTCCAATGCCTATCTCTTTGCAAAAGAGAGATATCGGCAAGGAAAAACTGTATTGTACCTTTGCATTTTTCTCCCAAACGAAAGACACTAGAATGAAAATTTTAAAGCCTCCTGTTAGTGCTTCATCTACACGTTATAGCCCTGAATTTTCCAATGCCTAGCTCTTTGCAAAAGAGAGATATTGGCAAGGAAAAGCTGTATTGTACCTTTGCATTTTTCTCCCAAACTAAAGACACTAGAATGAAAATTTTAAAGCCTACTGTTAGTGCTTCATCTACACGTTATAGCCCTGAATTTTCCAATGCCTATCTCATTGCAAAAGAGAGATATCGGCAAGGAAAAGCTGCATTGTACTTTTGCATTTTTTTCCCAAACGAAAGACACTAGAATGAAAATTTTAAAGCCTCCTTTTAGTGCTTCATCTACACGTAATAGCCCTGAATTTTCCAATGCCTATCTCTTTGCAAAAGAGAGATATCGGCAAGGAAATGCTGTATTGTACCTTTGCATTTTTCTCCCAAACGAAAGACACTAGAATGAAAATTTTAAAGCCTACTGTTAGTGCTTCATCTACACGTTATAGCCCTGCATTTTCCAATGCCTATCTCTTTGCAAAAGAGAGATATCGGCAAGGAAAAGCTGCATTGTACTTTTGCATTTTTCTCCCAAACGAAAGACACTAGAATGAATATTTTAAAGCCTCCTGTTAGTGCTTCATCTACACGTTATAGCCCTGAATTTTCCAATGCCTAGCTCTTTGCAAAAGAGAGATATCGGCAAGGAAAAGCTGTATTGTACCTTTGCATTTTTCTACCAAACGAAGGACACTAGAATGAAAATTTAAAAGCCTCCTGTTAGTGCTTCATCTACTCGGTATAGCCCTGAATTTTCCAATGCCTAGCTCTTTGCAAAAGAGAGATATTGGCAAGGAAAAGCTGTATTGTACCTTTGCATTTTTCTCCCAAACGAAGGACACTAGAATGAAAATTTTAAAGCCTCCTGTTAGTGCTTCATCTACACGTTATAGCCCTGAATTTTCCAATGCGCAGCTCTTTGCAAAAGAGAGATATTGGCAAGGAAAAGCTGTCTTGTACCTTTGCATTTTTCTCCCAAACGAAGGACACTAGAAAGAAAATTTTAAAGCCTCCTGTTAGGCCATCATCTACACGACATAACCCTGAATTTTCCAATGCGCAGCTCTTTGCAAAAGAGAGATATTGGCAAGGAAAAGCTGTCTTGTTCCATTGCATTTTTCTCCCAAACGAAGGACACTAGAAAGAACATTTTAAAGCCTCCTGTTAGGCCATCATCTACACGACATAGCCCTGAATTTTCCAATGCGCAGCTCTTTGCAAAAGAGAGATATTGGCAAGGAAAAGCTGTCTTGTACCTTTGCATTTTTCTCCCAAACGAAGGTCACTAGAAAGAAAATTTTAAAGCCTCCTGTTAGGCCATCATCTACACGACATAGCCCTGAATTTTCCAATGCGCAGCTCTTTGCAAAAGAGAGATATTGGCAAGGAAAAGCTGTCTTGTACCATTGCATTTTTCTCCCAAACGAAGGGCACTAGAAAGAAAATTTTAAAGCCTCCTGTTAGGCCATCATCTACACGACATAGCCCTGAATTTTCCAATGCGCAGCTCTTTGCAAAAGAGAGATATTAGCAAGGAAAAGCTGTCTTGTACCATTGCATTTTTCTCCCAAACGAAGGGCACTAGAACGAAAATTTTAAAGCCTCCTGTTAGGCCATCATCTACACGACATAGCCCTGAATTTTCCAATGCGCAGCTCTTTGCAAAAGAGAGATATTGGCAAGGAAAAGCTGTCTTGTACCTTTGCATTTTTCTCCCAAACGAAGGTCACTAGAAAGAAAATTTTAAAGCCTCCTGTTAGGCCATCATCTACACGACATAGCCCTGAATTTTCCAATGCGCAGCTCTTTGCAAAAGAGAGATATTGGCAAGGAAAAGCTGTCTTGTACCTTTGCATTTTTCTCCCAAACGAAGGTCACTAGAAAGAAAATTTTAAAGCCTCCTGTTAGGCCATCATCTACACGACATAGCCCTGAATTTTCCAATGCGCAGCTCTTTGCAAAAGAGAGATATTGGCAAGGAAAAGCTGTCTTGTACCATTGCATTTTTCTCCCAAACGAAGGGCACTAGAAAGAAAATTTTAAAGCCTCCTGTTAGGCCATCATCTACACGACATAGCCCTGAATTTTCCAATGCGCAGCTCTTTGCAAAAGAGAGATATTAGCAAGGAAAAGCTGTCTTGTACCATTGCATTTTTCTCCCAAACGAAGGGCACTAGAACGAAAATTTTAAAGCCTCCTGTTAGGCCATCATCTACACGACATAGCCCTGAATTTTCCAATGCGCAGCTCTTTGCAAAAGAGAGATATTGGCAAGGAAAAGCTGTCTTGTACCTTTGCATTTTTCTCCCAAACGAAGGTCACTAGAAAGAAAATTTTAAAGCCTCCTGTTAGGCCATCATCTACACGACATAGCCCTGAATTTTCCAATGCGCAGCTCTTTGCAAAAGAGAGATATTGGCAAGGAAAAGCTGTCTTGTACCTTTGCATTTTTCTCCCAAACGAAGGTCACTAGAAAGAAAATTTTAAAGCCTCCTGTTAGGCCATCATCTACACGACATAGCCCTGAATTTTCCAATGCGCAGCTCTTTGCAAAAGAGAGATATTGGCAAGGAAAAGCTGTCTTGTACCTTTGCATTTTTCTCCCAAACGAAGGTCACTAGAAAGAAAATTTTAAAGCCTCCTGTTAGGCCATCATCTACACGACATAGCCCTGAATTTTCCAATGCGCAGCTCTTTGCAAAAGAGAGATATTGGCAAGGAAAAGCTGTCTTGTACCATTGCATTTTTCTCCCAAACGAAGGGCACTAGAAAGAAAATTTTAAAGCCTCCTGTTAGGCCATCATCTACACGACATAGCCCTGAATTTTCCAATGCGCAGCTCTTTGCAAAAGAGAGATATTGGCAAGGAAAAGCTGTCTTGTACCTTTGCATTTTTCTCCCAAACGAAGGTCACTAGAAAGAAAATTTTAAAGCCTCCTGTTAGGCCATCATCTACACGACATAGCCCTGAATTTTCCAATGCGCAGCTCTTTGCAAAAGAGAGATATTGGCAAGGAAAAGCTGTCTTGTACCATTGCATTTTTCTCCCAAACGAAGGACACTAGAAAGAAAATTTTAAAGCCTCCTGTTAGGCCATCATCTACACGACATAGCCCTGAATTTTCCAATGCGCAGCTCTTTGCAAAAGAGAGATATTGGCAAGGAAAAGCTGTCTTGTACCATTGCATTTTTCTCCCAAACGAAGGACACTAGAAAGAACATTTTAAAGCCTCCTGTTAGGCCATCATCTACACGACATAGCCCTGAATTTTCCAATGCGCAGCTCTTTGCAAAAGAGAGATATTGGCAAGGAAAAGCTGTCTTGTACCATTGCATTTTTCTCCCAAACGAAGGACACTAGAAAGAATATTTTAAAGCCTCCTGTTAGGCCATCATCTACACGGCATAGCCCTGAATTTTCCAATGCGCAGCTCTTTGCAAAAGAGAGATATTGGCAAGGAAAAGCTGTCTTGTACCTTTGCATTTTTCTACCAAACGAAGGTCACTAGAAAGAAAATTTTAAAGCCTCCTGTTAGGCCATCATCTACACGACATAGCCCTGAATTTTCCAATGCGTAGCTCTTTGCAAAAGAGAGATATTGGCAAGGAAAAGCTGTCTTGTACCTTTGCATTTTTCTCCCAAACGAAGGACACTAGAAAGAAAATTTTAAAGCCTCCTGTTAGGCCATCATCTACACGACATAGCCCTGAATTTTCCAATGCGCAGCTCTTTGCAAAAGAGAGATATTGGCAAGGAAAAGCTGTCTTGTACCATTGCATTTTTCTCCCAAACGAAGGGCACTAGAAAGAAAATTTTAAAGCCTCCTGTTAGGCCATCATCTACACGACATAGCCCTGAATTTTCCAATGCGCAGCTCTTTGCAAAAGAGAGATATTGGCAAGGAAAAGCTGTCTTGTACCTTTGCATTTTTCTCCCAAACGAAGGTCACTAGAAAGAAAATTTTAAAGCCTCCTGTTAGGCCATCATCTACACGACATTGCCCTGTATTTTCCAATGCGCAGCTCTTTGCAAAAGAGAGATATTGGCAAGGAAAAGCTGTCTTGTACCTTTGCATTTTTCTCCCAAACGAAGGTCACTAGAAAGAAAATTTTAAAGCCTCCTGTTAGGCCATCATCTACACGACATAGCCCTGAATTTTCCAATGCGCAGCTCTTTGCAAAAGAGAGATATTGGCAAGGAAAAGCTGTCTTGTACCATTGCATTTTTCTCCCAAACGAAGGACACTAGAAAGAAAATTTTAAAGCCTCCTGTTAGGCCATCATCTACACGACATAGCCCTAAATTTTCCAATGCGCAGCTCTTTGCAAAAGAGAGATATTGGCAAGGAAAAGCTGTCTTGTACCTTTGCATTTTTCTCCCAAACGAAGGTCACTAGAAAGAAAATTTTAAAGCCTCCTGTTAGGCCATCATCTACACGACATAGCCCTGAATTTTCCAATGCGCAGCTCTTTGCAAAAGAGAGATATTGGCAAGGAAAAGCTGTCTTGTACCATTGCATTTTTCTCCCAAACGAAGGGCACTAGAAAGAAAATTTTAAAGCCTCCTGTTAGGCCATCATCTACACGACATAGCCCTGAATTTTCCAATGCGCAGCTCTTTGCAAAAGAGAGATATTGGCAAGGAAAAGCTGTCTTGTACCTTTGCATTTTTCTCCCAAACGAAGGTCACTAGAAAGAAAATTTTAAAGCCTCCTATTAGGCCATCATCTACACGACATAGCCCTGAATTTTCCAATGCGCAGCTCTTTGCAAAAGAGAGATATTGGCAAGGAAAAGCTGTCTTGTACCATTGCATTTTTCTCCCAAACGAAGGACACTAGAAAGAAAATTTTAAAGCCTCCTGTTAGGCCATCATCTACACGACATAGCCCTGAATTTTCCAATGCGCAGCTCTTTGCAAAAGAGAGATATTGGCAAGGAAAAGCTGTCTTGTACCATTGCATTTTTCTCCCAAACGAAGGACACTAGAAAGAACATTTTAAAGCCTCCTGTTAGGCCATCATCTACACGACATAGCCCTGAATTTTCCAATGCGCAGCTCTTTGCAAAAGAGAGATATTGGCAAGGAAAAGCTGTCTTGTACCTTTGCATTTTTCTCCCAAACGAAGGTCACTAGAAAGAAAATTTTAAAGCCTCCTGTTAGGCCATCATCTACACGACATAGCCCTGAATTTTCCAATGCGCAGCTCTTTGCAAAAGAGAGATATTGGCAAGGAAAAGCTGTCTTGTACCATTGCATTTTTCTCCCAAACGAAGGGCACTAGAAAGAAAATTTTAAAGCCTCCTGTTAGGCCATCATCTACACGACATAGCCCTGAATTTTCCAATGCGCAGCTCTTTGCAAAAGAGAGATATTGGCAAGGAAAAGCTGTCTTGTACCTTTGCATTTTTCTCCCAAACGAAGGTCACTAGAAAGAAAATTTTAAAGCCTCCTGTTAGGCCATCATCTACACGACATAGCCCTGAATTTTCCAATGCGCAGCTCTTTGCAAAAGAGAGATATTGGCAAGGAAAAGCTGTCTTGTACCTTTGCATTTTTCTCCCAAACGAAGGTCACTAGAAAGAAAATTTTAAAGCCTCCTGTTAGGCCATCATCTACACGACATAGCCCTGAATTTTCCAATGCGCAGCTCTTTGCAAAAGAGAGATATTGGCAAGGAAAAGCTGTCTTGTACCATTGCATTTTTCTCCCAAACGAAGGGCACTAGAAAGAAAATTTTAAAGCCTCCTGTTAGGCCATCATCTACACGACATAGCCCTGAATTTTCCAATGCGCAGCTCTTTGCAAAAGAGAGATATTGGCAAGGAAAAGCTGTCTTGTACCATTGCATTTTTCTCCCAAACGAAGGACACTAGAAAGAAAATTTTAAAGCCTCCTGTTAGGCCATCATCTACACGACATAGCCCTGAATTTTCCAATGCGCAGCTCTTTGCAAAAGAGAGATATTGGCAAGGAAAAGCTGTCTTGTACCATTGCATTTTTCTCCCAAACGAAGGACACTAGAAAGAACATTTTAAAGCCTCCTGTTAGGCCATCATCTACACGACATAGCCCTGAATTTTCCAATGCGCAGCTCTTTGCAAAAGAGAGATATTGGCAAGGAAAAGCTGTCTTGTACCATTGCATTTTTCTCCCAAACGAAGGACACTAGAAAGAATATTTTAAAGCCTCCTGTTAGGCCATCATCTACACGACATAGCCCTGAATTTTCCAATGCGCAGCTCTTTGCAAAAGAGAGATATTGGCAAGGAAAAGCTGTCTTGTACCTTTGCATTTTTCTACCAAACGAAGGTCACTAGAAAGAAAATTTTAAAGCCTCCTGTTAGGCCATCATCTACACGACATAGCCCTGAATTTTCCAATGCGTAGCTCTTTGCAAAAGAGAGATATTGGCAAGGAAAAGCTGTCTTGTACCTTTGCATTTTTCTCCCAAACGAAGGACACTAGAAAGAAAATTTTAAAGCCTCCTGTTAGGCCATCATCTACACGACATAGCCCTGAATTTTCCAATGCGCAGCTCTTTGCAAAAGAGAGATATTGGCAAGGAAAAGCTGTCTTGTACCATTGCATTTTTCTCCCAAACGAAGGGCACTAGAAAGAAAATTTTAAAGCCTCCTGTTAGGCCATCATCTACACGACATAGCCCTGAATTTTCCAATGCGCAGCTCTTTGCAAAAGAGAGATATTGGCAAGGAAAAGCTGTCTTGTACCTTTGCATTTTTCTCCCAAACGAAGGTCACTAGAAAGAAAATTTTAAAGCCTCCTGTTAGGCCATCATCTACACGACATTGCCCTGTATTTTCCAATGCGCAGCTCTTTGCAAAAGAGAGATATTGGCAAGGAAAAGCTGTCTTGTACCTTTGCATTTTTCTCCCAAACGAAGGTCACTAGAAAGAAAATTTTAAAGCCTCCTGTTAGGCCATCATCTACACGACATAGCCCTGAATTTTCCAATGCGCAGCTCTTTGCAAAAGAGAGATATTGGCAAGGAAAAGCTGTCTTGTACCATTGCATTTTTCTCCCAAACGAAGGACACTAGAAAGAAAATTTTAAAGCCTCCTGTTAGGCCATCATCTACACGACATAGCCCTAAATTTTCCAATGCGCAGCTCTTTGCAAAAGAGAGATATTGGCAAGGAAAAGCTGTCTTGTACCTTTGCATTTTTCTCCCAAACGAAGGTCACTAGAAAGAAAATTTTAAAGCCTCCTGTTAGGCCATCATCTACACGACATAGCCCTGAATTTTCCAATGCGCAGCTCTTTGCAAAAGAGAGATATTGGCAAGGAAAAGCTGTCTTGTACCATTGCATTTTTCTCCCAAACGAAGGGCACTAGAAAGAAAATTTTAAAGCCTCCTGTTAGGCCATCATCTACACGACATAGCCCTGAATTTTCCAATGCGCAGCTCTTTGCAAAAGAGAGATATTGGCAAGGAAAAGCTGTCTTGTACCTTTGCATTTTTCTCCCAAACGAAGGTCACTAGAAAGAAAATTTTAAAGCCTCCTATTAGGCCATCATCTACACGACATAGCCCTGAATTTTCCAATGCGCAGCTCTTTGCAAAAGAGAGATATTGGCAAGGAAAAGCTGTCTTGTACCATTGCATTTTTCTCCCAAACGAAGGACACTAGAAAGAAAATTTTAAAGCCTCCTGTTAGGCCATCATCTACACGACATAGCCCTGAATTTTCCAATGCGCAGCTCTTTGCAAAAGAGAGATATTGGCAAGGAAAAGCTGTCTTGTACCATTGCATTTTTCTCCCAAACGAAGGACACTAGAAAGAACATTTTAAAGCCTCCTGTTAGGCCATCATCTACACGACATAGCCCTGAATTTTCCAATGCGCAGCTCTTTGCAAAAGAGAGATATTGGCAAGGAAAAGCTGTCTTGTACCTTTGCATTTTTCTCCCAAACGAAGGTCACTAGAAAGAAAATTTTAAAGCCTCCTGTTAGGCCATCATCTACACGACATAGCCCTGAATTTTCCAATGCGCAGCTCTTTGCAAAAGAGAGATATTGGCAAGGAAAAGCTGTCTTGTACCATTGCATTTTTCTCCCAAACGAAGGGCACTAGAAAGAAAATTTTAAAGCCTCCTGTTAGGCCATCATCTACACGACATAGCCCTGAATTTTCCAATGCGCAGCTCTTTGCAAAAGAGAGATATTGGCAAGGAAAAGCTGTCTTGTACCTTTGCATTTTTCTCCCAAACGAAGGTCACTAGAAAGAAAATTTTAAAGCCTCCTGTTAGGCCATCATCTACACGACATAGCCCTGAATTTTCCAATGCGCAGCTCTTTGCAAAAGAGAGATATTGGCAAGGAAAAGCTGTCTTGTACCTTTGCATTTTTCTCCCAAACGAAGGTCACTAGAAAGAAAATTTTAAAGCCTCCTGTTAGGCCATCATCTACACGACATAGCCCTGAATTTTCCAATGCGCAGCTCTTTGCAAAAGAGAGATATTGGCAAGGAAAAGCTGTCTTGTACCATTGCATTTTTCTCCCAAACGAAGGGCACTAGAAAGAAAATTTTAAAGCCTCCTGTTAGGCCATCATCTACACGACATAGCCCTGAATTTTCCAATGCGCAGCTCTTTGCAAAAGAGAGATATTGGCAAGGAAAAGCTGTCTTGTACCTTTGCATTTTTCTCCCAAACGAAGGTCACTAGAAAGAAAATTTTAAAGCCTCCTGTTAGGCCATCATCTACACGACATAGCCCTGAATTTTCCAATGCGCAGCTCTTTGCAAAAGAGAGATATTGGCAAGGAAAAGCTGTCTTGTACCTTTGCATTTTTCTCCCAAACGAAGGTCACTAGAAAGAAAATTTTAAAGCCTCCTGTTAGGCCATCATCTACACGACATAGCCCTGAATTTTCCAATGCGCAGCTCTTTGCAAAAGAGAGATATTGGCAAGGAAAAGCTGTCTTGTACCATTGCATTTTTCTCCCAAACGAAGGACACTAGAAAGAAAATTTTAAAGCCTCCTGTTAGGCCATCATCTACACGACATAGCCCTAAATTTTCCAATGCGCAGCTCTTTGCAAAAGAGAGATATTGGCAAGGAAAAGCTGTCTTGTACCTTTGCATTTTTCTCCCAAACGAAGGTCACTAGAAAGAAAATTTTAAAGCCTCCTGTTAGGCCATCATCTACAAGACATAGCCCTGAATTTTCCAATGCGCAGCTCTTTGCAAAAGAGAGATATTGGCAAGGAAAAGCTGTCTTGTACCATTGCATTTTTCTCCCAAACGAAGGGCACTAGAAAGAAAATTTTAAAGCCTCCTGTTAGGCCATCATCTACACGACATAGCCCTGAATTTTCCAATGCGCAGCTCTTTGCAAAAGAGAGATATTGGCAAGGAAAAGCTGTCTTGTACCTTTGCATTTTTCTCCCAAACGAAGGTCACTAGAAAGAAAATTTTAAAGCCTCCTGTTAGGCCATCATCTACACGACATAGCCCTGAATTTTCCAATGCGCAGCTCTTTGCAAAAGAGAGATATTGGCAAGGAAAAGCTGTCTTGTACCATTGCATTTTTCTCCCAAACGAAGGACACTAGAAAGAAAATTTAAAGCCTCCTGTTAGGCCATCATCTACACGACATAGCCCTGAATTTTCCAATGCGCAGCTCTTTGCAAAAGAGAGATATTGGCAAGGAAAAGCTGTCTTGTACCATTGCATTTTTCTCCCAAACGAAGGACACTAGAAAGAACATTTTAAAGCCTCCTGTTAGGCCATCATCTACACGACATAGCCCTGAATTTTCCAATGCGCAGCTCTTTGCAAAAGAGAGATATTGGCAAGGAAAAGCTGTCTTGTACCATTGCATTTTTCTCCCAAACGAAGGACACTAGAAAGAATATTTTAAAGCCTCCTGTTAGGCCATCATCTACACGACATAGCCCTGAATTTTCCAATGCGCAGCTCTTTGCAAAAGAGAGATATTGGCAAGGAAAAGCTGTCTTGTACCTTTGCATTTTTCTACCAAACGAAGGTCACTAGAAAGAAAATTTTAAAGCCTCCTGTTAGGCCATCATCTACACGACATAGCCCTGAATTTTCCAATGCGTAGCTCTTTGCAAAAGAGAGATATTGGCAAGGAAAAGCTGTCTTGTACCTTTGCATTTTTCTCCCAAACGAAGGACACTAGAAAGAAAATTTTAAAGCCTCCTGTTAGGCCATCATCTACACGACATAGCCCTGAATTTTCCAATGCGCAGCTCTTTGCAAAAGAGAGATATTGGCAAGGAAAAGCTGTCTTGTACCATTGCATTTTTCTCCCAAACGAAGGGCACTAGAAAGAAAATTTTAAAGCCTCCTGTTAGGCCATCATCTACACGACATAGCCCTGAATTTTCCAATGCGCAGCTCTTTGCAAAAGAGAGATATTGGCAAGGAAAAGCTGTCTTGTACCTTTGCATTTTTCTCCCAAACGAAGGTCACTAGAAAGAAAATTTTAAAGCCTCCTGTTAGGCCATCATCTACACGACATTGCCCTGTATTTTCCAATGCGCAGCTCTTTGCAAAAGAGAGATATTGGCAAGGAAAAGCTGTCTTGTACCTTTGCATTTTTCTCCCAAACGAAGGTCACTAGAAAGAAAATTTTAAAGCCTCCTGTTAGGCCATCATCTACACGACATAGCCCTGAATTTTCCAATGCGCAGCTCTTTGCAAAAGAGAGATATTGGCAAGGAAAAGCTGTCTTGTACCATTGCATTTTTCTCCCAAACGAAGGACACTAGAAAGAAAATTTTAAAGCCTCCTGTTAGGCCATCATCTACACGACATAGCCCTAAATTTTCCAATGCGCAGCTCTTTGCAAAAGAGAGATATTGGCAAGGAAAAGCTGTCTTGTACCTTTGCATTTTTCTCCCAAACGAAGGTCACTAGAAAGAAAATTTTAAAGCCTCCTGTTAGGCCATCATCTACACGACATAGCCCTGAATTTTCCAATGCGCAGCTCTTTGCAAAAGAGAGATATTGGCAAGGAAAAGCTGTCTTGTACCATTGCATTTTTCTCCCAAACGAAGGGCACTAGAAAGAAAATTTTAAAGCCTCCTGTTAGGCCATCATCTACACGACATAGCCCTGAATTTTCCAATGCGCAGCTCTTTGCAAAAGAGAGATATTGGCAAGGAAAAGCTGTCTTGTACCTTTGCATTTTTCTCCCAAACGAAGGTCACTAGAAAGAAAATTTTAAAGCCTCCTATTAGGCCATCATCTACACGACATAGCCCTGAATTTTCCAATGCGCAGCTCTTTGCAAAAGAGAGATATTGGCAAGGAAAAGCTGTCTTGTACCATTGCATTTTTCTCCCAAACGAAGGACACTAGAAAGAAAATTTTAAAGCCTCCTGTTAGGCCATCATCTACACGACATAGCCCTGCATTTTCCAATGCGCAGCTCTTTGCAAAAGAGAGATATTGGCAAGGAAAAGCTGTCTTGTACCTTTGCATTTTTCTCCCAAACGAAGGTCACTAGAAAGAAAATTTTAAAGCCTCCTGTTAGGCCATCATCTACACGACATAGCCCTGAATTTTCCAATGCGCAGCTCTTTGCAAAAGAGAGATATTGGCAAGGAAAAGCTGTCTTGTACCATTGCATTTTTCTCCCAAACGAAGGACACTAGAAAGAATATTTTAAAGCCTCCTGTTAGGCCATCATCTACACGACATAGCCCTGAATTTTCCAATGCGCAGCTCTTTGCAAAAGAGAGATATTGGCAAGGAAAAGCTGTCTTGTACCTTTGCATTTTTCTACCAAACGAAGGTCACTAGAAAGAAAATTTTAAAGCCTCCTGTTAGGCCATCATCTACACGACATAGCCCTGAATTTTCCAATGCGTAGCTCTTTGCAAAAGAGAGATATTGGCAAGGAAAAGCTGTCTTGTACCTTTGCATTTTTCTCCCAAACGAAGGACACTAGAAAGAAAATTTTAAAGCCTCCTGTTAGGCCATCATCTACACGACATAGCCCTGAATTTTCCAATGCGCAGCTCTTTGCAAAAGAGAGATATTGGCAAGGAAAAGCTGTCTTGTACCATTGCATTTTTCTCCCAAACGAAGGGCACTAGAAAGAAAATTTTAAAGCCTCCTGTTAGGCCATCATCTACACGACATAGCCCTGAATTTTCCAATGCGCAGCTCTTTGCAAAAGAGAGATATTGGCAAGGAAAAGCTGTCTTGTACCTTTGCATTTTTCTCCCAAACGAAGGTCACTAGAAAGAAAATTTTAAAGCCTCCTGTTAGGCCATCATCTACACGACATAGCCCTGAATTTTCCAATGCGCAGCTCTTTGCAAAAGAGAGATATTGGCAAGGAAAAGCTGTCTTGTACCTTTGCATTTTTCTCCCAAACGAAGGTCACTAGAAAGAAAATTTTAAAGCCTCCTGTTAGGCCATCATCTACACGACATAGCCCTGAATTTTCCAATGCGCAGCTCTTTGCAAAAGAGAAATATTGGCAAGGAAAAGCTGTCTTGTACCATTGCATTTTTCTCCCAAACGAAGGACACTAGAAAGAAAATTTTAAAGCCTCCTGTTAGGCCATCATCTACACGACATAGCCCTGAATTTTCCAATGCGCAGCTCTTTGCAAAAGAGAGATATTGGCAAGGAAAAGCTGTCTTGTACCTTTGCATTTTTCTCCCAAACGAAGGTCACTAGAAAGAAAATTTTAAAGCCTCCTGTTAGGCCATCATCTACACGACATAGCCCTGAATTTTCCAATGCGCAGCTCTTTGCAAAAGAGAAATATTGGCAAGGAAAAGCTGTCTTGTACCATTGCATTTTTCTCCCAAACGAAGGACACTAGAAAGAAAATTTTAAAGCCTCCTGTTAGGCCATCATCTACACGACATAGCCCTAAATTTTCCAATGCGCAGCTCTTTGCAAAAGAGAGATATTGGCAAGGAAAAGCTGTCTTGTACCTTTGCATTTTTCTCCCAAACGAAGGTCACTAGAAAGAAAATTTTAAAGCCTCCTGTTAGGCCATCATCTACACGACATAGCCCTGAATTTTCCAATGCGCAGCTCTTTGCAAAAGAGAGATATTGGCAAGGAAAAGCTGTCTTGTACCATTGCATTTTTCTCCCAAACGAAGGACACTAGAAAGAACATTTTAAAGCCTCCTGTTAGGCCATCATCTACACGACATAGCCCTGAATTTTCCAATGCGCAGCTCTTTGCAAAAGAGAGATATTGGCAAGGAAAAGCTGTCTTGTACCATTGCATTTTTCTCCCAAACGAAGGGCACTAGAAAGAAAATTTTAAAGCCTCCTGTTAGGCCATCATCTACACGACATAGCCCTGAATTTTCCAATGCGCAGCTCTTTGCAAAAGAGAGATATTGGCAAGGAAAAGCTGTCTTGTACCTTTGCATTTTTCTCCCAAACGAAGGTCACTAGAAAGAAAATTTTAAAGCCTCCTATTAGGCCATCATCTACACGACATAGCCCTGAATTTTCCAATGCGCAGCTCTTTGCAAAAGAGAGATATTGGCAAGGAAAAGCTGTCTTGTACCATTGCATTTTTCTCCCAAACGAAGGACACTAGAAAGAAAATTTTAAAGCCTCCTGTTAGGCCATCATCTACACGACATAGCCCTGAATTTTCCAATGCGCAGCTCTTTGCAAAAGAGAGATATTGGCAAGGAAAAGCTGTCTTGTACCATTGCATTTTTCTCCCAAACGAAGGACACTAGAAAGAACATTTTAAAGCCTCCTGTTAGGCCATCATCTACACGACATAGCCCTGAATTTTCCAATGCGCAGCTCTTTGCAAAAGAGAGATATTGGCAAGGAAAAGCTGTCTTGTACCTTTGCATTTTTCTCCCAAACGAAGGTCACTAGAAAGAAAATTTTAAAGCCTCCTGTTAGGCCATCATCTACACGACATAGCCCTGAATTTTCCAATGCGCAGCTCTTTGCAAAAGAGAGATATTGGCAAGGAAAAGCTGTCTTGTACCATTGCATTTTTCTCCCAAACGAAGGACACTAGAAAGAATATTTTAAAGCCTCCTGTTAGGCCATCATCTACACGACATAGCCCTGAATTTTCCAATGCGCAGCTCTTTGCAAAAGAGAGATATTGGCAAGGAAAAGCTGTCTTGTACCTTTGCATTTTTCTACCAAACGAAGGTCACTAGAAAGAAAATTTTAAAGCCTCCTGTTAGGCCATCATCTACACGACATAGCCCTGAATTTTCCAATGCGTAGCTCTTTGCAAAAGAGAGATATTGGCAAGGAAAAGCTGTCTTGTACCTTTGCATTTTTCTCCCAAACGAAGGACACTAGAAAGAAAATTTTAAAGCCTCCTGTTAGGCCATCATCTACACGACATAGCCCTGAATTTTCCAATGCGCAGCTCTTTGCAAAAGAGAGATATTGGCAAGGAAAAGCTGTCTTGTACCATTGCATTTTTCTCCCAAACGAAGGGCACTAGAAAGAAAATTTTAAAGCCTCCTGTTAGGCCATCATCTACACGACATAGCCCTAAATTTTCCAATGCGCAGCTCTTTGCAAAAGAGAGATATTGGCAAGGAAAAGCTGTCTTGTACCTTTGCATTTTTCTCCCAAACGAAGGTCACTAGAAAGAAAATTTTAAAGCCTCCTGTTAGGCCATCATCTACACGACATAGCCCTGAATTTTCCAATGCGCAGCTCTTTGCAAAAGAGAGATATTGGCAAGGAAAAGCTGTCTTGTACCTTTGCATTTTTCTCCCAAACGAAGGTCACTAGAAAGAAAATTTTAAAGCCTCCTGTTAGGCCATCATCTACACGACATAGCCCTGAATTTTCCAATGCGCAGCTCTTTGCAAAAGAGAAATATTGGCAAGGAAAAGCTGTCTTGTACCATTGCATTTTTCTCCCAAACGAAGGACACTAGAAAGAAAATTTTAAAGCCTCCTGTTAGGCCATCATCTACACGACATAGCCCTGAATTTTCCAATGCGCAGCTCTTTGCAAAAGAGAGATATTGGCAAGGAAAAGCTGTCTTGTACCTTTGCATTTTTCTCCCAAACGAAGGTCACTAGAAAGAAAATTTTAAAGCCTCCTGTTAGGCCATCATCTACACGACATAGCCCTGAATTTTCCAATGCGCAGCTCTTTGCAAAAGAGAAATATTGGCAAGGAAAAGCTGTCTTGTACCATTGCATTTTTCTCCCAAACGAAGGACACTAGAAAGAAAATTTTAAAGCCTCCTGTTAGGCCATCATCTACACGACATAGCCCTGAATTTTCCAATGCGCAGCTCTTTGCAAAAGAGAGATATTGGCAAGGAAAAGCTGTCTTGTACCTTTGCATTTTTCTCCCAAACGAAGGTCACTAGAAAGAAAATTTTAAAGCCTCCTGTTAGGCCATCATCTACACGACATAGCCCTGAATTTTCCAATGCGCAGCTCTTTGCAAAAGAGAGATATTGGCAAGGAAAAGCTGTCTTGTACCATTGCATTTTTCTCCCAAACGAAGGACACTAGAAAGAACATTTTAAAGCCTCCTGTTAGGCCATCATCTACACGACATAGCCCTGAATTTTCCAATGCGCAGCTCTTTGCAAAAGAGAGATATTGGCAAGGAAAAGCTGTCTTGTACCATTGCATTTTTCTCCCAAACGAAGGGCACTAGAAAGAAAATTTTAAAGCCTCCTGTTAGGCCATCATCTACACGACATAGCCCTGAATTTTCCAATGCGCAGCTCTTTGCAAAAGAGAGATATTGGCAAGGAAAAGCTGTCTTGTACCTTTGCATTTTTCTCCCAAACGAAGGTCACTAGAAAGAAAATTTTAAAGCCTCCTGTTAGGCCATCATCTACACGACATAGCCCTGAATTTTCCAATGCGCAGCTCTTTGCAAAAGAGAGATATTGGCAAGGAAAAGCTGTCTTGTACCTTTGCATTTTTCTCCCAAACGAAGGTCACTAGAAAGAAAATTTTAAAGCCTCCTGTTAGGCCATCATCTACACGACATAGCCCTGAATTTTCCAATGCGCAGCTCTTTGCAAAAGAGAGATATTGGCTAGGAAAAGCTGTCTTGTACCATTGCATTTTTCTACCAAACGAAGGACACTAGAAAGAAAATTTTAAAGCCTCCTGTTAGGCCATCATCTACACGACATAGCCCTAAATTTTCCAATGCGCAGCTCTTTGCAAAAGAGAGATATTGGCAAGGAAAAGCTGTCTTGTACCTTTGCATTTTTCTCCCAAACGAAGGTCACTAGAAAGAAAATTTTAAAGCCTCCTGTTAGGCCATCATCTACACGACATAGCCCTG
Organism: Pseudophryne corroboree; assembly: GCF_028390025.1. Classification (NCBI taxonomy): domain Eukaryota; kingdom Metazoa; phylum Chordata; class Amphibia; order Anura; family Myobatrachidae; genus Pseudophryne; species Pseudophryne corroboree. Next base: position 147,049 of record NW_026970022.1, read on the forward strand.
AATTTTCCAATGCGCAGCTCTTTGCAAAAGAGAGATATTGGCAAGGAAAAGCTGTCTTGTACCATTGCATTTTTCTCCCAAACGAAGGGCACTAGAAAGAAAATTTTAAAGCCTCCTGTTAGGCCATCATCTACACGACATATCCCTGAATTTTCCAATGCGCAGCTCTTTGCAAAAGAGAGATATTGGCAAGGAAAAGCTGTCTTGTACCATTGCATTTTTCTCCCAAACGAAGGTCACTAGAAAGAAAATTTTAAAGCCTCCTGTTAGGCCATCATCTACACGACATAGCCCTGAATTTTCCAATGCGCAGCTCTTTGCAAAAGAGAGATATTGGCAAGGAAAAGCTGTCTTGTACCATTGCATTTTTCTCCCAAACGAAGGACACTAGAAAGAACATTTTAAAGCCTCCTGTTAGGCCATCATCTACACGACATAGCCCTGAATTTTCCAATGCGCAGCTCTTTGCAAAAGAGAGATATTGGCAAGGAAAAGCTGTCTTGTACCATTGCATTTTTCTCCCAAACGAAGGACACTAGAAAAATTTTTTTAAAGCCTCCTGTTAGGCCATCATCTACACGACATAGCCCTGAATTTTCCAATGCGCAGCTCTTTGCAAAAGAGAGATATTGGCAAGGAAAAGCTGTCTTGTACCATTGCATTTTTCTCCCAAACGAAGGGCACTAGAAAGAAAATTTTAAAGCCTCCTGTTAGGCCATCATCTACACGACATAGCCCTGAATTTTCCAATGCGCAGCTCTTTGCAAAAGAGAGATATTGGCAAGGAAAAGCTGTCTTGTACCATTGCATTTTTCTCCCAAACGAAGGACACTAGAAAGAACATTTTAATGCCTCCTGTTAGGCCATCATCTACACGACATAGCCCTGAATTTTCCAATGCGCAGCTCTTTGCAAAAGAGAGATATTGGCAATGAAAAGCTGTCTTGTACCTTTGCATTTTTCTCCCAAACGAAGGTCACTAGAAAGAAAATTTTAAAGCCTTCTGTTAGGCCATCATCTACACGACATAGCCCTGAATTTTCCAATGCGCAGCTCTTTGCAAAAGAGAGATATTGGCAAGGAAAAGCTGTCTTGTACCAATTCATTTTTCTCCCAAACGAAGGGAACTAGAAAGAAAATTTTAAAGCCTCCTGTTAGGCCATCATCTACACGACATAGCCCTGAATTTTCCAATGCGCAGCTCTTTGCAAAAGAGAGATATTGGCAAGGAAAAGCTGTCTTGTACCTTTGCATTTTTCTCCCAAACGAAGGTCACTAGAAAGAAAATTTTAAAGCCTCCTGTTAGGCCATCATCTACACGACATAGCCCTGAATTTTCCAATGCGCAGCTCTTTGCAAAAGAGAGATATTGGCAAGGAAAAGCTGTCTTGTACCTTTGCATTTTTCTCCCAAACGAAGGTCACTAGAAAGAAAATTTTAAAGCCTCCTGTTAGGCCATCATCTACACGACATAGCCCTGAATTTTCCAATGCGCAGCTCTTTGCAAAAGAGAGATATTGGCAAGGAAAAGCTGTCTTGTACCATTGCATTTTTCTCCCAAACGAAGGACACTAGAAAGAACATTTTAAAGCCTCCTGTTAGGCCATCATCTACACGACATAGCCCTGAATTTTCCAATGCGCAGCTCTTTGCAAAAGAGAGATATTGGCAAGGAAAAGCTGTCTTGTACCTTTGCATTTTTCTCCCAAACGAAGGACACTAGAAAGAAAATTTTAAAGCCTACTGTTAGGCCATCATCTACACGACATAGCCATGAATTTTCCAATGCGCAGCTCTTTGCAAAAGAGAGATATTGGCAAGGAAAAGCTGTCTTGTACCTTTGCATTTTTCTCCCAAACGAAGGTCACTAGAAAGAAAATTTTAAAGCCTCCTGTTAGGCCATCATCTACACGACATAGCCCTGAATTTTCCAATGCGCAGCTCTTTGCAAAAGAGAGATATTGGCAAGGAAAAGCTGTCTTGTACCATTGCATTTTTCTCCCAAACGAAGGGCACTAGAAAGAAAATTTTAAAGCCTCCTGTTAGGCCATCATCTACACGACATAGCCCTGAATTTTCCAATGCGCAGCTCTTTGCAAAAGAGAGATATTGGCAAGGAAAAGCTGTCTTGTACCATTGCATTTTTCTCCCAAACGAAGGACACTAGAAAGAACATTTTAATGCCTCTTGTTAGGCCATCATCTACACGACATAGCCCTGAATTTTCCAATGCGCAGCTCTTTGCAAAAGAGAGATATTGGCAAGGAAAAGCTGTCTTGTACCTTTGCATTTTTCTCCCAAACGAAGGTCACTAGAAAGAAAATTTTAAAGCCTTCTGTTAGGCCATCATCTACACGACATAGCCCTGAATTTTCCAATGCGCAGCTCTTTGCAAAAGAGAGATATTGGCAAGGAAAAGCTGTCTTGTACCATTGCATTTTTCTCCCAAACGAAGGGAACTAGAAAGAAAATTTTAAAGCCTCCTGTTAGGCCATCATCTACACGACATAGCCCTGAATTTTCCAATGCGCAGCTCTTTGCAAAAGAGAGATATTGGCAAGGAAAAGCTGTCTTGTACCTTTGCATTTTTCTCCCAAACGAAGGTCACTAGAAAGAAAATTTTAAAGCCTCCTGTTAGGCCATCATCTACACGACATAGCCCTGAATTTTCCAATGCGCAGCTCTTTGCAAAAGAGAGATATTGGCAAGGAAAAGCTGTCTTGTACCTTTGCATTTTTCTCCCAAACGAAGGTCACTAGAAAGAAAATTTTAAAGCCTCCTGTTAGGCCATCATCTACACGACATAGCCCTGAATTTTCCAATGCGCAGCTCTTTGCAAAAGAGAGATATTGGCAAGGAAAAGCTGTCTTGTACCATTGCATTTTTCTCCCAAACGAAGGACACTAGAAAGAACATTTTAAAGCCTCCTGTTAGGCCATCATCTACACGACATAGCCCTGAATTTTCCAATGCGCAGCTCTTTGCAAAAGAGAGATATTGGCAAGGAAAAGCTGTCTTGTACCTTTGCATTTTTCTCCCAAACGAAGGACACTAGAAAGAAAATTTTAAAGCCTACTGTTAGGCCATCATCTACACGACATAGCCCTGAATTTTCCAATGCGCAGCTCTTTGCAAAAGAGAGATATTGGCAAGGAAAAGCTGTCTTGTACCTTTGCATTTTTCTCCCAAACGAAGGTCACTAGAAAGAAAATTTTAAAGCCTCCTGTTAGGCCATCATCTACACGACATAGCCCTGAATTTTCCAATGCGCAGCTCTTTGCAAAAGAGAGATATTGGCAAGGAAAAGCTGTCTTGTACCATTGCATTTTTCTCCCAAACGAAGGGCACTAGAAAGAAAATTTTAAAGCCTCCTGTTAGGCCATCATCTACACGACATAGCCCTGAATTTTCCAATGCGCAGCTCTTTGCAAAAGAGAGATATTGGCAAGGAAAAGCTGTCTTGTACCTTTGCATTTTTCTCCCAAACGAAGGTCACTAGAAAGAAAATTTTAAAGCCTCCTGTTAGGCCATCATCTACACGACATAGCCCTGAATTTTCCAATGCGCAGCTCTTTGCAAAAGAGAGATATTGGCAAGGAAAAGCTGTCTTGTACCATTGCATTTTTCTCCCAAACGAAGGACACTAGAAAGAAAATTTTAAAGCCTCCTGTTAGGCCATCATCTACACGACATAGCCCTGAATTTTCCAATGCGCAGCTCTTTGCAAAAGAGAGATATTGGCAAGGAAAAGCTGTCTTGTACCATTGCATTTTTCTCCCAAACGAAGGACACTAGAAAGAACATTTTAAAGCCTCCTGTTAGGCCATCATCTACACGACATAGCCCTGAATTTTCCAATGCGCAGCTCTTTGCAAAAGAGAGATATTGGCAAGGAAAAGCTGTCTTGTACCTTTGCATTTTTCTCCCAAACGAAGGTCACTAGAAAGAAAATTGTAAAGCCTCCTGTTAGGCCATCATCTACACGACATAGCCCTGAATTTTCCAATGCGCAGCTCTTTGCAAAAGAGAGATATTGGCAAGGAAAAGCTGTCTTGTACCATTGCATTTTTCTCCCAAACGAAGGACACTAGAAAGAATATTTTAAAGCCTCCTGTTAGGCCATCATCTACACGACATAGCCCTGAATTTTCCAATGCGCAGCTCTTTGCAAAAGAGAGATATTGGCAAGGAAAAGCTGTCTTGTACCTTTGCATTTTTCTACCAAACGAAGGTCACTAGAAAGAAAATTTTAAAGCCTCCTGTTAGGCCATCATCTACACGACATAGCCCTGAATTTTCCAATGCGTAGCTCTTTGCAAAAGAGAGATATTGGCAAGGAAAAGCTGTCTTGTACCTTTGCATTTTTCTCCCAAACGAAGGACACTAGAAAGAAAATTTTAAAGCCTCCTGTTAGGCCATCATCTACACGACATAGCCCTGAATTTTCCAATGCGCAGCTCTTTGCAAAAGAGAGATATTGGCAAGGAAAAGCTGTCTTGTACCATTGCATTTTTCTCCCAAACGAAGGGCACTAGAAAGAAAATTTTAAAGCCTCCTGTTAGGCCATCATCTACACGACATAGCCCTGAATTTTCCAATGCGCAGCTCTTTGCAAAAGAGAGATATTGGCAAGGAAAAGCTGTCTTGTACCTTTGCATTTTTCTCCCAAACGAAGGTCACTAGAAAGAAAATTTTAAAGCCTCCTGTTAGGCCATCATCTACACGACATAGCCCTGAATTTTCCAATGCGCAGCTCTTTGCAAAAGAGAGATATTGGCAAGGAAAAGCTGTCTTGTACCTTTGCATTTTTCTCCCAAACGAAGGTCACTAGAAAGAAAATTTTAAAGCCTCCTGTTAGGCCATCATCTACACGACATAGCCCTGAATTTTCCAATGCGCAGCTCTTTGCAAAAGAGAAATATTGGCAAGGAAAAGCTGTCTTGTACCATTGCATTTTTCTCCCAAACGAAGGACACTAGAAAGAAAATTTTAAAGCCTCCTGTTAGGCCATCATCTACACGACATAGCCCTAAATTTTCCAATGCGCAGCTCTTTGCAAAAGAGAGATATTGGCAAGGAAAAGCTGTCTTGTACCTTTGCATTTTTCTCCCAAACGAAGGTCACTAGAAAGAAAATTTTAAAGCCTCCTGTTAGGCCATCATCTACACGACATAGCCCTGAATTTTCCAATGCGCAGCTCTTTGCAAAAGAGAGATATTGGCAAGGAAAAGCTGTCTTGTACCATTGCATTTTTCTCCCAAACGAAGGACACTAGAAAGAACATTTTAAAGCCTCCTGTTAGGCCATCATCTACACGACATAGCCCTGAATTTTCCAATGCGCAGCTCTTTGCAAAAGAGAGATATTGGCAAGGAAAAGCTGTCTTGTACCATTGCATTTTTCTCCCAAACGAAGGGCACTAGAAAGAAAATTTTAAAGCCTCCTGTTAGGCCATCATCTACACGACATAGCCCTGAATTTTCCAATGCGCAGCTCTTTGCAAAAGAGAGATATTGGCAAGGAAAAGCTGTCTTGTACCTTTGCATTTTTCTCCCAAACGAAGGTCACTAGAAAGAAAATTTTAAAGCCTCCTGTTAGGCCATCATCTACACGACATAGCCCTGAATTTTCCAATGCGCAGCTCTTTGCAAAAGAGAGATATTGGCAAGGAAAAGCTGTCTTGTACCTTTGCATTTTTCTCCCAAACGAAGGTCACTAGAAAGAAAATTTTAAAGCCTCCTGTTAGGCCATCATCTACACGACATAGCCCTGAATTTTCCAATGCGCAGCTCTTTGCAAAAGAGAGATATTGGCTAGGAAAAGCTGTCTTGTACCATTGCATTTTTCTACCAAACGAAGGACACTAGAAAGAAAATTTTAAAGCCTCCTGTTAGGCCATCATCTACACGACATAGCCCTAAATTTTCCAATGCGCAGCTCTTTGCAAAAGAGAGATATTGGCAAGGAAAAGCTGTCTTGTACCATTGCATTTTTCTCCCAAACGAAGGGCACTAGAAAGAAAATTTTAAAGCCTCCTGTTAGGCCATCATCTACACGACATAGCCCTGAATTTTCCAATGCGCAGCTCTTTGCAAAAGAGAGATATTGGCAAGGAAAAGCTGTCTTGTACCTTTGCATTTTTCTCCCAAACGAAGGTCACTAGAAAGAAAATTTTAAAGCCTCCTGTTAGGCCATCATCTACACGACATAGCCCTGAATTTTCCAATGCGCAGCTCTTTGCAAAAGAGAGATATTGGCAAGGAAAAGCTGTCTTGTACCATTGCATTTTTCTCCCAAACGAAGGACACTAGAAAGAAAATTTTAAAGCCTCCTGTTAGGCCATCATCTACACGACATAGCCCTGAATTTTCCAATGCGCAGCTCTTTGCAAAAGAGAAATATTGGCAAGGAAAAGCTGTCTTGTACCATTGCATTTTTCTCCCAAACGAAGGACACTAGAAAGAAAATTTTAAAGCCTCCTGTTAGGCCATCATCTACACGACATAGCCCTAAATTTTCCAATGCGCAGCTCTTTGCAAAAGAGAGATATTGGCAAGGAAAAGCTGTCTTGTACCTTTGCATTTTTCTCCCAAACGAAGGTCACTAGAAAGAAAATTTTAAAGCCTCCTGTTAGGCCATCATCTACACGACATAGCCCTGAATTTTCCAATGCGCAGCTCTTTGCAAAAGAGAGATATTGGCAAGGAAAAGCTGTCTTGTACCATTGCATTTTTCTCCCAAACGAAGGACACTAGAAAGAACATTTTAAAGCCTCCTGTTAGGCCATCATCTACACGACATAGCCCTGAATTTTCCAATGCGCAGCTCTTTGCAAAAGAGAGATATTGGCAAGGAAAAGCTGTCTTGTACCATTGCATTTTTCTCCCAAACGAAGGGCACTAGAAAGAAAATTTTAAAGCCTCCTGTTAGGCCATCATCTACACGACATAGCCCTGAATTTTCCAATGCGCAGCTCTTTGCAAAAGAGAGATATTGGCAAGGAAAAGCTGTCTTGTACCTTTGCATTTTTCTCCCAAACGAAGGTCACTAGAAAGAAAATTTTAAAGCCTCCTGTTAGGCCATCATCTACACGACATAGCCCTGAATTTTCCAATGCGCAGCTCTTTGCAAAAGAGAGATATTGGCAAGGAAAAGCTGTCTTGTACCTTTGCATTTTTCTCCCAAACGAAGGTCACTAGAAAGAAAATTTTAAAGCCTCCTGTTAGGCCATCATCTACACGACATAGCCCTGAATTTTCCAATGCGCAGCTCTTTGCAAAAGAGAGATATTGGCTAGGAAAAGCTGTCTTGTACCATTGCATTTTTCTACCAAACGAAGGACACTAGAAAGAAAATTTTAAAGCCTCCTGTTAGGCCATCATCTACACGACATAGCCCTAAATTTTCCAATGCGCAGCTCTTTGCAAAAGAGAGATATTGGCAAGGAAAAGCTGTCTTGTACCTTTGCATTTTTCTCCCAAACGAAGGTCACTAGAAAGAAAATTTTAAAGCCTCCTGTTAGGCCATCATCTACACGACATAGCCCTGAATTTTCCAATGCGCAGCTCTTTGCAAAAGAGAGATATTGGCAAGGAAAAGCTGTCTTGTACCATTGCATTTTTCTCCCAAACGAAGGGCACTAGAAAGAAAATTTTAAAGCCTCCTGTTAGGCCATCATCTACACGACATATCCCTGAATTTTCCAATGCGCAGCTCTTTGCAAAAGAGAGATATTGGCAAGGAAAAGCTGTCTTGTACCTTTGCATTTTTCTCCCAAACGAAGGTCACTAGAAAGAAAATTTTAAAGCCTCCTGTTAGGCCATCATCTACACGACATAGCCCTGAATTTTCCAATGCGCAGCTCTTTGCAAAAGAGAGATATTGGCAAGGAAAAGCTGTCTTGTACCATTGCATTTTTCTCCCAAACGAAGGACACTAGAAAGAAAATTTTAAAGCCTCCTGTTAGGCCATCATCTACACGACATAGCCCTGAATTTTCCAATGCGCAGCTCTTTGCAAAAGAGAGATATTGGCAAGGAAAAGCTGTCTTGTACCATTGCATTTTTCTCCCAAACGAAGGACACTAGAAAGAACATTTTAAAGCCTCCTGTTAGGCCATCATCTACACGACATAGCCCTGAATTTTCCAATGCGTAGCTCTTTGCAAAAGAGAGATATTGGCAAGGAAAAGCTGTCTTGTACCTTTGCATTTTTCTCCCAAACGAAGGTCACTAGAAAGAAAATTTTAAAGCCTCCTGTTAGGCCATCATCTACACGACATAGCCCTGAATTTTCCAATGCGCAGCTCTTTGCAAAAGAGAGATATTGGCAAGGAAAAGCTGTCTTGTACCTTTGCATTTTTCTCCCAAACGAAGGTCACTAGAAAGAAAATTTTAAAGCCTCCTGTTAGGCCATCATCTACACGACATAGCCCTGAATTTTCCAATGCGCAGCTCTTTGCAAAAGAGAGATATTGGCAAGGAAAAGCTGTCTTGTACCATTGCATTTTTCTCCCAAACGAAGGGCACTAGAAAGAAAATTTTAAAGCCTCCTGTTAGGCCATCATCTACACGACATAGCCCTGAATTTTCCAATGCGCAGCTCTTTGCAAAAGAGAGATATTGGCAAGGAAAAGCTGTCTTGTACCTTTGCATTTTTCTCCCAAACGAAGGTCACTAGAAAGAAAATTTTAAAGCCTCCTGTTAGGCCATCATCTACACGACATAGCCCTGAATTTTCCAATGCGCAGCTCTTTGCAAAAGAGAGATATTGGCAAGGAAAAGCTGTCTTGTACCATTGCATTTTTCTCCCAAACGAAGGACACTAGAAAGAAAATTTTAAAGCCTCCTGTTAGGCCATCATCTACACGACATAGCCCTGAATTTTCCAATGCGCAGCTCTTTGCAAAAGAGAGATATTGGCAAGGAAAAGCTGTCTTGTACCATTGCATTTTTCTCCCAAACGAAGGACACTAGAAAGAACATTTTAAAGCCTCCTGTTAGGCCATCATCTACACGACATAGCCCTGAATTTTCCAATGCGCAGCTCTTTGCAAAAGAGAGATATTGGCAAGGAAAAGCTGTCTTGTACCTTTGCATTTTTCTCCCAAACGAAGGTCACTAGAAAGAAAATTTTAAAGCCTCCTGTTAGGCCATCATCTACACGACATAGCCCTGAATTTTCCAATGCGCAGCTCTTTGCAAAAGAGAGATATTGGCAAGGAAAAGCTGTCTTGTACCATTGCATTTTTCTCCCAAACGAAGGACACTAGAAAGAAAATTTTAAAGCCTCCTGTTAGGCCATCATCTACACGACATAGCCCTGAATTTTCCAATGCGCAGCTCTTTGCAAAAGAGAGATATTGGCAAGGAAAAGCTGTCTTGTACCATTGCATTTTTCTCCCAAACGAAGGACACTAGAAAGAACATTTTAAAGCCTCCTGTTAGGCCATCATCTACACGACATAGCCCTGAATTTTCCAATGCGCAGCTCTTTGCAAAAGAGAGATATTGGCAAGGAAAAGCTGTCTTGTACCTTTGCATTTTTCTACCAAACGAAGGTCACTAGAAAGAAAATTTTAAAGCCTCCTGTTAGGCCATCATCTACACGACATAGCCCTGAATTTTCCAATGCGCAGCTCTTTGCAAAAGAGAGATATTGGCAAGGAAAAGCTGTCTTGTACCATTGCATTTTTCTCCCAAACGAAGGACACTAGAAAGAAAATTTTAAAGCCTCCTGTTAGGCCATCATCTACACGACATAACCCTGAATTTTCCAATGCGCAGCTCTTTGCAAAAGAGAGATATTGGCAAGGAAAAGCTGTCTTGTTCCATTGCATTTTTCTCCCAAACGAAGGACACTAGAAAGAAAATTTTAAAGCCTCCTGTTAGGCCATCATCTACACGACATAGCCCTGAATTTTCCAATGCGCAGCTCTTTGCAAAAGAGAGATATTGGCAAGGAAAAGCTGTCTTGTACCTTTGCATTTTTCTACCAAACGAAGGTCACTAGAAAGAAAATTTTAAAGCCTCCTGTTAGGCCATCATCTACACGACATAGCCCTGAATTTTCCAATGCGTAGCTCTTTGCAAAAGAGAGATATTGGAAAGGAAAAGCTGTCTTGTACCTTTGCATTTTTCTCCCAAACGAAGGACACTAGAAAGAAAATTTTAAAGCCTCCTGTTAGGCCATCATCTACACGACATAGCCCTGAATTTTCCAATGCGCAGCTCTTTGCAAAAGAGAGATATTGGCAAGGAAAAGCTGTCTTGTACCATTGCATTTTTCTCCCAAACGAAGGGCACTAGAAAGAAAATTTTAAAGCCTCCTGTTAGGCCATCATCTACACGACATAGCCCTGAATTTTCCAATGCGCAGCTCTTTGCAAAAGAGAGATATTGGCAAGGAAAAGCTGTCTTGTACCTTTGCATTTTTCTCCCAAACGAAGGTCACTAGAAAGAAAATTTTAAAGCCTCCTGTTAGGCCATCATCTACACGACATAGCCCTGAATTTTCCAATGCGCAGCTCTTTGCAAAAGAGAGATATTGGCAAGGAAAAGCTGTCTTGTACCTTTGCATTTTTCTCCCAAACGAAGGTCACTAGAAAGAAAATTTTAAAGCCTCCTGTTAGGCCATCATCTACACGACATAGCCCTGAATTTTCCAATGCGCAGCTCTTTGCAAAAGAGAGATATTGGCAAGGAAAAGCTGTCTTGTACCATTGCATTTTTCTCCCAAACGAAGGACACTAGAAAGAAAATTTTAAAGCCTCCTGTTAGGCCATCATCTACACGACATAGCCCTGAATTTTCCAATGCGCAGCTCTTTGCAAAAGAGAGATATTGGCAAGGAAAAGCTGTCTTGTACCATTGCATTTTTCTCCCAAACGAAGGACACTAGAAAGAACATTTTAAAGCCTCCTGTTAGGCCATCATCTACACGACATAGCCCTGAATTTTCCAATGCGCAGCTCTTTGCAAAAGAGAGATATTGGCAAGGAAAAGCTGTCTTGTACCTTTGCATTTTTCTCCCAAACGAAGGTCACTAGAAAGAAAATTTTAAAGCCTCCTGTTAGGCCATCATCTACACGACATAGCCCTGAATTTTCCAATGCGCAGCTCTTTGCAAAAGAGAGATATTGGCAAGGAAAAGCTGTCTTGTACCATTGCATTTTTCTCCCAAACGAAGGACACTAGAAAGAAAATTTTAAAGCCTCCTGTTAGGCCATCATCTACACGACATAGCCCTGAATTTTCCAATGCGCAGCTCTTTGCAAAAGAGAGATATTGGCAAGGAAAAGCTGTCTTGTACCATTGCATTTTTCTCCCAAACGAAGGACACTAGAAAGAACATTTTAAAGCCTCCTGTTAGGCCATCATCTACACGACATAGCCCTGAATTTTCCAATGCGCAGCTCTTTGCAAAAGAGAGATATTGGCAAGGAAAAGCTGTCTTGTACCTTTGCATTTTTCTCCCAAACGAAGGACACTAGAAAGAAAATTTTAAAGCCTACTGTTAGGCCATCATCTACACGACATAGCCCTGAATTTTCCAATGCGCAGCTCTTTGCAAAAGAGAGATATTGGCAAGGAAAAGCTGTCTTGTACCTTTGCATTTTTCTCCCAAACGAAGGTCACTAGAAAGAAAATTTTAAAGCCTCCTGTTAGGCCATCATCTACACGACATAGCCCTGAATTTTCCAATGCGCAGCTCTTTGCAAAAGAGAGATATTGGCAAGGAAAAGCTGTCTTGTACCTTTGCATTTTTCTCCCAAACGAAGGTCACTAGAAAGAAAATTTTAAAGCCTCCTGTTAGGCCATCATCTACACGACATAGCCCTGAATTTTCCAATGCGCAGCTCTTTGCAAAAGAGAGATATTGGCAAGGAAAAGCTGTCTTGTACCATTGCATTTTTCTCCCAAACGAAGGACACTAGAAAGAAAATTTTAAAGCCTCCTGTTAGGCCATCATCTACACGACATAGCCCTGAATTTTCCAATGCGCAGCTCTTTGCAAAAGAGAGATATTGGCAAGGAAAAGCTGTCTTGTACCATTGCATTTTTCTCCCAAACGAAGGACACTAGAAAGAACATTTTAAAGCCTCCTGTTAGGCCATCATCTACACGACATAGCCCTGAATTTTCCATTGCGCAGCTCTTTGCAAAAGAGAGATATTGGCAAGGAAAAGCTGTCTTGTACCTTTGCATTTTTCTCCCAAACGAAGGTCACTAGAAAGAAAATTTTAAAGCCTCCTGTTAGGCCATCATCTACACGACATAGCCCTGAATTTTCCAATGCGCAGCTCTTTGCAAAAGAGAGATATTGGCAAGGAAAAGCTGTCTTGTACCATTGCATTTTTCTCCCAAACGAAGGTCACTAGAAAGAAAATTTTAAAGCCTCCTGTTAGGCCATCATCTACACGACATAGCCCTGAATTTTCCAATGCGCAGCTCTTTGCAAAAGAGAGATATTGGCAAGGAAAAGCTGTCTTGTACCATTGCATTTTTCTCCCAAACGAAGGACACTAGAAAGAAAATTTTAAAGCCTCCTGTTAGGCCAATCATCTACACGACATAGCCCTGAATTTTCCAATGCGCAGCTCTTTGCAAAAGAGAGATATTGGCAAGGAAAAGCTGTCTTGTACCATTGCATTTTTCTCCCAAACGAAGGACACTAGAAAGAAAATTTTAAAGCCTCCTGTTAGGCCATCATCTACACGACATAGCCCTGAATTTTCCAATGCGCAGCTCTTTGCAAAAGAGAGATATTGGCAAGGAAAAGCTGTCTTGTACCATTGCATTTTTCTCCCAAACGAAGGGCACTAGAAAGAAAATTTTAAAGCCTCCTGTTAGGCCATCATCTACACGACATAGCCCTGAATTTTCCAATGCGCAGCTCTTTGCAAAAGAGAGATATTGGCAAGGAAAAGCTGTCTTGTACCTTTGCATTTTTCTCCCAAACGAAGGTCACTAGAAAGAAAATGTTAAAGCCTCCTGTTAGGCCATCATCTACACGACATAGCCCTGAATTTTCCAATGCGCAGCTCTTTGCAAAAGAGAGATATTGGCAAGGAAAAGCTGTCTTGTACCTTTGCATTTTTCTCCCAAACGAAGGTCACTAGAAAGAAAATTTTAAAGCCTCCTGTTAGGCCATCATCTACACGACATAGCCCTGAATTTTCCAATGCGCAGCTCTTTGCAAAAGAGAGATATTGGCAAGGAAAAGCTGTCTTGTACCATTGCATTTTTCTCCCAAACGAAGGACACTAGAAAGAAAATTTTAAAGCCTCCTGTTAGGCCATCATCTACACGACATAGCCCTGAATTTTCCAATGCGCAGCTCTTTGCAAAAGAGAGATATTGGCAAGGAAAAGCTGTCTTGTACCATTGCATTTTTCTCCCAAACGAAGGACACTAGAAAGAACATTTTAAAGCCTCCTGTTAGGCCATCATCTACACGACATAGCCCTGAATTTTCCAATGCGCAGCTCTTTGCAAAAGAGAGATATTGGCAAGGAAAAGCTGTCTTGTACCTTTGCATTTTTCTCCCAAACGAAGGTCACTAGAAAGAAAATTTTAAAGCCTCCTGTTAGGCCATCATCTACACGACATAGCCCTGAATTTTCCAATGCGCAGCTCTTTGCAAAAGAGAGATATTGGCAAGGAAAAGCTGTCTTGTACCATTGCATTTTTCTCCCAAACGAAGGACACTAGAAAGAAAATTTTAAAGCCTCCTGTTAGGCCATCATCTACACGACATAGCCCTGAATTTTCCAATGCGCAGCTCTTTGCAAAAGAGAGATATTGGCAAGGAAAAGCTGTCTTGTACCATTGCATTTTTCTCCCAAACGAAGGACACTAGAAAGAACATTTTAAAGCCTCCTGTTAGGCCATCATCTACACGACATAGCCCTGAATTTTCCAATGCGCAGCTCTTTGCAAAAGAGAGATATTGGCAAGGAAAAGCTGTCTTGTACCTTTGCATTTTTCTCCCAAACGAAGGACACTAGAAAGAAAATTTTAAAGCCTACTGTTAGGCCATCATCTACACGACATAGCCCTGAATTTTCCAATGCGCAGCTCTTTGCAAAAGAGAGATATTGGCAAGGAAAAGCTGTCTTGTACCTTTGCATTTTTCTCCCAAACGAAGGTCACTAGAAAGAAAATTTTAAAGCCTCCTGTTAGGCCATCATCTACACGACATAGCCCTGAATTTTCCAATGCGCAGCTCTTTGCAAAAGAGAGATATTGGCAAGGAAAAGCTGTCTTGTACCTTTGCATTTTTCTCCCAAACGAAGGTCACTAGAAAGAAAATTTTAAAGCCTCCTGTTAGGCCATCATCTACACGACATAGCCCTGAATTTTCCAATGCGCAGCTCTTTGCAAAAGAGAGATATTGGCAAGGAAAAGCTGTCTTGTACCATTGCATTTTTCTCCCAAACGAAGGACACTAGAAAGAAAATTTTAAAGCCTCCTGTTAGGCCATCATCTACACGACATAGCCCTGAATTTTCCAATGCGCAGCTCTTTGCAAAAGAGAGATATTGGCAAGGAAAAGCTGTCTTGTACCATTGCATTTTTCTCCCAAACGAAGGACACTAGAAAGAACATTTTAAAGCCTCCTGTTAGGCCATCATCTACACGACATAGCCCTGAATTTTCCATTGCGCAGCTCTTTGCAAAAGAGAGATATTGGCAAGGAAAAGCTGTCTTGTACCTTTGCATTTTTCTCCCAAACGAAGGTCACTAGAAAGAAAATTTTAAAGCCTCCTGTTAGGCCATCATCTACACGACATAGCCCTGAATTTTCCAATGCGCAGCTCTTTGCAAAAGAGAGATATTGGCAAGGAAAAGCTGTCTTGTACCATTGCATTTTTCTCCCAAACGAAGGACACTAGAAAGAAAATTTTAAAGCCTCCTGTTAGGCCATCATCTACACGACATAGCCCTGAATTTTCCAATGCGCAGCTCTTTGCAAAAGAGAGATATTGGCAAGGAAAAGCTGTCTTGTACCATTGCATTTTTCTCCCAAACGAAGGACACTAGAAAGAACATTTTAATGCCTCCTGTTAGGCCATCATCTACACGACATAGCCCTGAATTTTCCAATGCGCAGCTCTTTGCAAAAGAGAGATATTGGCAATGAAAAGCTGTCTTGTACCTTTGCATTTTTCTCCCAAACGAAGGTCACTAGAAAGAAAATTTTAAAGCCTTCTGTTAGGCCATCATCTACACGACATAGCCCTGAATTTTCCAATGCGCAGCTCTTTGCAAAAGAGAGATATTGGCAAGGAAAAGCTGTCTTGTACCATTGCATTTTTCTCCCAAACGAAGGGAACTAGAAAGAAAATTTTAAAGCCTCCTGTTAGGCCATCATCTACACGACATAGCCCTGAATTTTCCAATGCGCAGCTCTTTGCAAAAGAGAGATATTGGCAAGGAAAAGCTGTCTTGTACCTTTGCATTTTTCTCCCAAACGAAGGTCACTAGAAAGAAAATTTTAAAGCCTCCTGTTAGGCCATCATCTACACGACATAGCCCTGAATTTTCCAATGCGCAGCTCTTTGCAAAAGAGAGATATTGGCAAGGAAAAGCTGTCTTGTACCTTTGCATTTTTCTCCCAAACGAAGGTCACTAGAAAGAAAATTTTAAAGCCTCCTGTTAGGCCATCATCTACACGACATAGCCCTGAATTTTCCAATGCGCAGCTCTTTGCAAAAGAGAAATATTGGCAAGGAAAAGCTGTCTTGTACCATTGCATTTTTCTCCCAAACGAAGGACACTAGAAAGAACATTTTAAAGCCTCCTGTTAGGCCATCATCTACACGACATAGCCCTGAATTTTCCAATGCGCAGCTCTTTGCAAAAGAGAGATATTGGCAAGGAAAAGCTGTCTTGTACCTTTGCATTTTTCTCCCAAACGAAGGACACTAGAAAGAAAATTTTAAAGCCTACTGTTAGGCCATCATCTACACGACATAGCCATGAATTTTCCAATGCGCAGCTCTTTGCAAAAGAGAGATATTGGCAAGGAAAAGCTGTCTTGTACCTTTGCATTTTTCTCCCAAACGAAGGTCACTAGAAAGAAAATTTTAAAGCCTCCTGTTAGGCCATCATCTACACGACATAGCCCTGAATTTTCCAATGCGCAGCTCTTTGCAAAAGAGAGATATTGGCAAGGAAAAGCTGTCTTGTACCATTGCATTTTTCTCCCAAACGAAGGGCACTAGAAAGAAAATTTTAAAGCCTCCTGTTAGGCCATCATCTACACGACATAGCCCTGAATTTTCCAATGCGCAGCTCTTTGCAAAAGAGAGATATTGGCAAGGAAAAGCTGTCTTGTACCATTGCATTTTTCTCCCAAACGAAGGACACTAGAAAGAACATTTTAATGCCTCTTGTTAGGCCATCATCTACACGACATAGCCCTGAATTTTCCAATGCGCAGCTCTTTGCAAAAGAGAGATATTGGCAAGGAAAAGCTGTCTTGTACCTTTGCATTTTTCTCCCAAACGAAGGTCACTAGAAAGAAAATTTTAAAGCCTTCTGTTAGGCCATCATCTACACGACATAGCCCTGAATTTTCCAATGCGCAGCTCTTTGCAAAAGAGAGATATTGGCAAGGAAAAGCTGTCTTGTACCATTGCATTTTTCTCCCAAACGAAGGGAACTAGAAAGAAAATTTTAAAGCCTCCTGTTAGGCCATCATCTACACGACATAGCCCTGAATTTTCCAATGCGCAGCTCTTTGCAAAAGAGAGATATTGGCAAGGAAAAGCTGTCTTGTACCTTTGCATTTTTCTCCCAAACGAAGGTCACTAGAAAGAAAATTTTAAAGCCTCCTGTTAGGCCATCATCTACACGACATAGCCCTGAATTTTCCAATGCGCAGCTCTTTGCAAAAGAGAGATATTGGCAAGGAAAAGCTGTCTTGTACCTTTGCATTTTTCTCCCAAACGAAGGTCACTAGAAAGAAAATTTTAAAGCCTCCTGTTAGGCCATCATCTACACGACATAGCCCTGAATTTTCCAATGCGCAGCTCTTTGCAAAAGAGAGATATTGGCAAGGAAAAGCTGTCTTGTACCATTGCATTTTTCTCCCAAACGAAGGACACTAGAAAGAACATTTTAAAGCCTCCTGTTAGGCCATCATCTACACGACATAGCCCTGAATTTTCCAATGCGCAGCTCTTTGCAAAAGAGAGATATTGGCAAGGAAAAGCTGTCTTGTACCTTTGCATTTTTCTCCCAAACGAAGGACACTAGAAAGAAAATTTTAAAGCCTACTGTTAGGCCATCATCTACACGACATAGCCCTGAATTTTCCAATGCGCAGCTCTTTGCAAAAGAGAGATATTGGCAAGGAAAAGCTGTCTTGTACCTTTGCATTTTTCTCCCAAACGAAGGTCACTAGAAAGAAAATTTTAAAGCCTCCTGTTAGGCCATCATCTACACGACATAGCCCTGAATTTTCCAATGCGCAGCTCTTTGCAAAAGAGAGATATTGGCAAGGAAAAGCTGTCTTGTACCATTGCATTTTTCTCCCAAACGAAGGGCACTAGAAAGAAAATTTTAAAGCCTCCTGTTAGGCCATCATCTACACGACATAGCCCTGAATTTTCCAATGCGCAGCTCTTTGCAAAAGAGAGATATTGGCAAGGAAAAGCTGTCTTGTACCTTTGCATTTTTCTCCCAAACGAAGGTCACTAGAAAGAAAATTTTAAAGCCTCCTGTTAGGCCATCATCTACACGACATAGCCCTGAATTTTCCAATGCGCAGCTCTTTGCAAAAGAGAGATATTGGCAAGGAAAAGCTGTCTTGTACCATTGCATTTTTCTCCCAAACGAAGGACACTAGAAAGAAAATTTTAAAGCCTCCTGTTAGGCCATCATCTACACGACATAGCCCTGAATTTTCCAATGCGCAGCTCTTTGCAAAAGAGAGATATTGGCAAGGAAAAGCTGTCTTGTACCATTGCATTTTTCTCCCAAACGAAGGACACTAGAAAGAACATTTTAAAGCCTCCTGTTAGGCCATCATCTACACGACATAGCCCTGAATTTTCCAATGCGCAGCTCTTTGCAAAAGAGAGATATTGGCAAGGAAAAGCTGTCTTGTACCTTTGCATTTTTCTCCCAAACGAAGGTCACTAGAAAGAAAATTTTAAAGCCTCCTGTTAGGCCATCATCTACACGACATAGCCCTGAATTTTCCAATGCGCAGCTCTTTGCAAAAGAGAGATATTGGCAAGGAAAAGCTGTCTTGTACCATTGCATTTTTCTCCCAAACGAAGGACACTAGAAAGAAAATTTTAAAGCCTCCTGTTAGGCCATCATCTACACGACATAGCCCTGAATTTTCCAATGCGCAGCTCTTTGCAAAAGAGAGATATTGGCAAGGAAAAGCTGTCTTGTACCATTGCATTTTTCTCCCAAACGAAGGACACTAGAAAGAACATTTTAATGCCTCCTGTTAGGCCATCATCTACACGACATAGCCCTGAATTTTCCAATGCGCAGCTCTTTGCAAAAGAGAGATATTGGCAAGGAAAAGCTGTCTTGTACCTTTGCATTTTTCTCCCAAACGAAGGACACTAGAAAGAAAATTTTAAAGCCTACTGTTAGGCCATCATCTACACGACATAGCCCTGAATTTTCCAATGCGCAGCTCTTTGCAAAAGAGAGATATTGGCAAGGAAAAGCTGTCTTGTACCATTGCATTTTTCTCCCAAACGAAGGACACTAGAAAGAAAATTTTAAAGCCTCCTGTTAGGCCATCATCTACACGACATAGCCCTGAATTTTCCAATGCGCAGCTCTTTGCAAAAGAGAGATATTGGCAAGGAAAAGCTGTCTTGTACCATTGCATTTTTCTCCCAAACGAAGGACACTAGAAAGAACATTTTAATGCCTCTTGTTAGGCCATCATCTACACGACATAGCCCTGAATTTTCCAATGCGCAGCTCTTTGCAAAAGAGAGATATTGGCAAGGAAAAGCTGTCTTGTACCTTTGCATTTTTCTCCCAAACGAAGGACACTAGAAAGAAAATTTTAAAGCCTACTGTTAGGCCATCATCTACACGACATAGCCCTGAATTTTCCAATGCGCAGCTCTTAGCAAAAGAGAGATATTGGCAAGGAAAAGCTGTCTTGTACCTTTGCATTTTTCTCCCAAACGAAGGTCACTAGAAAGAAAATTTTAAAGCCTTCTGTTAGGCCATCATCTACACGACATAGCCCTGAATTTTCCAATGCGCAGCTCTTTGCAAAAGAGAGATATTGGCAAGGAAAAGCTGTCTTGTACCTTTGCATTTTTCTCCCAAACGAAGGTCACTAGAAAGAAAATTTTAAAGCCTCCTGTTAGGCCATCATCTACACGACATAGCCCTGAATTTTCCAATGCGCAGCTCTTTGCAAAAGAGAGATATTGGCAAGGAAAAGCTGTCTTGTACCATTGCATTTTTCTCCCAAACGAAGGACACTAGAAAGAACATTTTAATGCCTCTTGTTAGGCCATCATCTACACGACATAGCCCTGAATTTTCCAATGCGCAGCTCTTTGCAAAAGAGAGATATTGGCAAGGAAAAGCTGTCTTGTACCTTTGCATTTTTCTCCCAAACGAAGGACACTAGAAAGAAAATTTTAAAGCCTACTGTTAGGCCATCATCTACACGACATAGCCCTGAATTTTCCAATGCGCAGCTCTTTGCAAAAGAGAGATATTGGCAAGGAAAAGCTGTCTTGTACCTTTGCATTTTTCTCCCAAACGAAGGTCACTAGAAAGAAAATTTTAAAGCCTTCTGTTAGGCCATCATCTACACGACATAGCCCTGAATTTTCCAATGCGCAGCTCTTTGCAAAAGAGAGATATTGGCAAGGAAAAGCTGTCTTGTACCATTGCATTTTTCTCCCAAACGAAGGGAACTAGAAAGAAAATTTTAAAGCCTCCTGTTAGGCCATCATCTACACGACATAGCCCTGAATTTTCCAATGCGCAGCTCTTTGCAAAAGAGAGATATTGGCAAGGAAAAGCTGTCTTGTACCTTTGCATTTTTCTCCCAAACGAAGGTCACTAGAAAGAAAATTTTAAAGCCTCCTGTTAGGCCATCATCTACACGACATAGCCCTGAATTTTCCAATGCGCAGCTCTTTGCAAAAGAGAGATATTGGCAAGGAAAAGCTGTCTTGTACCTTTGCATTTTTCTCCCAAACGAAGGTCACTAGAAAGAAAATTTTAAAGCCTCCTGTTAGGCCATCATCTACACGACATAGCCCTGAATTTTCCAATGCGCAGCTCTTTGCAAAAGAGAAATATTGGCAAGGAAAAGCTGTCTTGTACCATTGCATTTTTCTCCCAAACGAAGGACACTAGAAAGAAAATTTTAAAGCCTCCTGTTAGGCCATCATCTACACGACATAGCCCTAAATTTTCCAATGCGCAGCTCTTTGCAAAAGAGAGATATTGGCAAGGAAAAGCTGTCTTGTACCTTTGCATTTTTCTCCCAAACGAAGGTCACTAGAAAGAAAATTTTAAAGCCTCCTGTTAGGCCATCATCTACACGACATAGCCCTGAATTTTCCAATGCGCAGCTCTTTGCAAAAGAGAGATATTGGCAAGGAAAAGCTGTCTTGTACCATTGCGTTTTTCTCCCAAACGAAGGACACTAGAAAGAAAATTTTAAAGCCTCCTGTTAGGCCATCATCTACACGACATAGCCCTGAATTTTCCAATGCGCAGCTCTTTGCAAAAGAGAGATATTGGCAAGGAAAAGCTTTCTTGTACCTTTGCATTTTTCTCCCAAACGAAGGACACTAGAAAGAAAATTTTAAAGCCTCCTGTTAGGCCATCATCTACACGACATAGCCCTGAATTTTCCAATGCGCAGCTCTTTGCAAAAGAGAGATATTGGCAAGGAAAAGCTGTCTTGTACCATTGCATTTTTCTCCCAAACGAAGGACACTAGAAAGAAAATTTTAAAGCCTCCTTTTAGGCCATCATCTACACGACATAGCCCTGAATTTTCCAATGCGCAGCTCTTTGCAAAAGAGAGATATTGGCAAGGAAAAGCTGTCTTGTACCATTGCATTTTTCTCCCAAACGAAGGACACTAGAAAGAAAATTTTAAAGCCTCCTGTTAGGCCATCATCTACACGACATAGCCCTGAATTTTCCAATGCGCAGCTCTTTGCAAAAGAGAGATATTGGCAAGGAAAAGCTGTCTTGTACCATTGCATTTTTCTCCCAAACGAAGGACACTAGAAAGAAAATTTTAAAGCCTCCTGTTAGGCCATCATCTACACGACATAGCCCTGAATTTTCCAATGCGCAGCTCTTTGCAAAAGAGAGATATTGGCAAGGAAAAGCTGTCTTGTACCATTGCATTTTTCTCCCAAACGAAGGACACTAGAAAGAACATTTTAAAGCCTCCTGTTAGGCCATCATCTACACGACATAGCCCTGAATTTTCCAATGCGCAGCTCTTTGCAAAAGAGAGATATTGGCAAGGAAAAGCTGTCTTGTAGCTTTGCATTTTTCTCCCAAACGAAGGTCACTAGAAAGAAAATTTTAAAGCCTCCTGTTAGGCCATCATCTACACGACATAGCCCTGAATTTTCCAATGCGCAGCTCTTTGCAAAAGAGAGATATTGGCAAGGAAAAGCTGTCTTGTACCATTGCATTTTTCTCCCAAACGAAGGACACTAGAAAGAAAATTTTAAAGCCTCCTGTTAGGCCATCATCTACACGACATAGCCCTGAATTTTCCAATGCGCAGCTCTTTGCAAAAGAGAGATATTGGCAAGGAAAAGCTGTCTTGTACCATTGCATTTTTCTCCCAAACGAAGGACACTAGAAAGAACATTTTAATGCCTCCTGTTAGGCCATCATCTACACGACATAGCCCTGAATTTTCCAATGCGCAGCTCTTTGCAAAAGAGAGATATTGGCAAGGAAAAGCTGTCTTGTACCTTTGCATTTTTCTCCCAAACGAAGGACACTAGAAAGAAAATTTTAAAGCCTACTGTTAGGCCATCATCTACACGACATAGCCCTGAATTTTCCAATGCGCAGCTCTTTGCAAAAGAGAGATATTGGCAAGGAAAAGCTGTCTTGTACCATTGCATTTTTCTCCCAAACGAAGGACACTAGAAAGAAAATTTTAAAGCCTCCTGTTAGGCCATCATCTACACGACATAGCCCTGAATTTTCCAATGCGCAGCTCTTTGCAAAAGAGAGATATTGGCAAGGAAAAGCTGTCTTGTACCATTGCATTTTTCTCCCAAACGAAGGACACTAGAAAGAACATTTTAATGCCTCTTGTTAGGCCATCATCTACACGACATAGCCCTGAATTTTCCAATGCGCAGCTCTTTGCAAAAGAGAGATATTGGCAAGGAAAAGCTGTCTTGTACCTTTGCATTTTTCTCCCAAACGAAGGACACTAGAAAGAAAATTTTAAAGCCTCCTGTTAGGCCATCATCTACACGACATAGCCCTGAATTTTCCAATGCGCAGCTCTTTGCAAAAGAGAGATATTGGCAAGGAAAAGCTGTCTTGTACCTTTGCATTTTTCTCCCAAACGAAGGACACTAGAAAGAAAATTTTAAAGCCTACTGTTAGGCCATCATCTACACGACATAGCCCTGAATTTTCCAATGCGTAGCTCTTTGCAAAAGAGAGATATTGGCAAGGAAAAGCTGTCTTGTACCTTTGCATTTTTCTCCCAAACGAAGGACACTAGAAAGAAAATTTTAAAGCCTCCTGTTAGGCCATCATCTACACGACATAGCCCTGAATTTTCCAATGCGCAGCTCTTTGCAAAAGAGAGATATTGGCAAGGAAAAGCTGTCTTGTACCATTGCATTTTTCTCCCAAACGAAGGGCACTAGAAAGAAAATTTTAAAGCCTCCTGTTAGGCCATCATCTACACGACATAGCCCTGAATTTTCCAATGCGCAGCTCTTTGCAAAAGAGAGATATTGGCAAGGAAAAGCTGTCTTGTACCTTTGCATTTTTCTCCCAAACGAAGGTCACTAGAAAGAAAATTTTAAAGCCTCCTGTTAGGCCATCATCTACACGACATAGCCCTGAATTTTCCAATGCGCAGCTCTTTGCAAAAGAGAGATATTGGCAAGGAAAAGCTGTCTTGTACCTTTGCATTTTTCTCCCAAACGAAGGTCACTAGAAAGAAAATTTTAAAGCCTCCTGTTAGGCCATCATCTACACGACATAGCCCTGAATTTTCCAATGCGCAGCTCTTTGCAAAAGAGAGATATTGGCAAGGAAAAGCTGTCTTGTACCATTGCATTTTTCTCCCAAACGAAGGACACTAGAAAGAAAATTTTAAAGCCTCCTGTTAGGCCATCATCTACACGACATAGCCCTGAATTTTCCAATGCGCAGCTCTTTGCAAAAGAGAGATATTGGCAAGGAAAAGCTGTCTTGTACCTTTGCATTTTTCTCCCAAACGAAGGACACTAGAAAGAAAATTTTAAAGCCTCCTGTTAGGCCATCATCTACACGACATAGCCCTGAATTTTCCAATGCGCAGCTCTTTGCAAAAGAGAGATATTGGCAAGGAAAAGCTGTCTTGTACCATTGCATTTTTCTCCCAAACGAAGGACACTAGAAAGAAAATTTTAAAGCCTCCTGTTAGGCCATCATCTACACGACATAACCCTGAATTTTCCAATGCGCAGCTCTTTGCAAAAGAGAGATATTGGCAAGGAAAAGCTGTCTTGTTCCATTGCATTTTTCTCCCAAACGAAGGACACTAGAAAGAAAATTTTAAAGCCTCCTGTTAGGCCATCATCTACACGACATAGCCCTGAATTTTCCAATGCGCAGCTCTTTGCAAAAGAGAGATATTGGCAAGGAAAAGCTGTCTTGTACCTTTGCATTTTTCTACCAAACGAAGGTCACTAGAAAGAAAATTTTAAAGCCTCCTGTTAGGCCATCATCTACACGACATAGCCCTGAATTTTCCAATGCGTAGCTCTTTGCAAAAGAGAGATATTGGAAAGGAAAAGCTGTCTTGTACCTTTGCATTTTTCTCCCAAACGAAGGACACTAGAAAGAAAATTTTAAAGCCTCCTGTTAGGCCATCTTCTACACGACATAGCCCTGAATTTTCCAATGCGCAGCTCTTTGCAAAAGAGAGATATTGGCAAGGAAAAGCTGTCTTGTACCATTGCATTTTTCTCCCAAACGAAGGGCACTAGAAAGAAAATTTTAAAGCCTCCTGTTAGGCCATCATCTACACGACATAGCCCTGAATTTTCCAATGCGCAGCTCTTTGCAAAAGAGAGATATTGGCAAGGAAAAGCTGTCTTGTACCTTTGCATTTTTCTCCCAAACGAAGGTCACTAGAAAGAAAATTTTAAAGCCTCCTGTTAGGCCATCATCTACACGACATAGCCCTGAATTTTCCAATGCGCAGCTCTTTGCAAAAGAGAGATATTGGCAAGGAAAAGCTGTCTTGTACCTTTGCATTTTTCTCCCAAACGAAGGTCACTAGAAAGAAAATTTTAAAGCCTCCTGTTAGGCCATCATCTACACGACATAGCCCTGAATTTTCCAATGCGCAGCTCTTTGCAAAAGAGAGATATTGGCAAGGAAAAGCTGTCTTGTACCATTGCATTTTTCTCCCAAACGAAGGACACTAGAAAGAAAATTTTAAAGCCTCCTGTTAGGCCATCATCTACACGACATAGCCCTGAATTTTCCAATGCGCAGCTCTTTGCAAAAGAGAGATATTGGCAAGGAAAAGCTGTCTTGTACCTTTGCATTTTTCTCCCAAACGAAGGACACTAGAAAGAAAATTTTAAAGCCTCCTGTTAGGCCATCATCTACACGACATAGCCCTGAATTTTCCAATGCGCAGCTCTTTGCAAAAGAGAGATATTGGCAAGGAAAAGCTGTCTTGTACCTTTGCATTTTTCTCCCAAACGAAGGTCACTAGAAAGAAAATTTTAAAGCCTCCTGTTAGGCCATCATCTACACGACATAGCCCTGAATTTTCTGTCGAAGTCAGAAAAATGTCTTAATGCACACTGCCATATTTGCACCGCACACTGGTCCGTGCTGCGCATGCGTACGCTCTCCCGTGGAAGCGCATACCCGCAATAGCGTGCACTCGCACGCGCAGTATGCGCATTTACGGTAGAGTTTATGTGATCGTAGCGTGCGACTCATTCGTTACAAAAGTTCACAATTAATGTAGTTTATAGATCATGTTCCCCTCAATAGTTTCTGTAAGTTTGGTTTAGATAGAATGTCCCTGAGCGGAGGAATCCCTCTTTGTATTGCACGAAGGGTCTAACAGGAGTCATACAGCAGTGTTTGGTATCCATCGGAAGAGTATTTAATTAGCAATATTCCGGTGTTGGTTTGGAGCGTATTAATCGCTCGTGCGAATAGTTATGGACATAAGAAGTTTATGTCCATTTCTATGATTTGCACATACTCAGGTATGCGGCGGGAAACCCAGTTCCCCACCCACCTGAGCTGTTGGAAATCGTCACAGCCCACCTGTATGAATCACCCTATGACCTTTGGTTACAGTACAGGGCCGAATTCCTGTGTCCAATAAACTGTAGGATTGTAGGACCAGGAGATTGCATTGTGTGTGGGGCATAAATAGGCAGGCCGACCACATCCAGCTCTCACTCTCTCATCAACGGTTATCTGCTGATAATCGGGAGCTGGATATCGAGGCGCAGGCGATCATACCCTTTGTGCGTAAGTTCTCTCCGTAATCATTGTCTTTCTGCGAGCCAATATCTCTCTTTCTCTCTCTCTCTCTATCTCTCTCTCTCCTCTTTTCTCTTAAATACTTCGTAGTATTATAGTATGGTATTGTATTGTGTTAGACCAGGATAGCATTGTAGTTTATCCCTTAGTTAGGTGTTTGGTTAGGAAGTCTTTGTTATATTGTAGTGTATCATTTGTACTGTGTTACTCTTTTACAAGTATACTAGATATAATACAGATAATAGGCTTTGGAACCCTAAACCAGTATCAGTGTATTTACTATAGTGTTAAGTGTTCACTTGAGCGTCGGTGACGCTCAAACAGCTTTGTAGGTAGTCAGGCTACACAAGGTTGCATTTACACCCTGTACTCACATTAAGGTATTCTGTGTGTTTCATCGGTATAAGGTTTAATATCAAGGTATAGTGTTGTGAGCGTCTGCATCGCTGGTGACCTCCTCGTGGTCTCGAGCGTATGCTACGCCATAGCGAATCTTTCCCCTAGACATAACCAATAACGTGTCCTGTGATCACTGGGCCGTGAGCGAACGTGACGCTTGAGCGTCTCGCCTACGGCTGAGCGATCGTTACGCAAATAGCGTATCATTACGGTATTTCTTAAGTAAACAGCGTACAGTGTTCTTAGCTTCATAAGGGTTGTTTATACGACAAGGGAATTTAGCATTGTCAATTGCGGGCTCGTCCGGTCCTTTTCACATCTGCACTAGGTAGATCAGCAGACATTATCCCTCCAGCAAAGGGTGGGAGGTTGTCTCATAGTGCTGGCGGGATAAGCGTCTGCTTCGCTTAGGTAAAGAGTGCTGAAGGAATCCGGTAACCGGAAGTAAGAACAAAACGCTTGTGTCTTTTAAAACTGTTTATTTTTCTTTTGTCTTGCGTACGTACGCATATATCTGCATTTCTATTTCATTTTTCGTATATCACTATTCCTGTTTGCCAAATTTTATAGTTGATAGAAAGTGCTAAAAAGAGATTTTGCTGTTATTTAAAAGTAGAGGTAATAGTTAAAGTATAGAACAAACACACGGTTTGTCTGAGATACAAGGCAGTCAGTGTGGATTGCGGTAGATGATCAGGGATCATTTACATTGATAAAAATATATTGTGTTACGGTGGATCCTTTGCATTGCGTACACGTGTCGCTAACAAAGACTAGCGTACGCAATCCAAAAGGCAGACGCACGCAGCGTTCATGACGCAACGTAGCGTCTGGTTACGCCCACGTAGCTCAAGTTGTGATAAAGTGAAGTAACGCAAAGGCGATAATTAACGCACAGCGGTAGATAACGCGACGCGGTAAATAACGCAAATCTATTTTTGGAAAATCTGAAATTTAGTTTAACAGATCCTGCTCCTAATTGGTAACACTCTTGGCCTGAAGACAATTTCTGCGCAGAAATAGATATAGAAACAAAGTGTACATGTGTTGAGTGAGTGTGTTTTGTATACAAAAGTTTATATAACTTTAAGGTGGAACCAAAAGGAAAGTCGGGTACTCGTTAAGGAACATACGTGTAAGTGACATATACGGTGGCCAGGGAGGCATCTCTGGTTAAATAATATTTGAGCATTAGAGTATAGCGGACCATAAGGTAAAGGTAACAGACCAGGAGGTCATAAGGAACAGACCAGGAGGTCATAAGGAACAGACCAGGAGGTCATAAGGTAAAAAGGTCCGCTATAAAAGTCCAGTGGCACAACGCCTGGGGTGTTGGTGCAGAACCCATATAGGCCATACAAGCTCTGGTTGAAGGAATCGCAGCCGGAAACATCGATTCCATTGATCTTTCAGTACATGACAAGTAGTGCTCGTATACTGAACGATTGGACCGCACGTAATTGTGTGCAGTAGTTAGTAATCTGACCTAAATACCATTAGAGTAAAGTGGTCACAAACGCTATCTGTACATTCTGACGTGATTTGTGTAATTTTTTATTTTTGGAAGGGAAGTTCGCTGGTCACTCAGGAACTATCTAACAACCCCACCTTTACTGGAAAGAGTAAGTGTCCTGCGGGTATCCCTCATATGTTCCAGTAAACTGAAGGTTCCATAGGGGCCCTGTATCGAGTACGCCAGCACCATATCGGTGTGATCAGGTCGTATTGGTCGAGGTGGGCGAGTGAGTGGGGTACTCGGTAAACCGCCACCGCCGGCCTACTGTGGAGTAATTTGGTTGTCTGTAAAGGCTTGCTGAAAACCTTGATACAGAAAATCCAAGGAGGACTAAGCAACACCTACAGACTATGGGGGCCAGTTGCTCAGGTAGGGGGCGATCAACCCTGGTTCAGGTTGATTCTGTGAACCGACCAGTTGGGTCGGCACGATATGTAATGTGTGAAAAATATGGAATTCACACCGAATCTTTATGTGATGAATGGGAGAGAATGACTGTACAAGACAGGGACAAGTTCCCAAGAATAGGTAGCTTCAGTCCAGAGGTGTTACAAAATTTAAGGAGGAGGATATGTCTCGTAAAATCAGCAAAGAGACGAATTCAGCATCATGATTATTTACAGTTATGGCACCAGGAAGGTGAGATACAGAGAGGTTTGGCTCTGGCGGCGGGATCTGGGGCAGTCAGGAAGTTGATTGCCACAGCTCCTCCCCCACCATACATTGCAGGAGAGAAGTTGATTGCGGAGAGAAACGCACTGGGTTGTAAAACACAAACTCTTAGTAACACTGTAAATGTTAATGATGTTAACCAAATAACTCATGCAAGTATTAACCCGTGCAAGTTGTACCCTGTTTTGAACCTTCCCCAGGAGTGTGAACAAGAAGACGATTTGGCAACAATTTCAGCGCTCTCTCTAGCGGCCACCATATCAGAAACCACAGTAGGCACAGCACCACCCACGAGATTAGTGAAGGCCCCTAGCGGAGGGATAGGTGAGGTCGTGTCAACGGGTAAGTACGGCACCATGCACTACACTGAAACAATTGTACCACAACAAGCTGTAGAATCTACACAGGAAGAGGCTGTTAGAATTGCTCCTGTAAAGGTGATAGTAGTTCCCAATGGGAAAACAGATGCATCAGGAGTCACACCCGTCAGGAACATTGCCATGTATTGCCCGTTAACTAGAATGGAATTAAGGACCATAGTGTCTGAATTCCCAGACCCCAGAAAGGATTTAGTGGCAAGCCAAAAATATATCAGGGATCTAGGAAACACTTTAGAGCCCAATAATAAGGATTGGCAGATAGTGCTAAGAGCTTGCTTACCGCCCAGTGTCGACTCAGTTAAATTCTTAGCTGACTGTCTATTAGATAAAGATGTACCACTTACAGATGTGTACGATCAGGATAATGTAAAAAGGATAAATTTGCAGCTAAAAGAATATTTCCCAGCCGTTGCTAAATGGAATAAACTATTCTCCATTAAACAAAAGGAGTCTGAAACGGCAGCAGAATATTTCCACCGGGCATTATCAGAAATGGCAAAATACACTGGTATAGAAGACATAAAGACCAACCCAAACCATCGAGAAGTAGCAGTATCTGTACTGATGGATGGTTTGAAAGAAACATTAAAGGCTAGGGTACAGACCACACAACCATGTTGGCGAGGTCTGTCAGTGTCCACTTTGAGAGAGGCTGCGGTTGATCACGACAAAAACATCACTAGACACAGGGAGTCGCAAAGTGATAAGTTGATGTCCGTAAGTATACAAGCGCTGACCACAAGGCAGCCTGCGTATGTACCACCGAATCCTGTGGGTAAGGCAAGTATGATAACATGTTTTTCTTGTAACAAACCAGGACATTTTGCACGAGACTGTAGAGTAAGAAATGTACAAAGATCTTTCCAACCCCCTAGACAACAACACCACACACGACATTGGGAGCAGGGTCCACAGAGGCGGAGTTTTGAGCCACATACAGGGGAAACAAAAAGATATCCCCCAAACAGAGATTGGCATGCCTCTGGTAGTTCCCAGCTAACTCCCTCACAAATAGTTGCTGCCAATGGGATTCAGGGAGGTCAGCATACCCAATAGGGGTGTGGCCATACCTGTAATCAGCAACCAGTTAAATTGATTGCCAGTCTTGGAAGCGAACCAGAGATTGCAATCAATGTAGCCGGTAAAACTTTAAACTTTCTTGTAGACACAGGGGCGGCCAAGTCAGTGATCAATTCGACAGTGGGCATGAGAACCACTGGTAGGACAGTTCCAGCCATAGGAGTAACAGGAGTAGTCCAGCACTACCCTGTTAGCAAACCAGCCGAGATTACAATAGGGCCTTTGCATACCAAGCATTCCTTTTTGCTGGCTGCATCGGCACCGACCAATCTCCTGGGAAGAGACTTACTATGTAAAATGGGTTGCGTCATTTATTGTACTCCTGAAGGTGTATTCTTGGACATCCCTGAGAATCACGCTCAGGAAGTACGAGACATGTTAGACTCCCCATCAAAATTAATGTCACATTCCATTATGACAAATAGGAATCCATCCCAAGTAGAAGAGATGACATCTCAGATACCAGAGTCGCTTTGGACAAAAGATGGACAGGACACTGGATTAATGGCAAATGTAGCTCCAGTAGTAGTACAAGTAAAAGATGGTAGGATAACTCCAAAAATCCCACAGTATCCTCTGAAGCCAGAGGTGGAGTTAGGAGTTTTCCCGGTAATAGAGCGCTTGCTACAACAGGGCATTCTAGTAAGAACGTCCAGCACAGCAAATAGTCCCATCTTCCCTGTTAAAAAGAGTGGGGGGAGGGGTTACAGGCTAGTGCAGGATCTAAGGGGGATTAACAAAATAGTCGAGAGTCAGTTCCCCGTAGTGCCTAATCCAGCTGTCATCCTAATGCAAATTCCTCCCACTGCCAAATTTTTCACTGTTATTGACCTCTGCTCCGCTTTCTTTTCGGTACCTCTGCACCCTGACAGCCAATATTTGTTTGCATTCACATACAGAGGAGTCCAATACACGTGGACTCGGTTACCCCAAGGTTTCATAGATAGTCCAAGTATATTTTCTCAGGCTTTGCATGATTGTTTACAGTCTTTCCAACCGGAAAGTGGATCAGTGTTGATACAGTACGTGGATGATCTACTACTGTGTTCTGATTCATTGGAGGCATCCCTGAAGGATACGAAACAGCTCCTGTTTCATCTTTCAGACACAGGTCACAAGGTCTCCAAAGACAAGTTGCAATTATGCCAAGCTAAGGTAAAATACTTGGGACACTGTCTAACACAAGGACTGAGACACCTGACCGCTGATAGAATCCAAGCCATTAGAGACATGACACTGCCACAAACCCAGCAACAGATCAGGACGTTTTTAGGTATGTGTGGGTATTGCCGTAATTGGATCCCAGGGTTTTCCATATTGGCGCTACCTTTGCAGGAAATGGTCTCCTCAAACAAACCTGATCGGATTTCGCATACAGACGAATCTGAAGCAGCATTTGAGAGACTCAAGCAATGCCTAACACAGGCACCAGCATTAGGTATGCCAGACTATGGGAAACCCTTTGAACTATATGGAACAGAAAGTGCTGGGTGCGCAGCAGGTGTACTAACACAAAAACACGGTGATGCCAGCAGGCCAATTGCATACTACAGCGCTCAGCTAGACACGGTAGCGCGATCCCTCCCCAAATGCTTGCGTAGCATTGCGGCGATAGCATTGCTAGTGACGAAAAGCGAAGATGTCGTGCTAGGCCACAACCTCACAATCCATACACCACATGCGGTATCGGCCTTATTAAATTCTGCCCAAACCAGACATGTCTCATCAGCAAGGTTTACGAGATGGGAATTGGCATTAATGGCCCCAGTAAACATCACCATAAGGAGATGCAGCGCATTAAACCCTGCAACATTTCTCCCAGGTGTGCCTGGACAGGCACAAAGGGTGGGAGGTGAGAGTGATGGGGAAGGAGGATTTAATACAAAGGAGGATACACATGATTGTATGGAATATTTGACCCAAAATTTTACCGCAAGGCCTGACATCAGTGACAATCCACTAGAAGATGCAGAACTCACGTTCTACACGGACGGTAGTTGTCACAGACAGTCAGACTCGGGAGACTTGTGTACTGGATACGCAGTCGTAGATGACCAAGACACCATAGAAGCGGAACCGCTAGGCCCACCTCACTCAGCCCAGGTTGCTGAACTGGTCGCCCTAACCAGAGCATGTGAATTGGCTAAGGGTAAGTCTGCCAATATCTACACCGATTCTAGATACGCGTTCGGGGTAGTCCATGATTTCGGAGCCCTATGGCGGCTCAGAAACTTCATGACGGCAGCTGGCACACCGATAGCGCATGCAACTCATATAAAAAGGCTTCTAACAGCGATACAGGAACCCGACAGAGTGGCTGTTATCAAATGTAAAGCACATACATATAGTCAAGACCCAGTATCCCTTGGTAACAGCCGAGCAGACGAAGCTGCAAAGCTTGCAGCTGCTACCCCCATACGGACAGACACCACACAACTGATGGTATTTAATACCATCAACACACAAAAGTTGTGTGAAATGCAGAATTTGTGTTCCACTCAGGAGAAGGCAGTCTGGAAGGCAAAGGGATATGGCCAGGAGTCCTCAGGGCTCTGGACGGATGGACATGGTAAACCAGTGGCCCCCAGGGCATACCTTCCGTGTCTGGCTGAGGCAGCTCACGGGCTGACTCATCTAGGCAAGGAGGGGATGTGCAAATTGGTAAGAGCATACTGGTGCGCCCCAGGATTCTCCTCTCATGCGAGTAAAAGAGCAATGTCATGCCTTACCTGTCTGAGAAAGAATATTGGAAAAGCAATACCAACAGAACCATCCCATATCCCACCTGCCGGCGGCCCTTTCCAAGTAATACAAATTGACTTCATTCAATTACCCCCATGTAGAAATTTGAAATATGTACTTGTTTGCATAGATGTTTTCTCGAATTGGGTCGAGGCTTTTCCAGCAGCTACAAATACCGCTATGTTTACAGCTAAGAAAATTGTGCAGGAATTTGTATGTAGATATGGTATCCCTAGAATCATTGAAAGTGATAGGGGTACCCATTTTACAGGTGATGTCTTTCAAGGAATGTGTAAGTTGATGGGAATTGATAGCAAGCTGCACACTCCGTACCGTCCACAGGCGAGTGCGAAGGTCGAAAGAGTGAACAGCACTATTAAAAATAAATTGAGTAAAGTAATGGCAGAGACAGGATTGACGTGGCCAGAAGCTTTACCCATTGTTTTGTATAGCATCAGAACCACTCCCAGGTCCCCTCTTAATCTGTCTCCTTTTGAAATTCTGTTTGGTCGACAACCGCATGTCATGATTAACCCTCAGGATGATTTGAAATGTAACAATGAAGTAACTGTCAAATACTTGATTAACATGAGTAAGCAGTTGAGGAATCAAAATGATAATCTGAAGTTGGTGATTCCTGATTTACCAGATAGTAATTGTCATGACATTGAACCTGGGGATTATGTAATGATACGAAATTTTCTACGCTCAGGTTGTCTTATTGATAGATGGGAAGGACCATACCAGGTCTTATTGACTAGCACCACAGCATTGAAGGTTGCTGAGAGAGAGACTTGGGTCCATTCATCCCACTGCAAGAAGGTTGCTGATCCAGAGAAGTCCCGTGATAAGGAACAGACGGTAGAGGTTGTATCACTGGAGTGTCTGTTCCAGGAGGACTGAGGCGGCACCTGAGCCTTGAAGACCGGAAGCAGTTGTCGACTCCCCTCTCCCTTTTATTGTTTTTCTCCACTTCCCATCCCCTCTCCCTTAAAATTTCTGTTTCCCCCTTCTCATTCTTCTCTATTTCCTCCTCAAAGATGGACTTGCCCCAAGAGACTGTGATCCGGATTTTGATGTTAACCATGATGTTGACCAGAGCAGTCTGTTCCGGCGAGAGTACCATAGAGGTCGAAAGAGGTTCTGGAATGGGTTCCGATTATGATGATGGAGGCGTAGTTTTCCAAGATCAACCAAGCCAACAAGCAAAGGCGAGTATCAGAAAACGATCCGATAGAAGAAATTGTGATGGATTGTTAGCTGAAGAAAATTGTATCTGTAGGCTCTGTGATAATCTGGTTGAAGATGGATGCATAAAGAAATGCCAATCTAGTTTTAATATCCATATGGACCGGCATCCATTGAGTGACTATCACTCTCTAGTGGGTAACGTGTTAAACCAAACAGATTGTTGGGTATGCTCTCAAGTACCTCAGGGTCACAGCAAATCAGGGCTAGTACCATTTCCTTTAACGTTAGGGGAGGTACTTGAGCTAAGTGGTGGGAGACCGGTGGACCGGAGGTTTAACATCTCCAGCCCTCCTAGTTTGAAGCTCCACCAATACCATGTGGATAGGTCCCTCTTATGTTTTAACATCTCCAATCCCAGAAAACCGGGAAATTGGGAAGTGTCATGGAGCAACCTTACCATGACCTTTTCACACAGAGCAGATAGAATGCCTACAGATACAGAGCTCGTACGCCACATAGCCAGTAGAGGAAAATCTTTCCGGTATCGATATACCTTAGGAAATAGGATTACTAAAGTTGGAGAGGTATCACCAGGATACTGTGCACATATCGTACAAACCGATACGTGCATTAGACAGATGGAAGAATTAGGGTCAGGAGATTTCACCTGGAAGGTTTGTAACATGGTCATGTCCTTCTCCGTCCCTTATGTTCTCCCCGATGATGCATATTTCATATGCGGGAGAAAGGCGTACAAGTGGCTTGCCCCAAACTCTGAAGGATTGTGTTATATTGGAAAAGTATTGCCTGAAGTGATGACTGTTACACATGACAAAATGAAGGACATACACCGTGGTGCCCAAGCTCCTTATACTCACACTCACTACGAACACCGAGTTAAAAGACAACTGTCAGAAAGGTTAGAGCATCCGGCCTCTGATCTTATCCATGAATCCACCGGGATTCAGGTTCTGGTAGCGTTAGATTTCACTCGCACCGCTCGAGGTGTGATGAATTATAGATACATTTCCGCACTCGCCAATTTGTTAGATAATATCACTGAAATGTATGATGACACGTTTAGATACACTGGAAGAGAACTTCAAGCTTACAAAACAGAACTAGTTCAGCATAGGATGATTCTTAATTACCTTACAGCAGTAACAGGCGGATATTGTGTTACATTGGCAACACAGTACGGCATAAAGTGTTGCACGTATATCACAAATAGTACCGAGGATCCGGTAGAGGTCATAGACCAAAAGATGGACGATATTCTGCAATTAAAGTGGGAATTTCGTCGAAAACACAATCTCACCCTTGCTGCTGTAGGTAATGAGCTGACTAGTTGGGTGTCATGGTTGAACCCGCGAAATTGGTTCTCCGGTTTAGGAGACTGGGCTCAAGGAGTCATAATGGATGTTGGAAAGTTTCTCCTATGTATTTTGGGTGTCGTTATATCTATTGGATTGATATTTAGATGCGGGCAGGCTTTGATGAGGTGCAAGCAAAGTACGAAAGTGATGAGCTTAAGGAGTGAGGAAACTGTAATTAACCTGGATTTGATTTATGACCCAATGCTAGAAACCATGACGTAATGATATAATGAGTATACGGTCCGTCTTTCACCCATTTCTATGTTTTCCTCCGAGGTACAAAGACCCACGTAGACGAAGGATTTGATGAGCCAAGGGGCCGACAACGGAAAGATGGAAAGAAGAAGAGCAGACGACCTGATATACAAGATTTTGATGGACAATGCCATGGGTACCCCAGTTTCCCTAGGAACTTTAAAATCACGCTAGCCCAACATTTTTTGTAAATCCATGGACGTTGTTTGCTTTACTCACGATTTATGAGCAAAAGCACAAAGAAGAAGACTCCAATCAACCGACACCAATCAAGACCTCAATCGACGGACGTACATTAACCTGACATAGAATATCATTGCATTTTTCGTAAGTGTTCTTTATCTTCATCTCTGTAACCCTCAGGTAATAACACACATAGTCGATAGGGAATACAGGCACAGATAGCAGCAACCACATACCCCCCCCAATTCATGTATCATCAACTAAAATGTGCATCCCCATTGTGTTACAACCACAGCCGAAATGAGCTCGGTAGAGTTTGACAGCCCATCCACAGACCTGTACCACAGGATAAGAAGGAATTCAAATGTATACTTCGCAATACCTCGAAGCTTGATTTACCACACGTACGGCACGATGATACATGACCCTCCAAACATGGACTCATACACACATGCTCCTACTCTCTCACTAGGTCATACCCTTTTCACACCTACTCCTCTCTTCTTCCTTACCCCACCATGGAAATCAATTAACCCCTGACTTACATTTTTCTCCTTAAATATTTTGTGGCAGTTATTATTGACTGCCAAAGGGTGGACTGTCGAAGTCAGAAAAATGTCTTAATGCACACTGCCATATTTGCACCGCACACTGGTCCGTGCTGCGCATGCGTACGCTCTCCCGTGGAAGCGCATACCCGCAATAGCGTGCACTCGCACGCGCAGTATGCGCATTTACGGTAGAGTTTATGTGATCGTAGCGTGCGACTCATTCGTTACAAAAGTTCACAATTAATGTAGTTTATAGATCATGTTCCCCTCAATAGTTTCTGTAAGTTTGGTTTAGATAGAATGTCCCTGAGCGGAGGAATCCCTCTTTGTATTGCACGAAGGGTCTAACAGGAGTCATACAGCAGTGTTTGGTATCCATCGGAAGAGTATTTAATTAGCAATATTCCGGTGTTGGTTTGGAGCGTATTAATCGCTCGTGCGAATAGTTATGGACATAAGAAGTTTATGTCCATTTCTATGATTTGCACATACTCAGGTATGCGGCGGGAAACCCAGTTCCCCACCCACCTGAGCTGTTGGAAATCGTCACAGCCCACCTGTATGAATCACCCTATGACCTTTGGTTACAGTACAGGGCCGAATTCCTGTGTCCAATAAACTGTAGGATTGTAGGACCAGGAGATTGCATTGTGTGTGGGGCATAAATAGGCAGGCCGACCACATCCAGCTCTCACTCTCTCATCAACGGTTATCTGCTGATAATCGGGAGCTGGATATCGAGGCGCAGGCGATCATACCCTTTGTGCGTAAGTTCTCTCCGTAATCATTGTCTTTCTGCGAGCCAATATCTCTCTTTCTCTCTCTCTCTCTATCTCTCTCTCTCCTCTTTTCTCTTAAATACTTCGTAGTATTATAGTATGGTATTGTATTGTGTTAGACCAGGATAGCATTGTAGTTTATCCCTTAGTTAGGTGTTTGGTTAGGAAGTCTTTGTTATATTGTAGTGTATCATTTGTACTGTGTTACTCTTTTACAAGTATACTAGATATAATACAGATAATAGGCTTTGGAACCCTAAACCAGTATCAGTGTATTTACTATAGTGTTAAGTGTTCACTTGAGCGTCGGTGACGCTCAAACAGCTTTGTAGGTAGTCAGGCTACACAAGGTTGCATTTACACCCTGTACTCACATTAAGGTATTCTGTGTGTTTCATCGGTATAAGGTTTAATATCAAGGTATAGTGTTGTGAGCGTCTGCATCGCTGGTGACCTCCTCGTGGTCTCGAGCGTATGCTACGCCATAGCGAATCTTTCCCCTAGACATAACCAATAACGTGTCCTGTGATCACTGGGCCGTGAGCGAACGTGACGCTTGAGCGTCTCGCCTACGGCTGAGCGATCGTTACGCAAATAGCGTATCATTACGGTATTTCTTAAGTAAACAGCGTACAGTGTTCTTAGCTTCATAAGGGTTGTTTATACGACAAGGGAATTTAGCATTGTCAATTGCGGGCTCGTCCGGTCCTTTTCACATCTGCACTAGGTAGATCAGCAGACATTATCCCTCCAGCAAAGGGTGGGAGGTTGTCTCATAGTGCTGGCGGGATAAGCGTCTGCTTCGCTTAGGTAAAGAGTGCTGAAGGAATCCGGTAACCGGAAGTAAGAACAAAACGCTTGTGTCTTTTAAAACTGTTTATTTTTCTTTTGTCTTGCGTACGTACGCATATATCTGCATTTCTATTTCATTTTTCGTATATCACTATTCCTGTTTGCCAAATTTTATAGTTGATAGAAAGTGCTAAAAAGAGATTTTGCTGTTATTTAAAAGTAGAGGTAATAGTTAAAGTATAGAACAAACACACGGTTTGTCTGAGATACAAGGCAGTCAGTGTGGATTGCGGTAGATGATCAGGGATCATTTACATTGATAAAAATATATTGTGTTACGGTGGATCCTTTGCATTGCGTACACGTGTCGCTAACAAAGACTAGCGTACGCAATCCAAAAGGCAGACGCACGCAGCGTTCATGACGCAACGTAGCGTCTGGTTACGCCCACGTAGCTCAAGTTGTGATAAAGTGAAGTAACGCAAAGGCGATAATTAACGCACAGCGGTAGATAACGCGACGCGGTAAATAACGCAAATCTATTTTTGGAAAATCTGAAATTTAGTTTAACAGATCCTGCTCCTAATTGGTAACACTCTTGGCCTGAAGACAATTTCTGCGCAGAAATAGATATAGAAACAAAGTGTACATGTGTTGAGTGAGTGTGTTTTGTATACAAAAGTTTATATAACTTTAAGGTGGAACCAAAAGGAAAGTCGGGTACTCGTTAAGGAACATACGTGTAAGTGACATATACGGTGGCCAGGGAGGCATCTCTGGTTAAATAATATTTGAGCATTAGAGTATAGCGGACCATAAGGTAAAGGTAACAGACCAGGAGGTCATAAGGAACAGACCAGGAGGTCATAAGGAACAGACCAGGAGGTCATAAGGTAAAAAGGTCCGCTATAAAAGTCCAGTGGCACAACGCCTGGGGTGTTGGTGCAGAACCCATATAGGCCATACAAGCTCTGGTTGAAGGAATCGCAGCCGGAAACATCGATTCCATTGATCTTTCAGTACATGACAAGTAGTGCTCGTATACTGAACGATTGGACCGCACGTAATTGTGTGCAGTAGTTAGTAATCTGACCTAAATACCATTAGAGTAAAGTGGTCACAAACGCTATCTGTACATTCTGACGTGATTTGTGTAATTTTTTATTTTTGGAAGGGAAGTTCGCTGGTCACTCAGGAACTATCTAACAACCCCACCTTTACTGGAAAGAGTAAGTGTCCTGCGGGTATCCCTCATATGTTCCAGTAAACTGAAGGTTCCATAGGGGCCCTGTATCGAGTACGCCAGCACCATATCGGTGTGATCAGGTCGTATTGGTCGAGGTGGGCGAGTGAGTGGGGTACTCGGTAAACCGCCACCGCCGGCCTACTGTGGAGTAATTTGGTTGTCTGTAAAGGCTTGCTGAAAACCTTGATACAGAAAATCCAAGGAGGACTAAGCAACACCTACAGACTATGGGGGCCAGTTGCTCAGGTAGGGGGCGATCAACCCTGGTTCAGGTTGATTCTGTGAACCGACCAGTTGGGTCGGCACGATATGTAATGTGTGAAAAATATGGAATTCACACCGAATCTTTATGTGATGAATGGGAGAGAATGACTGTACAAGACAGGGACAAGTTCCCAAGAATAGGTAGCTTCAGTCCAGAGGTGTTACAAAATTTAAGGAGGAGGATATGTCTCGTAAAATCAGCAAAGAGACGAATTCAGCATCATGATTATTTACAGTTATGGCACCAGGAAGGTGAGATACAGAGAGGTTTGGCTCTGGCGGCGGGATCTGGGGCAGTCAGGAAGTTGATTGCCACAGCTCCTCCCCCACCATACATTGCAGGAGAGAAGTTGATTGCGGAGAGAAACGCACTGGGTTGTAAAACACAAACTCTTAGTAACACTGTAAATGTTAATGATGTTAACCAAATAACTCATGCAAGTATTAACCCGTGCAAGTTGTACCCTGTTTTGAACCTTCCCCAGGAGTGTGAACAAGAAGACGATTTGGCAACAATTTCAGCGCTCTCTCTAGCGGCCACCATATCAGAAACCACAGTAGGCACAGCACCACCCACGAGATTAGTGAAGGCCCCTAGCGGAGGGATAGGTGAGGTCGTGTCAACGGGTAAGTACGGCACCATGCACTACACTGAAACAATTGTACCACAACAAGCTGTAGAATCTACACAGGAAGAGGCTGTTAGAATTGCTCCTGTAAAGGTGATAGTAGTTCCCAATGGGAAAACAGATGCATCAGGAGTCACACCCGTCAGGAACATTGCCATGTATTGCCCGTTAACTAGAATGGAATTAAGGACCATAGTGTCTGAATTCCCAGACCCCAGAAAGGATTTAGTGGCAAGCCAAAAATATATCAGGGATCTAGGAAACACTTTAGAGCCCAATAATAAGGATTGGCAGATAGTGCTAAGAGCTTGCTTACCGCCCAGTGTCGACTCAGTTAAATTCTTAGCTGACTGTCTATTAGATAAAGATGTACCACTTACAGATGTGTACGATCAGGATAATGTAAAAAGGATAAATTTGCAGCTAAAAGAATATTTCCCAGCCGTTGCTAAATGGAATAAACTATTCTCCATTAAACAAAAGGAGTCTGAAACGGCAGCAGAATATTTCCACCGGGCATTATCAGAAATGGCAAAATACACTGGTATAGAAGACATAAAGACCAACCCAAACCATCGAGAAGTAGCAGTATCTGTACTGATGGATGGTTTGAAAGAAACATTAAAGGCTAGGGTACAGACCACACAACCATGTTGGCGAGGTCTGTCAGTGTCCACTTTGAGAGAGGCTGCGGTTGATCACGACAAAAACATCACTAGACACAGGGAGTCGCAAAGTGATAAGTTGATGTCCGTAAGTATACAAGCGCTGACCACAAGGCAGCCTGCGTATGTACCACCGAATCCTGTGGGTAAGGCAAGTATGATAACATGTTTTTCTTGTAACAAACCAGGACATTTTGCACGAGACTGTAGAGTAAGAAATGTACAAAGATCTTTCCAACCCCCTAGACAACAACACCACACACGACATTGGGAGCAGGGTCCACAGAGGCGGAGTTTTGAGCCACATACAGGGGAAACAAAAAGATATCCCCCAAACAGAGATTGGCATGCCTCTGGTAGTTCCCAGCTAACTCCCTCACAAATAGTTGCTGCCAATGGGATTCAGGGAGGTCAGCATACCCAATAGGGGTGTGGCCATACCTGTAATCAGCAACCAGTTAAATTGATTGCCAGTCTTGGAAGCGAACCAGAGATTGCAATCAATGTAGCCGGTAAAACTTTAAACTTTCTTGTAGACACAGGGGCGGCCAAGTCAGTGATCAATTCGACAGTGGGCATGAGAACCACTGGTAGGACAGTTCCAGCCATAGGAGTAACAGGAGTAGTCCAGCACTACCCTGTTAGCAAACCAGCCGAGATTACAATAGGGCCTTTGCATACCAAGCATTCCTTTTTGCTGGCTGCATCGGCACCGACCAATCTCCTGGGAAGAGACTTACTATGTAAAATGGGTTGCGTCATTTATTGTACTCCTGAAGGTGTATTCTTGGACATCCCTGAGAATCACGCTCAGGAAGTACGAGACATGTTAGACTCCCCATCAAAATTAATGTCACATTCCATTATGACAAATAGGAATCCATCCCAAGTAGAAGAGATGACATCTCAGATACCAGAGTCGCTTTGGACAAAAGATGGACAGGACACTGGATTAATGGCAAATGTAGCTCCAGTAGTAGTACAAGTAAAAGATGGTAGGATAACTCCAAAAATCCCACAGTATCCTCTGAAGCCAGAGGTGGAGTTAGGAGTTTTCCCGGTAATAGAGCGCTTGCTACAACAGGGCATTCTAGTAAGAACGTCCAGCACAGCAAATAGTCCCATCTTCCCTGTTAAAAAGAGTGGGGGGAGGGGTTACAGGCTAGTGCAGGATCTAAGGGGGATTAACAAAATAGTC
Organism: Pseudophryne corroboree; assembly: GCF_028390025.1. Classification (NCBI taxonomy): domain Eukaryota; kingdom Metazoa; phylum Chordata; class Amphibia; order Anura; family Myobatrachidae; genus Pseudophryne; species Pseudophryne corroboree. The sequence continues at coordinate 188,718 of NW_026970022.1, forward strand.
GAGAGTCAGTTCCCCGTAGTGCCTAATCCAGCTGTCATCCTAATGCAAATTCCTCCCACTGCCAAATTTTTCACTGTTATTGACCTCTGCTCCGCTTTCTTTTCGGTACCTCTGCACCCTGACAGCCAATATTTGTTTGCATTCACATACAGAGGAGTCCAATACACGTGGACTCGGTTACCCCAAGGTTTCATAGATAGTCCAAGTATATTTTCTCAGGCTTTGCATGATTGTTTACAGTCTTTCCAACCGGAAAGTGGATCAGTGTTGATACAGTACGTGGATGATCTACTACTGTGTTCTGATTCATTGGAGGCATCCCTGAAGGATACGAAACAGCTCCTGTTTCATCTTTCAGACACAGGTCACAAGGTCTCCAAAGACAAGTTGCAATTATGCCAAGCTAAGGTAAAATACTTGGGACACTGTCTAACACAAGGACTGAGACACCTGACCGCTGATAGAATCCAAGCCATTAGAGACATGACACTGCCACAAACCCAGCAACAGATCAGGACGTTTTTAGGTATGTGTGGGTATTGCCGTAATTGGATCCCAGGGTTTTCCATATTGGCGCTACCTTTGCAGGAAATGGTCTCCTCAAACAAACCTGATCGGATTTCGCATACAGACGAATCTGAAGCAGCATTTGAGAGACTCAAGCAATGCCTAACACAGGCACCAGCATTAGGTATGCCAGACTATGGGAAACCCTTTGAACTATATGGAACAGAAAGTGCTGGGTGCGCAGCAGGTGTACTAACACAAAAACACGGTGATGCCAGCAGGCCAATTGCATACTACAGCGCTCAGCTAGACACGGTAGCGCGATCCCTCCCCAAATGCTTGCGTAGCATTGCGGCGATAGCATTGCTAGTGACGAAAAGCGAAGATGTCGTGCTAGGCCACAACCTCACAATCCATACACCACATGCGGTATCGGCCTTATTAAATTCTGCCCAAACCAGACATGTCTCATCAGCAAGGTTTACGAGATGGGAATTGGCATTAATGGCCCCAGTAAACATCACCATAAGGAGATGCAGCGCATTAAACCCTGCAACATTTCTCCCAGGTGTGCCTGGACAGGCACAAAGGGTGGGAGGTGAGAGTGATGGGGAAGGAGGATTTAATACAAAGGAGGATACACATGATTGTATGGAATATTTGACCCAAAATTTTACCGCAAGGCCTGACATCAGTGACAATCCACTAGAAGATGCAGAACTCACGTTCTACACGGACGGTAGTTGTCACAGACAGTCAGACTCGGGAGACTTGTGTACTGGATACGCAGTCGTAGATGACCAAGACACCATAGAAGCGGAACCGCTAGGCCCACCTCACTCAGCCCAGGTTGCTGAACTGGTCGCCCTAACCAGAGCATGTGAATTGGCTAAGGGTAAGTCTGCCAATATCTACACCGATTCTAGATACGCGTTCGGGGTAGTCCATGATTTCGGAGCCCTATGGCGGCTCAGAAACTTCATGACGGCAGCTGGCACACCGATAGCGCATGCAACTCATATAAAAAGGCTTCTAACAGCGATACAGGAACCCGACAGAGTGGCTGTTATCAAATGTAAAGCACATACATATAGTCAAGACCCAGTATCCCTTGGTAACAGCCGAGCAGACGAAGCTGCAAAGCTTGCAGCTGCTACCCCCATACGGACAGACACCACACAACTGATGGTATTTAATACCATCAACACACAAAAGTTGTGTGAAATGCAGAATTTGTGTTCCACTCAGGAGAAGGCAGTCTGGAAGGCAAAGGGATATGGCCAGGAGTCCTCAGGGCTCTGGACGGATGGACATGGTAAACCAGTGGCCCCCAGGGCATACCTTCCGTGTCTGGCTGAGGCAGCTCACGGGCTGACTCATCTAGGCAAGGAGGGGATGTGCAAATTGGTAAGAGCATACTGGTGCGCCCCAGGATTCTCCTCTCATGCGAGTAAAAGAGCAATGTCATGCCTTACCTGTCTGAGAAAGAATATTGGAAAAGCAATACCAACAGAACCATCCCATATCCCACCTGCCGGCGGCCCTTTCCAAGTAATACAAATTGACTTCATTCAATTACCCCCATGTAGAAATTTGAAATATGTACTTGTTTGCATAGATGTTTTCTCGAATTGGGTCGAGGCTTTTCCAGCAGCTACAAATACCGCTATGTTTACAGCTAAGAAAATTGTGCAGGAATTTGTATGTAGATATGGTATCCCTAGAATCATTGAAAGTGATAGGGGTACCCATTTTACAGGTGATGTCTTTCAAGGAATGTGTAAGTTGATGGGAATTGATAGCAAGCTGCACACTCCGTACCGTCCACAGGCGAGTGCGAAGGTCGAAAGAGTGAACAGCACTATTAAAAATAAATTGAGTAAAGTAATGGCAGAGACAGGATTGACGTGGCCAGAAGCTTTACCCATTGTTTTGTATAGCATCAGAACCACTCCCAGGTCCCCTCTTAATCTGTCTCCTTTTGAAATTCTGTTTGGTCGACAACCGCATGTCATGATTAACCCTCAGGATGATTTGAAATGTAACAATGAAGTAACTGTCAAATACTTGATTAACATGAGTAAGCAGTTGAGGAATCAAAATGATAATCTGAAGTTGGTGATTCCTGATTTACCAGATAGTAATTGTCATGACATTGAACCTGGGGATTATGTAATGATACGAAATTTTCTACGCTCAGGTTGTCTTATTGATAGATGGGAAGGACCATACCAGGTCTTATTGACTAGCACCACAGCATTGAAGGTTGCTGAGAGAGAGACTTGGGTCCATTCATCCCACTGCAAGAAGGTTGCTGATCCAGAGAAGTCCCGTGATAAGGAACAGACGGTAGAGGTTGTATCACTGGAGTGTCTGTTCCAGGAGGACTGAGGCGGCACCTGAGCCTTGAAGACCGGAAGCAGTTGTCGACTCCCCTCTCCCTTTTATTGTTTTTCTCCACTTCCCATCCCCTCTCCCTTAAAATTTCTGTTTCCCCCTTCTCATTCTTCTCTATTTCCTCCTCAAAGATGGACTTGCCCCAAGAGACTGTGATCCGGATTTTGATGTTAACCATGATGTTGACCAGAGCAGTCTGTTCCGGCGAGAGTACCATAGAGGTCGAAAGAGGTTCTGGAATGGGTTCCGATTATGATGATGGAGGCGTAGTTTTCCAAGATCAACCAAGCCAACAAGCAAAGGCGAGTATCAGAAAACGATCCGATAGAAGAAATTGTGATGGATTGTTAGCTGAAGAAAATTGTATCTGTAGGCTCTGTGATAATCTGGTTGAAGATGGATGCATAAAGAAATGCCAATCTAGTTTTAATATCCATATGGACCGGCATCCATTGAGTGACTATCACTCTCTAGTGGGTAACGTGTTAAACCAAACAGATTGTTGGGTATGCTCTCAAGTACCTCAGGGTCACAGCAAATCAGGGCTAGTACCATTTCCTTTAACGTTAGGGGAGGTACTTGAGCTAAGTGGTGGGAGACCGGTGGACCGGAGGTTTAACATCTCCAGCCCTCCTAGTTTGAAGCTCCACCAATACCATGTGGATAGGTCCCTCTTATGTTTTAACATCTCCAATCCCAGAAAACCGGGAAATTGGGAAGTGTCATGGAGCAACCTTACCATGACCTTTTCACACAGAGCAGATAGAATGCCTACAGATACAGAGCTCGTACGCCACATAGCCAGTAGAGGAAAATCTTTCCGGTATCGATATACCTTAGGAAATAGGATTACTAAAGTTGGAGAGGTATCACCAGGATACTGTGCACATATCGTACAAACCGATACGTGCATTAGACAGATGGAAGAATTAGGGTCAGGAGATTTCACCTGGAAGGTTTGTAACATGGTCATGTCCTTCTCCGTCCCTTATGTTCTCCCCGATGATGCATATTTCATATGCGGGAGAAAGGCGTACAAGTGGCTTGCCCCAAACTCTGAAGGATTGTGTTATATTGGAAAAGTATTGCCTGAAGTGATGACTGTTACACATGACAAAATGAAGGACATACACCGTGGTGCCCAAGCTCCTTATACTCACACTCACTACGAACACCGAGTTAAAAGACAACTGTCAGAAAGGTTAGAGCATCCGGCCTCTGATCTTATCCATGAATCCACCGGGATTCAGGTTCTGGTAGCGTTAGATTTCACTCGCACCGCTCGAGGTGTGATGAATTATAGATACATTTCCGCACTCGCCAATTTGTTAGATAATATCACTGAAATGTATGATGACACGTTTAGATACACTGGAAGAGAACTTCAAGCTTACAAAACAGAACTAGTTCAGCATAGGATGATTCTTAATTACCTTACAGCAGTAACAGGCGGATATTGTGTTACATTGGCAACACAGTACGGCATAAAGTGTTGCACGTATATCACAAATAGTACCGAGGATCCGGTAGAGGTCATAGACCAAAAGATGGACGATATTCTGCAATTAAAGTGGGAATTTCGTCGAAAACACAATCTCACCCTTGCTGCTGTAGGTAATGAGCTGACTAGTTGGGTGTCATGGTTGAACCCGCGAAATTGGTTCTCCGGTTTAGGAGACTGGGCTCAAGGAGTCATAATGGATGTTGGAAAGTTTCTCCTATGTATTTTGGGTGTCGTTATATCTATTGGATTGATATTTAGATGCGGGCAGGCTTTGATGAGGTGCAAGCAAAGTACGAAAGTGATGAGCTTAAGGAGTGAGGAAACTGTAATTAACCTGGATTTGATTTATGACCCAATGCTAGAAACCATGACGTAATGATATAATGAGTATACGGTCCGTCTTTCACCCATTTCTATGTTTTCCTCCGAGGTACAAAGACCCACGTAGACGAAGGATTTGATGAGCCAAGGGGCCGACAACGGAAAGATGGAAAGAAGAAGAGCAGACGACCTGATATACAAGATTTTGATGGACAATGCCATGGGTACCCCAGTTTCCCTAGGAACTTTAAAATCACGCTAGCCCAACATTTTTTGTAAATCCATGGACGTTGTTTGCTTTACTCACGATTTATGAGCAAAAGCACAAAGAAGAAGACTCCAATCAACCGACACCAATCAAGACCTCAATCGACGGACGTACATTAACCTGACATAGAATATCATTGCATTTTTCGTAAGTGTTCTTTATCTTCATCTCTGTAACCCTCAGGTAATAACACACATAGTCGATAGGGAATACAGGCACAGATAGCAGCAACCACATACCCCCCCCAATTCATGTATCATCAACTAAAATGTGCATCCCCATTGTGTTACAACCACAGCCGAAATGAGCTCGGTAGAGTTTGACAGCCCATCCACAGACCTGTACCACAGGATAAGAAGGAATTCAAATGTATACTTCGCAATACCTCGAAGCTTGATTTACCACACGTACGGCACGATGATACATGACCCTCCAAACATGGACTCATACACACATGCTCCTACTCTCTCACTAGGTCATACCCTTTTCACACCTACTCCTCTCTTCTTCCTTACCCCACCATGGAAATCAATTAACCCCTGACTTACATTTTTCTCCTTAAATATTTTGTGGCAGTTATTATTGACTGCCAAAGGGTGGACTGTCGAAGTCAGAAAAATGTCTTAATGCACACTGCCATATTTGCACCGCACACTGGTCCGTGCTGCGCATGCGTACGCTCTCCCGTGGAAGCGCATACCCGCAATAGCGTGCACTCGCACGCGCAGTATGCGCATTTACGGTAGAGTTTATGTGATCGTAGCGTGCGACTCATTCGTTACAAAAGTTCACAATTAATGTAGTTTATAGATCATGTTCCCCTCAATAGTTTCTGTAAGTTTGGTTTAGATAGAATGTCCCTGAGCGGAGGAATCCCTCTTTGTATTGCACGAAGGGTCTAACAGGAGTCATACAGCAGTGTTTGGTATCCATCGGAAGAGTATTTAATTAGCAATATTCCGGTGTTGGTTTGGAGCGTATTAATCGCTCGTGCGAATAGTTATGGACATAAGAAGTTTATGTCCATTTCTATGATTTGCACATACTCAGGTATGCGGCGGGAAACCCAGTTCCCCACCCACCTGAGCTGTTGGAAATCGTCACAGCCCACCTGTATGAATCACCCTATGACCTTTGGTTACAGTACAGGGCCGAATTCCTGTGTCCAATAAACTGTAGGATTGTAGGACCAGGAGATTGCATTGTGTGTGGGGCATAAATAGGCAGGCCGACCACATCCAGCTCTCACTCTCTCATCAACGGTTATCTGCTGATAATCGGGAGCTGGATATCGAGGCGCAGGCGATCATACCCTTTGTGCGTAAGTTCTCTCCGTAATCATTGTCTTTCTGCGAGCCAATATCTCTCTTTCTCTCTCTCTCTCTATCTCTCTCTCTCCTCTTTTCTCTTAAATACTTCGTAGTATTATAGTATGGTATTGTATTGTGTTAGACCAGGATAGCATTGTAGTTTATCCCTTAGTTAGGTGTTTGGTTAGGAAGTCTTTGTTATATTGTAGTGTATCATTTGTACTGTGTTACTCTTTTACAAGTATACTAGATATAATACAGATAATAGGCTTTGGAACCCTAAACCAGTATCAGTGTATTTACTATAGTGTTAAGTGTTCACTTGAGCGTCGGTGACGCTCAAACAGCTTTGTAGGTAGTCAGGCTACACAAGGTTGCATTTACACCCTGTACTCACATTAAGGTATTCTGTGTGTTTCATCGGTATAAGGTTTAATATCAAGGTATAGTGTTGTGAGCGTCTGCATCGCTGGTGACCTCCTCGTGGTCTCGAGCGTATGCTACGCCATAGCGAATCTTTCCCCTAGACATAACCAATAACGTGTCCTGTGATCACTGGGCCGTGAGCGAACGTGACGCTTGAGCGTCTCGCCTACGGCTGAGCGATCGTTACGCAAATAGCGTATCATTACGGTATTTCTTAAGTAAACAGCGTACAGTGTTCTTAGCTTCATAAGGGTTGTTTATACGACAAGGGAATTTAGCAATGTCATTTCCAATGCGCAGCTCTTTGCAAAAGAGAGATATTGGCAAGGAAAAGCTGTCTTGTACCATTGCATTTTTCTCCCAAACGAAGGACACTAGAAAGAACATTTTAAAGCCTCCTGTTAGGCCATCATCTACACGACATAGCCCTGAATTTTCCAATGCGCAGCTCTTTGCAAAAGAGAGATATTGGCAAGGAAAAGCTGTCTTGTACCTTTGCATTTTTCTCCCAAACGAAGGTCACTAGAAAGAAAATTTTAAAGCCTCCTGTTAGGCCATCATCTACACGACATAGCCCTGAATTTTCCAATGCGTAGCTCTTTGCAAAAGAGAGATATTGGCAAGGAAAAGCTGTCTTGTACCTTTGCATTTTTCTCCCAAACGAAGGACACTAGAAAGAAAATTTTAAAGCCTCCTGTTAGGCCATCATCTACACGACATAGCCCTGGATTTTCCAATGCGCAGCTCTTTGCAAAAGAGAGATATTGGCAAGGAAAAGCTGTCTTGTACCATTGCATTTTTCTCCCAAACGAAGGTCACTAGAAAGAAAATTTTAAAGCCTCCTGTTAGGCCATCATCTACACGACATAGCCCTGAATTTTCCAATGCGTAGCTCTTTGCAAAAGAGAGATATTGGCAAGGAAAAGCTGTCTTGTACCTTTGCATTTTTCTCCCAAATGAAGGACACTAGAAAGAAAATTTTAAAGCCTCCTGTTAGGCCATCATCTACACGACATAGCCCTGAATTTTCCAATGCGCAGCTCTTTGCAAAAGAGAGATATTGGCAAGGAAAAGCTGTCTTGTACCATTGCATTTTTCTCCCAAACGAAGGACACTAGAAAGAACATTTTAAAGCCTCCTGTTAGGCCATCATCTACACGACATAGCCCTAAATTTTCCAATGCGCAGCTCTTTGCAAAAGAGAGATATTGGCAAGGAAAAGCTGTCTTGTACCATTGCATTTTTCTCCCAAACGAAGGACACTAGAAAGAACATTTTAAAGCCTCCTGTTAGGCCATCATCTACACGACATAGCCCTGAATTTTCCAATGCGCAGATCTTTGCAAAAGAGAGATATTGGCAAGGAAAAGCTGTCTTGTACCTTTGCATTTTTCTCCCAAACGAAGGACACTAGAAAGAAAATTTTAAAGCCTCCTGTTAGGCCATCATCTACACGACATAGCCCTGAATTTTCCAATGCGCAGCTCTTTGCAAAAGAGAGATATTGGCAAGGAAAAGCTGTCTTGTACCATTGCATTTTTCTCCCAAACGAAGGACACTAGAAAGAAAATTTTAAAGCCTCCTGTTAGGCCATCATCTACACGACATAGCCCTGAATTTTCCAATGCGCAGCTCTTTGCAAAAGAGAGATATTGGCAAGGAAAAGCTGTCTTGTACCATTGCATTTTTCTCCCAAACGAAGGGCACTAGAAAGAAAATTTTAAAGCCTCCTGTTAGGCCATCATCTACACGACATAGCCCTGAATTTTTTAATGCGCAGCTCTTTGCAAAAGAGAGATATTGGCAAGGAAAAGCTGTCTTGTACCTTTGCATTTTTCTCCCAAACGAAGGGCACTAGAAAGAAAATTTTAAAGCCTCCTGTTAGGCCATCATCTACACGACATAGCCCTGAATTTTCCAATGAGAAGCTCTTTGCAAAAGAGAGATATTGGCAAGGAAAAGCTGTCTTGTACCTTTGCATTTTTCTCCCAAACGAAGGACACTAGAAAGAAAATTTTAAAGCCTCCTGTTAGGCCATCATCTACACGACATAGCCCTGAATTTTCCAATGCGTAGCTCTTTGCAAAAGAGAGATATTGGCAAGGAAAAGCTGTCTTGTACCTTTGCATTTTTCTCCCAAACGAAGGACACTAGAAAGAAAATTTTAAAGCCTCCTGTTAGGCCATCATCTACACGACATAGCCCTGAATTTTCCAATGCGCAGCTCTTTGCAAAAGAGAGATATTGGCAAGGAAAAGCTGTCTTGTACCATTGCATTTTTCTCCCAAACGAAGGACACTAGAAAGAAAATTTTAAAGCCTCCTGTTAGGCCATCATCTACACGACATAGCCCTAAATTTTCCAATGCGCAGCTCTTTGCAAAAGAGAGATATTGGCAAGGAAAAGCTGTCTTGTACCATTGCATTTTTCTCCCAAACGAAGGACACTAGAAAGAACATTTTAAAGCCTCCTGTTAGGCCATCATCTACACGACATAGCCCTGAATTTTCCAATGCGCAGCTCTTTGCAAAAGAGAGATATTGGCAAGGAAAAGCTGTCTTGTACCTTTGCATTTTTCTCCCAAACGAAGGACACTAGAAAGAAAATTTTAAAGCCTCCTGTTAGGCCATCATCTACACGACATAGCCCTGAATTTTCCAATGCGCAGCTCTTTGCAAAAGAGAGATATTGGCAAGGAAAAGCTGTCTTGTACCTTTGCATTTTTCTCCCAAACGAAGGACACTAGAAAGAAAATTTTAAAGCCTCCTGTTAGGCCATCATCTACACGACATAGCCCTGAATTTTCCAATGCGCAGCTCTTTGCAAAAGAGAGATATTGGCAAGGAAAAGCTGTCTTGTACCATTGCATTTTTCTCCCAAACGAAGGACACTAGAAAGAAAATTTTAAAGCCTCCTGTTAGGCCATCATCTACACGACATAGCCCTGAATTTTCCAATGCGCAGCTCTTTGCAAAAGAGAGATATTGGCAAGGAAAAGCTGTCTTGTACCATTGCATTTTTCTCCCAAACGAAGGGCACTAGAAAGAAAATTTTAAAGCCTCCTGTTAGGCCATCATCTACACGACATAGCCCTGAATTTTTTAATGCGCAGCTCTTTGCAAAAGAGAGATATTGGCAAGGAAAAGCTGTCTTGTACCTTTGCATTTTTCTCCCAAACGAAGGGCACTAGAAAGAAAATTTTAAAGCCTCCTGTTAGGCCATCATCTACACGACATAGCCCTGAATTTTCCAATGAGAAGCTCTTTGCAAAAGAGAGATATTGGCAAGGAAAAGCTGTCTTGTACCTTTGCATTTTTCTCCCAAACGAAGGACACTAGAAAGAAAATTTTAAAGCCTCCTGTTAGGCCATCATCTACACGACATAGCCCTGAATTTTCCAATGCGTAGCTCTTTGCAAAAGAGAGATATTGGCAAGGAAAAGCTGTCTTGTACCTTTGCATTTTTCTCCCAAACGAAGGACACTAGAAAGAAAATTTTAAAGCCTCCTGTTAGGCCATCATCTACACGACATAGCCCTGAATTTTCCAATGCGCAGCTCTTTGCAAAAGAGAGATATTGGCAAGGAAAAGCTGTCTTGTACCATTGCATTTTTCTCCCAAACGAAGGACACTAGAAAGAAAATTTTAAAGCCTCCTGTTAGGCCATCATCTACACGACATAGCCCTAAATTTTCCAATGCGCAGCTCTTTGCAAAAGAGAGATATTGGCAAGGAAAAGCTGTCTTGTACCATTGCATTTTTCTCCCAAACGAAGGACACTAGAAAGAACATTTTAAAGCCTCCTGTTAGGCCATCATCTACACGACATAGCCCTGAATTTTCCAATGCGCAGCTCTTTGCAAAAGAGAGATATTGGCAAGGAAAAGCTGTCTTGTACCTTTGCATTTTTCTCCCAAACGAAGGACACTAGAAAGAAAATTTTAAAGCCTCCTGTTAGGCCATCATCTACACGACATAGCCCTGAATTTTCCAATGCGCAGCTCTTTGCAAAAGAGAGATATTGGCAAGGAAAAGCTGTCTTGTACCATTGCATTTTTCTCCCAAACGAAGGACACTAGAAAAATTTTTTTAAAGCCTCCTGTTAGGCCATCATCTACACGACATAGCCCTGAATTTTCCAATGCGCAGCTCTTTGCAAAAGAGAGATATTGGCAAGGAAAAGCTGTCTTGTACCATTGCATTTTTCTCCCAAACGAAGGGCACTAGAAAGAAAATTTTAAAGCCTCCTGTTAGGCCATCATCTACACGACATAGCCCTGAATTTTTTAATGCGCAGCTCTTTGCAAAAGAGAGATATTTGCAAGGAAAAGCTGTCTTGTACCTTTGCATTTTTCTCCCAAACGAAGGGCACTAGAAAGAAAATTTTAAAGCCTCCTGTTAGGCCATCATCTACACGACATAGCCCTGAATTTTCCAATGAGTAGCTCTTTGCAAAAGAGAGATATTGGCAAGGAAAAGCTGTCTTGTACCTTTGCATTTTTCTCCCAAACGAAGGACACTAGAAAGAAAATTTTAAAGCCTCCTGTTAGGCCATCATCTACACGACATAGCCCTGAATTTTCCAATGCGCAGCTCTTTGCAAAAGAGAGATATTGGCAAGGAAAAGCTGTCTTGTACCATTGCATTTTTCTCCCAAACGAAGGACACTAGAAAGAACATTTTAAAGCCTCCTGTTAGGCCATCATCTACACGACATAGCCCTGAATTTTCCAATGCGCAGCTCTTTGCAAAAGAGAGATATTGGCAAGGAAAAGCTGTCTTGTACCTTTGCATTTTTCTCCCAAACGAAGGTCACTAGAAAGAAAATTTTAAAGCCTCCTGTTAGGCCATCATCTACACGACATAGCCCTGAATTTTCCAATGCGTAGCTCTTTGCAAAAGAGAGATATTGGCAAGGAAAAGCTGTCTTGTACCTTTGCATTTTTCTCCCAAACGAAGGACACTAGAAAGAAAATTTTAAAGCCTCCTGTTAGGCCATCATCTACACGACATAGCCCTGAATTTTCCAATGCGTAGCTCTTTGCAAAAGAGAGATATTGGCAAGGAAAAGCTGTCTTGTACCTTTGCATTTTTCTCCCAAACGAAGGACACTAGAAAGAAAATTTTAAAGCCTCCTTTTAGGCCATCATCTACACGACATAGCCCTGAATTTTCCAATGCGCAGCTCTTTGCAAAAGAGAGATATTGGCAAGGAAAAGCTGTCTTGTACCATTGCATTTTTCTCCCAAACGAAGGGCACTAGAAAGAAAATTTTAAAGCCTCCTGTTAGGCCATCATCTACACGACATAGCCCTGAATTTTCCAATGCGCAGCTCTTTGCAAAAGAGAGATATTGGCAAGGAAAAGCTGTCTTGTACCTTTGCATTTTTCTCCCAAACGAAGGTCACTAGAAAGAAAATTTTAAAGCCTCCTGTTAGGCCATCATCTACACGACATAGCCCTGAATTTTCCAATGCGCATCTCTTTGCAAAAGAGAGATATTGGCAAGGAAAAGCTATCTTGTACCTTTGCATTTTTCTCCCAAACGAAGGTCACTAGAAAGAAAATTTTAAAGCCTCCTGTTAGGCCATCATCTACACGACATAGCCCTGAATTTTCCAATGCGCAGCTCTTTGCAAAAGAGAGATATTGGCAAGGAAAAGCTGTCTTGTACCTTTACATTTTTCTCCCAAACGAAGGTCACTAGAAAGAAAATTTTAAAGCCTCCTGTTAGGCCATCATCTACACGACATAGCCCTGAATTTTCCAATGCGTAGCTCTTTGCAAAAGAGAGATATTGGCAAGGAAAAGCTGTCTTGTACCTTTGCATTTTTCTCCCAAACGAAGGACACTAGAAAGAAAATTTTAAAGCCTCCTGTTAGGCCATCATCTACACGACATAGCCCTGAATTTTCCAATGCGCAGCTCTTTGCAAAAGAGAGATATTGGCAAGGAAAAGCTGTCTTGTACCATTGCATTTTTCTCCCAAACGAAGGGCACTAGAAAGAAAATTTTAAAGCCTCCTGTTAGGCCATCATCTACACGACATAGCCCTGAATTTTCCAATGCGCAGCTCTTTGCAAAAGAGAGATATTGGCAAGGAAAAGCTGTCTTGTACCATTGCATTTTTCTCCCAAACGAAGGTCACTAGAAAGAAAATTTTAAAGCCTCCTGTTAGGCCATCATCTACACGACATAGCCCTGAATTTTCCAATGCGTAGCTCTTTGCAAAAGAGAGATATTGGCAAGGAAAAGCTGTCTTGTACCTTTGCATTTTTCTCCCAAATGAAGGACACTAGAAAGAAAATTTTAAAGCCTCCTGTTAGGCCATCATCTACACGACATAGCCCTGAATTTTCCAATGCGCAGCTCTTTGCAAAAGAGAGATATTGGCAAGGAAAAGCTGTCTTGTACCATTGCATTTTTCTCCCAAACGAAGGACACTAGAAAGAACATTTTAAAGCCTCCTGTTAGGCCATCATCTACACGACATAGCCCTGAATTTTCCAATGCGCAGCTCTTTGCAAAAGAGAGATATTGGCAAGGAAAAGCTGTCTTGTACCATTGCATTTTTCTCCCAAACGAAGGACACTAGAAAGAACATTTTAAAGCCTCCTGTTAGGCCATCATCTACACGACATAGCCCTAAATTTTCCAATGCGCAGCTCTTTGCAAAAGAGAGATATTGGCAAGGAAAAGCTGTCTTGTACCATTGCATTTTTCTCCCAAACGAAGGACACTAGAAAGAACATTTTAAAGCCTCCTGTTAGGCCATCATCTACACGACATAGCCCTGAATTTTCCAATGCGCAGATCTTTGCAAAAGAGAGATATTGGCAAGGAAAAGCTGTCTTGTACCTTTGCATTTTTCTCCCAAACGAAGGACACTAGAAAGAACATTTTAAAGCCTCCTGTTAGGCCATCATCTACACGACATAGCCCTGAATTTTCCAATGCGCAGCTCTTTGCAAAAGAGAGATATTGGCAAGGAAAAGCTGTCTTGTACCATTGCATTTTTCTCCCAAACGAAGGACACTAGAAAGAACATTTTAAAGCCTCCTGTTAGGCCATCATCTACACGACATAGCCCTAAATTTTCCAATGCGCAGCTCTTTGCAAAAGAGAGATATTGGCAAGGAAAAGCTGTCTTGTACCATTGCATTTTTCTCCCAAACGAAGGACATTAGAAAGAACATTTTAAAGCCTCCTGTTAGGCCATCATCTACACGACATAGCCCTGAATTTTCCAATGCGCAGATCTTTGCAAAAGAGAGATATTGGCAAGGAAAAGCTGTCTTGTACCTTTGCATTTTTCTCCCAAACGAAGGACACTAGAAAGAAAATTTTAAAGCCTCCTGTTAGGCCATCATCTACACGACATAGCCCTGAATTTTCCAATGCGCAGCTCTTTGCAAAAGAGAGATATTGGCAAGGAAAAGCTGTCTTGTACCATTGCATTTTTCTCCCAAACGAAGGACACTAGAAAGAAAATTTTAAAGCCTCCTGTTAGGCCATCATCTACACGACATAGCCCTGAATTTTCCAATGCGCAGCTCTTTGCAAAAGAGAGATATTGGCAAGGAAAAGCTGTCTTGTACCATTGCATTTTTCTCCCAAACGAAGGGCACTAGAAAGAAAATTTTAAAGCCTCCTGTTAGGCCATCATCTACACGACATAGCCCTGAATTTTTTAATGCGCAGCTCTTTGCAAAAGAGAGATATTGGCAAGGAAAAGCTGTCTTGTACCTTTGCATTTTTCTCCCAAACGAAGGGCACTAGAAAGAAAATTTTAAAGCCTCCTGTTAGGCCATCATCTACACGACATAGCCCTGAATTTTCCAATGAGTAGCTCTTTGCAAAAGAGAGATATTGGCAAGGAAAAGCTGTCTTGTACCTTTGCATTTTTCTCCCAAACGAAGGACACTAGAAAGAAAATTTTAAAGCCTCCTGTTAGGCCATCATCTACACGACATAGCCCTGAATTTTCCAATGCGTAGCTCTTTGCAAAAGAGAGATATTGGCAAGGAAAAGCTGTCTTGTACCTTTGCATTTTTCTCCCAAACGAAGGACACTAGAAAGAAAATTTTAAAGCCTCCTGTTAGGCCATCATCTACACGACATAGCCCTGAATTTTCCAATGCGCAGCTCTTTGCAAAAGAGAGATATTGGCAAGGAAAAGCTGTCTTGTACCTTTGCATTTTTCTCCCAAACGAAGGACACTAGAAAGAAAATTTTAAAGCCTCCTGTTAGGCCATCATCTACACGACATAGCCCTAAATTTTCCAATGCGCAGCTCTTTGCAAAAGAGAGATATTGGCAAGGAAAAGCTGTCTTGTACCATTGCATTTTTCTCCCAAACGAAGGACACTAGAAAGAACATTTTAAAGCCTCCTGTTAGGCCATCATCTACACGACATAGCCCTGAATTTTCCAATGCGCAGCTCTTTGCAAAAGAGAGATATTGGCAAGGAAAAGCTGTCTTGTACCTTTGCATTTTTCTCCCAAACGAAGGACACTAGAAAGAAAATTTTAAAGCCTCCTGTTAGGCCATCATCTACACGACATAGCCCTGAATTTTCCAATGCGCAGCTCTTTGCAAAAGAGAGATATTGGCAAGGAAAAGCTGTCTTGTACCATTGCATTTTTCTCCCAAACGAAGGACACTAGAAAATTTTTTTTAAAGCCTCCTGTTAGGCCATCATCTACACGACATAGCCCTGAATTTTCCAATGCGCAGCTCTTTGCAAAAGAGAGATATTGGCAAGGAAAAGCTGTCTTGTACCATTGCATTTTTCTCCCAAACGAAGGGCACTAGAAAGAAAATTTTAAAGCCTCCTGTTAGGCCATCATCTACACGACATAGCCCTGAATTTTTTAATGCGCAGCTCTTTGCAAAAGAGAGATATTTGCAAGGAAAAGCTGTCTTGTACCTTTGCATTTTTCTCCCAAACGAAGGGCACTAGAAAGAAAATTTTAAAGCCTCCTGTTAGGCCATCATCTACACGACATAGCCCTGAATTTTCCAAAACTGGGATTGATATTTTTGCTCTTTTATTTTTACTTAAAGTACAATAACTTTTACCATTTTAATTTGTTTTAATAGTATATTGACAGTATTGTTTTCTTTCAAAAATCCAATTAATTTTCTTTACCCGATTATTAAAATGGTAATTGACAAAAGCAAACTACATTGTCACCAGAAGAGCAATACAAAATGTACAAGTGATATATTAAAATCATCTTTCCAGCTTGAATTTCAATGATGCATTGGGGCAACGATTTTGTGAGAAACATCTTCACCCTTAAATAAAGATTTTCTTAATTCCTTACCTGTGTGCTAATTAGATATCACCTTGTTTTCACATTAAACAGACTTCCACATGAGAAAGCAGCAAGGATGCAGTGGCGTTAATGTTTCCTGGTGTCAACCTGTATTATTTCAGTAGATATTGAAATGAGGATGCATCTTGCTGCCTTTCCAATGAAGCAAGTTTAATTTAGTAATAGGTGAAAAACCATCACTACAAATATGTTAATCAGATACTTGGCTTTGTGGACACTTTTCAGAGAACAAATTAGTTAGCATAAAAATAAAGCCAGAAAATGAAGAGCTGTTTAATCACTCAATTGGATTTTTCTGCCAGCATATTTCTTTTTCTCTGCAACCCACTGCTAAATTGTGCTTCCTAGCTGTTTTTATAAAATCACTGAATCAAATCTAACTCTGATTACATCAGAGAAGGCCAGGTACCCTACACCATAAGAGGGGGTTTGCAATTTTGACTTGTCTACTTAAATATCACCAAAATCTGATCACAAGGTCAATTACGTCCCTGGGTGGGATTGAACCACCAACCTTTTGATTAATAGCTGAACACACTAACCGATTGCGCCACAGAGACACTTTGCAAAAAGTATATACTGACAAAGACTAATAAGCATTCATCTAGAACGTTTCCTAGAAAAACTTTAAAAAGTCAATAATCTGGAGAGTGTTTGTAAGATGTTTCTTCCAGCAACCAATGAAGAAACACATTGGTACTTTCGCATGATGAGTGAGTGCTTCAGGATCTCTTGCACTTACATGTGCAGCAGAGTACTGCAATGGAAGCATGCTGGGCCCATAACCCAGAGGTAGGCAGATTGAAACTATCCTTTGCTATATGCATTTTTTTTTGTTCATTAAAGTAATCCAAAACTGGGATTGATATTTTAGCTTTTATTTTTACTTAAAGTACAATAACTTTTACCATTTTAATTTGTTTTAATAGTATATTGACAGTATTGTTTTCTTTCAAAAATCCACGACATAGCCCTGAATTTTCCAATGCGCAGCTCTTTGCAAAAGAGAGATATTGGCAAGGAAAAGCTGTCTTGTACCTTTGCATTTTTCTCCCAAACGAAGGTCACTAGAAAGAAAATTTTAAAGCCTCCTGTTAGGCCATAATCTACACGACATAGCCCTGAATTTTCCAATGCGCAGCTCTTTGCAAAAGAGAGATATTGGCAAGGAAAAGCTGTCTTGTACCATTGCAAGGATAGTGCACAAGGGTATAGAAGGGAGCGGCTGAAGAAAAGAGAAGTGGAAACAGACAGCAAACTAGGCTGGAGAGAGACCTGAGACAGAGAGATCTGAATTATACGAGAGCCGACCAGGGGAAACACAAATTATGCAGTCAAGTTTCCCACATTTGGGGAAATCGCAGGAGCAGCACACCCAGAGTACAATGGGTGAGCCTTGCCCTGGGAGAAGCACCTTCATGATCATAGTATCTCACCTGGCAGGTAAGTAGGAGTTGGGCTAGAGCTGGGGAGGGTCGCTGCTCGGGTACCCCCCTGTAAAGTGAAGGAGATCCAACTGAGGCAGCACAAGGGAACTCTCGAAAGAAGAACAAGGCTAAAGGAAAATCTGAGACAAAGAAATCTGACTTTTACCAGAGCTGACCAGAGGAAAGCACAAACACAGTCTCCCACTACCACAAATAATGCAGTCAAGTTTCCCACATTTGGGGAAATCACAGGGGTCAGCATACCCAAAATGCAATGAATGAACCTCACCCTGGGAGAAAAATCTTCATGACCATGGTATCTCCTATGCAAAATAAGTATGATTTGGAATAGGGCTGGGGAGGGCCGCTGCTCATGCACATCTCTGTCAAGTAAAGGAGATTCAACTGAGGCAGCAAAAGGGAACTCTCATCTTGGGACAACAACTGCAGGGAGAACACATATTTTCAGATGAACATGGGAGGGCAGAAGGCTGCCTAATACTGAAGCACCCCCAAACAACAAACCAAATGCAACAACTAGTGCAAGCATTCCTGGGGGAAGGCCTGCCGCAGATGGATTTGCATATGGTGATGTCATCCAAGCAGTGGGTTAAAGTTGGCTTCAACCCTCGTCTGCATATGAAAACAGAAAAGGGGCGTGCAGGGCATGGTGGCCTTTTGCGGCGCTTGTCTGACCCCTAGTTTGCATTAAACACCTCCACCCTCCTTCGGTGTGGGGCTCATGTTGGCTATGCCCCAGCCCCTGAAGCATTCAAGCTGATTTCTTGCAGCAGCTGGGCACTGTAACAGCTCCAGAGCTGCTCTGTAAGGCAAGTAAAAGGGTGTGGGCCCTGCAGCACTACCTGTAGTTTGCATTGTGCATTGGAAGGCACAAAGTAAGCAGACGGGAGGAGAAGTCAGGATAGTGCGCAAGGGCATAGAAGGGAGCGGCTCAAGAAAAGAGAAGTTGAAACAGACAGCAAACTAGGCTGGAGAGAGACCTGAGACAAAGAGATCTGAATTATACGAGAGCCGACCAGGGGAAACACAAATTATGCAGTCAAGTTTCCCACATTTGGGGAAATTGCAGGAGCAGCACACCCAGAGTACAATGGGTGAGCCTTGCCCTGGGAGAAGCACCTTCATGATCATAGTATCTCACCTGGCAGGTAAGTAGGAGTTGGGCTAGAGCTGGGGAGGGTCGCTGCTCGGGTACCCCCCTGTAAAGTGAAGGAGATCCAACTGAGGCAGCACAAGGGAACTCTCGAAAGAAGAACAAGGCTAAAGGAAAATCTGAGACAAAGAAATCTGACTTTTACCAGAGCTGACCAGAGGAAAGCACAAACACAGTCTCCCACTACCACAAATAATGCAGTCAAGTTTCCCACATTTGGGGAAATCACAGGGGTCAGCATACCCAAAATGCAATGAATGAACCTCACCCTGGGAGAAAAATCTTCATGACCATGGTATCTCCTATGCAAAATAAGTATGATTTGGAATAGGGCTGGGGAGGGCCGCTGCTCATGCACATCTCTGTCAAGTAAAGGAGATTCAACTGAGGCAGCACAAGGGAACTCTCATCTTGGGACAACAACTGCAGGGAGAACACATATTTTCAGATGAACATGGGAGGGCAGAAGGCTGCCTAATACTGAAGCACCCCCAAACAACAAACCAAATGCAACAACTAGTGCAAGCATTCCTGGGGGAAGTTCTGCAGAAGACGGATTTGCATACGGTGATGTCATCCAAGTAGTGGGTCAAAGTTGGCTTCAACCCTCATCTGCATATGAAAAGAGAAAAGGGGCGTGCAGGGCATGGCGGCCTTTTGCGGTGCTTGGATGACCCCTAGTTCGCATTAAACACCTCCACCCTCCTTTGGTGTGGGGCTCATGTTGGCCATGCCCCATCCCCTGAAGCATTCAAGCTGATTTCTTGCAGCAGCTGGGCACTGTAACAGCTCCAGAGCTGCTCTGTAAGGCAAGTAAAAGGGTGTGGGCCCTGCAGCACTACCTGTAGTTTGCATTGTGCATTGGAAGGCACAAAGTAAGCAGACGGGAGGAGAAGTCAGGATAGTGCACAAGGGTATAGAAGGGAGCGGCTGAAGAAAAGAGAAGTGGAAACAGACAGCAAACTAGGCTGGAGAGAGACCTGTGACAAAGAGATCTGAATTATACGAGAGCCGACCAGGGGAAACACAAATTATGCAGTCAAGTTTCCCACATTTGGGGAAATCGCAGGAGCAGCACACCCAGAGTACAATGGGTGAGCCTTGCCCTGGGAGAAGCACCTTCATGATCATAGTATCTCACCTGGCAGGTAAGTAGGAGTTGGGCTAGAGCTGGGGAGGGTCGCTGCTCGGGTACCCCCCTGTAAAGTGAAGGAGATCCAACTGAGGCAGCACAAGGGAACTCTCGAAAGAAGAACAAGGCTAAAGGAAAATCTGAGACAAAGAAATCTGACTTTTACCAGAGCTGACCAGAGGAAAGCACAAACACAGTCTCCCACTACCACAAATAATGCAGTCAAGTTTCCCACATTTGGGGAAATCACAGGGGTCAGCATACCCAAAATGCAATGAATGAACCTCACCCTGGGAGAAAAATCTTCATGACCATGGTATCTCCTATGCAAAATAAGTATGATTTGGAATAGGGCTGGGGAGGGCCGCTGCTCATGCACATCTCTGTCAAGTAAAGGAGATTCAACTGAGGCAGCACAAGGGAACTTTCATCTGGGGACAACAACTGCAGGGAGAACACATATTTTCAGATGAACATGGGAGGGCAGAAGGCTGCCTAATACTGAAGCACCCCCAAACAACAAACCAAATGCAACAACTAGTCCAAGCATTCCTGGGGGAAGTTCTGCAGAAGACGGATTTGCATACGGTGATGTCATCCAAGCAGTGGGTCAAAGTTGGCTTCAACCCTCATCTGCATATGAAAAGAGAAAAGGGGCGTGCAGGGCATGGCGGCCTTTTGCGGTGCTTGGATGACCCCTAGTTCGCATTAAACACCTCCACCCTCCTTTGGTGTGGGGCTCATGTTGGCCATGCCCATCCCCTGAAGCATTCAAGCTGATTTCTTGCAGCAGCTGGGCACTGTAACAGCTCCAGAGCTGCTCTGTAAGGCAAGTAAAAGGGTGTGGGCCCTGCAGCACTACCTGTAGTTTGCATTGTGCATTGGAAGGCACAAAGTAAGCAGATGGGAGGAGAAGTCAGGATAGTGCACAAGGGTATAGAAGGGAGCGGCTGAAGAAAAGAGAAGTGGAAACAGACAGCAAACTAGGCTGGAGAGAGACCTGAGACAAAGAGATCTGAATTATACGAGAGCCGACCAGGGGAAACACAAATTATGCAGTCAAGTTTCCCACATTTGGGGAAATCGCAGGGGCAGCACACCCAGAGTGCAATGGGTGAGCCTTGCCCTGGGAGAAGCACCTTCATGATCATAGTATCTCACCTGGCAGGTAAGTAGGAGTTGGGCTAGAGCTGGGGAAAGTCGCTGTTCGGGCACCCCCCTGTCAAGTGAAAGAGATCCAACTGAGGCAGCACAAGGGAACTCTCGAAAGAAGAACAAGGCTAGAGGAAGATCTGAGACAAAGAAATCTGACTTTTTCCAGAGCTGACCAGAGGAAAGCACAAACACAGTCCCCCACTACCACAAATAATGCAGTCGAGTTTCCCACATTTGGGGAAATCACAGGGGTCAGCATACCCAAAATGCAATGAATGAACCTCACCCTGGGAGAACAATCTTCATGACCATGGTATCTCCTATGCAAAATAAGTATGATTTGGGATAGGGCTGGGGAGGGCCGCTGCTCATGCACATCTCTGTCAAGTAAAGGAGATTCAACTGAGGCAGCACAAGGAAACTCTCATCTGGGGACAACAACTGCAGGGAGAACACATATTTTCAGATGAACATGGGAGGGCAGAAGGCTGCCTAATACTGAAGCACCCCCAAACAACAAACCAAATGCAACAACTAGTACAAGCATTCCTGGGGGAAGTTCTGCAGAAGACGGAATTGCATACGGTGATGTCATCCAAGCAGTGGGCCAAAGTTGGCTGGAACCCTCATCTGCATATGAAAAGAGAAAAGGGGTATGCAGGGCATGGCGGCCTTTTGCGGCGCTTGGATGACCCTTAGTTCGCATTAAACACCCCCACCCTCCTTCGGTGTGGGGCTCATGTTGGCCATGCCCCATCCCCTGAAGCATTCAAGCTGATTTCTTGCAGCAGCTTGGCACTGTAACAGCTCCAGAGCTGTTCTGTTAGGCAAGTAAAAGGGTGTGGGCCCTGCAGCACTACCTGTAGTTTGCATTGCGCATTGGAAGGCACAAAGTAAGCAGACAGGAGGAGAAGTCAGGATAGTGCACAAGGGTATAAAAGGGAGCAGCTCAAGAAAAGAGAAGTTGAAAAAGACAGCAAACTAGGCTGGAGAGAGACCTGAGACAAAGAGATCTGAATTATACGAGACCTGACCAGGGGAAACACAAATTATGCAGTCAAGTTTCCCACATTTGGGGAAATCGCAGGGGCAGCACACCCAGAGTGCAATGGGTGAGCCTTGCCCTGGGAGAAGCACCTTCATGATCATAGTATCTCACCTGGCAGGTAAGTAGGAGTTGGGCTAGAGCTGGGGAGGGTCGCTGCTCGGGCACCCCCCTGTCAAGTGAAGGAGATCCAACTGAGGCAGCACAAGGAAACTCTCGAAAGAAGAACAAGGCTAGAGGAAGATCTGAGACAAAGAAATTTGACTTTTACCAGAGCTGACCAGAGGAAAACACAAACACAGTCCCCCACTACCAACAAATAAAGCAGTCGCGTTTCCCACATTTGGGGAAATCACAGGGGTCAGCATACCCAGAATGCAATGAATGAACCTCACCCTGGGAGAGTAATCTTCATGACCATGGTATCTCCTATGCAAAATAAGTATGATTTGGGATAGGGCTGGGGAGGGCCGCTGCTCATGCACATCTCTGTCAAGTAAAGGAGATTCAACTGAGGCAGCACAAGGGAACTCTCATCTGGGGACAACAACTGCAGGGAGAACACATATTTTCAGATGAACATGGGAGGGCAGAAGGCTGCCTAATACTGAAGCACCCCCAAACAACAAACCAAATGCAACAACTAGTGCAAGCATTCCTGGGGTAAGTTCTGCAGAAGACGGATTTGCATACGGTGATGTCATCCAAGCAGTGGGTCAAAGTTGGCTTCAACCCTCATCTGCATATGAAAAGAGAAAAGGGGCGTGCAGGGCATGGCGGCCTTTTGCGGTGCTTGGATGACCCCTAGTTCGCATTAAACACCCCCACCCTCCTTTGGTGTGGGGCTCATGTTGGCCATGCCCCATCCCCTGAAGCATTCAAGCTGATTTATTGCAGCAGCTGGGCACTGTAACAGCTCCAGAGCTGCTCTGAACGGCAAGTAAAAGGGTGTGGGCCCTGCAGCACTACCTGTAGTTTGCATTGTGCATTGGAAGGCACAAAGTAAGCAGACGGGAGAAGTCAGGATAGTGCGCAAGGGCATAGAAGGGAGCAGCTCAAGAAAAGAGAAGTTGAAACAGACAGCAAACTAGGCTGGAGAGAGACCTGAGACAAAGAGATCTGAATTATACGAGAGCCGACCAGGGGAAACACAAATTATGCAGTCAAGTTTCCCACATTTGGGGAAATCGCAGGAGCAGCACACCCAGAGTGCAATGGGTGAGCCTTGCCCTGGGAGAAGCACCTTCCTGATTATAGTATCTCACCTGGCAGGTAAGTAGGAGTTGGGCTAGAGCTTGGGAGGGTCGCTGCTCGGGCACCCCCCTGTCAAGTGAAGGAGATCCAACTGAGGCAGCACAAGGAAACTCTCGAAAGAAGAACAAGGCTAGAGGAAGATCTGAGACAAAGAAATCTGACTTTTACCAGAGCTGACCAGAGGAAAGCACAAACACAGTCCCCCACTACCACAAATAATGCAGTCGAGTTTCCCAAATTTGGGAAATTCACAGGGGTCAGCATACCCAGAATGCAATGAATGAACCTCACCCTGGGAGAACAATCTTCATGACCATGGTATCTCCTATGCAAAATAAGTATGATTTGGGATAGGGCTGGGGAGGGCCGCTGCTCAGGCACATCTCTGTCAAGTAAAGGAGATTCAACTGAGGCAGCACAAGGGAACTCTCATCTGGGGACAACAACTGCAGGGAGAACACATATTTTCAGATGAACATGGGAGGACAGAAGGCTGCCTAATACTGAAGCACCCCCAAACAACAAACCAAATGCAACAACTAGTAAAAGCATTCCTGGGTGAAGGTCTGCAGAAGACGGATTTGCATACGGTGATGTCATCCAAGCAGTGGGCCAAAGTTGGCTGGAACCCTCATCTGCATATGAAAAGAGAAAAGGGTTATGCAGGGCATGGCGGCCTTTTGCGGCGCTTGGATGACCCCTAGTTCGCATTAAACACCTCCACCCTCCTTCGGTGTGGGGCTCATGTTGGCTATGCCCCAGCCCCTGAAGCATTCAAGCTAATTTCTTGCAGCAGCTGGGCACTGTAACAGCTCCAGAGCTGCTCTGTAAGGCAACTAAAAGGGTGTGGGCCCTGCAGCACTACCTGTAGTTCGCATTGTGCGTAGGAAGGCACAAAGTAAGCAGACGGGAGAAGTCAGGATAGTGCGCAAGGGCATAGAAGGGAGCGGCTCAAGAAAAGAGAAGTGGAAACAGACAGCAAACTAGGCTGGAGAGAGACCTGAGACAAAGAGATGTGAATTATACGAGAGCCGACCAGGGGAAACACAAATTATGCAGTCAAGTTTCCCACATTTGGGGAAATCGCAGGGGCAGCACACCCAGAGTGCAATGGGTGAGCCTTGCCCTGGGAGAAGCACCTTCATGATCATAGTATCTCACCTGGCAGGTAAGTAGGAGTTGGGCTAGAGCTGGGGAGGGTCGCTGCTCGGGCACCCCCCTGTTAAGTGAAGGAGATCCAACTGAGGCAGCACAAGGGAACTCTCGAAAGAAGAACAAGGCTAGAGGAAGATCTGAGACAAAGAAATCTGACTTTTACCAGAGCTGACCAGAAGAAAGCACAAACACAGTCCCCCCACTACCAACAAATAAAGCAGTCGCGTTTCCCACATTTGGGGAAATCACAGGGGTCAGCATACCCAGAATGCAATGAATGAACCTCACCCTGGGAGAGTAATCTTCATGACCATGGTATCTCCTATGCAAAATAAGTATGATTTGGGATAGGGCTGGGGAGGGCCGCTGCTCATGCACATCTCTGTCAAGTAAAGGAGATTCAACTGAGGCAGCACAAGGGAACTCTCATCTGGGGACAACAACTGCAGGGAGAACACATATTTTCAGATGAACATGGGAGGGCAGAAGGCTGCCTAATACTGAAGCACCCCCAAACAACAAACCAAATGCAACAACTAGTGCAAGCATTCCTGGGGGAAGGCCTGCAGCAGATGGATTTGCATACGGTGATGTCATCCAAGCAGTGGGTCAAAGTTGGCTTCAACCCTCGTCTGCATATGAAAAGAGAAAAGGGGCGTGCAGGGCATGGCGGCCTTTTGCGACGCTTGGATGACCCCTAGTTCGCATTAAACACCTCCACCCTCCTTCGGTGTGGGGCTCATGTTGGCTATGCCCCAGCCCCTGAAGCATTCAAGCTGATTTCTTGCAGCAGCTGGGCACTGTAACAGCTCCAGAGCTGCTCTGTAAGGCAAGTAAAAGGGTGTGGGCCCTGCAGCACTACCTGTAGTTTGCATTGTGCATTGGAAGGCACAAAGAAAGCAGACAGGAGGAGAAGTCAGGATATTGCACAAGGGTATAAAAGGGAGGGGCTCATGAAAAAAGAAGTGGAAACAGACAGCAAATTAGGCTGGAGAGAGACCTGAGACAAAGAGATCTGAATTATACGAGAGCCGACCAGGGGAAACACAAATTATGCAGTCAAGCTTCCCACATTTGGGGAAATCAGAGTGCAATGGGTGAGCCTTGCCCTGGGAGAAGCACCTTCATGATCATAGTATCTCACCTGGCAGGTAAGTAGGAGTTGGGCTAGAGCTGGGGAGGGTCGCTGCTCGGGCACCCCCCTGTCAAGTGAAAGAGATCCAACTGAGGCAGCACAAGGGAACTCTCGAAAGAAGAACAAGGCTAGAGGAAGATCTGAGACAAATAAATCTGACTTTTACCAGAGCTGACCAGAGGAAAGCACAAACACAGTCCCCCACTACCACAAATAATGCAGTCGAGTTTCCCACATTTGGGGAAATCACAGGGGTCAGCATACCCAGAATACAATGAATGAACCTCACCCTGGGAGAACAATCTTCATGACCATGGTATCTCCTATGCAAAATAAGTATGATTTGGGATAGGGCTGGGGAGGGCCGCTGCTCAGGCACATCTCTGTCAAGTAAAGGAGATTCAACTGAGGCAGCACAAGGGAACTCTCATCTGGGGACAACAACTGCAGGGAGAACACATATTTTCAGATGAACATGGGAGGGCAGAAGGCTGCTTAATACTGAAGCACCCCCAAACAACAAACCAAATGCAACAACTAGTGCAAGCATTCCTGGGGGAAGGCCTGCAGCAGATGGATTTGCATACGGTGATGTCATCCAAGCAGTGGGTCAAAGTTGGCTTCAACCCTCGTCTGCATATGAAAAGAGAAAAGGGGCGTGCAGGGCATGGCGGCCTTTTGCGGCGCTTGGATGACCCCTAGTTCACATTAAACACCTCCACCCTCCTTCGGTGTGGGGCTCATGTTGGCTATGCCCCAGCCCCTGAAGCATTCAAGCTGATTTCTTGCAGCAGCTGGGCACTGTAACAGCTCCAGAGCTGCTCTGTACGGCAAGTAAAAGGGTGTGGGCCCTGCAGCACTACCTGTAGTTTGCATTGTGCATTGGAAGGCACAAAGTAAGCAGACAGGAGGAGAAGTCAGGATAGTGCACAAGGGTATAAAAGGGAGGGGCTCATGAAAAAAGAAGTGGAAACAGACAGCAAACTAGGCTGGAGAGAGACCTGAGACAAAGAGATCTGAATTATACGAGAGCTGACCAGGGGAAACACAAATTATGCAGTCAAGCTTCCCACATTTGGGGAAATCGCAGGGGCACCACACCCAGAGTGCAATGGGTGAGCCTTGCCCTGGGAGAAGCACCTTCATGATCAAAGTATCTCACCTGGCAGGTAAGTAGGAGTTGGGCTAGAGCTGAGGAGGGTCGCTGCTCTGGCACCCCCCTGTCAAGTGAAAGAGATCCAACTGAGGCAGCACAAGGGAACTCTCGAAAGAAGAACAAGGCTAGAGGAAGATCTGAGACAAATAAATCTGACTTTTACCAGAGCTGTCCAGAGGAAAGCACAAACACAGTCCCCCACTACCACAAATAATGCAGTCGAGTTTCCCACATTTGGGGAAATCACAGGGGTCAGCATACCCAGAATGCAATGAATGAACCTCACCCTGGGAGAACAATCTTCATGACCATGGTATCGCCTATGCAAAATAAGTATGATTTTGGATAGGGCTGGGGAGGGCCGCTGCTCAGGCACATCTCTGTCAAGTAAAGGAGATTCAACTGAGGCAGCACAAGGGAACTCTCATCTGGGGACAACAACTGCAGGGAGAACACATATTTCCAGATAAACATGGGAGGGCAGAAGGCTGCCTAATACTGAAGCACCCCCAAACAACAAACCAAATGCAACAACTAGTACAAGCATTCCTGGGGGAAGGCCTGCAGCAGATGGATTTGCATACGGTGATGTCATCCAAGCAGTGGGTCAAAGTTAGCTTCAACCCTCGTCTGCATATGAAAAGAGAAAAGGGGCGTGCAGGGCATGGCGGCCTTTTGCGGCGCTTGGATGACCCCTAGTTCGCATTAAACACCTCCACCCTCCTTCGGTGTGGGGCTCATGTTGGCTATGCCCCAGCCCCTGAAGCATTCAAGCTGATTTCTTGCAGCAGCTGGGCACTGTAACAGCTCCAGAGCTGCTCTGAACGGCAAGTAAAAGGGTGTGGGCCCTGCAGCACTACCTGTAGTTTGCATTGTGCATTGGAAGGCACAAAGTAAGCAGACGGGAGAAGTCAGGATAGTGCGCAAGGGCATAGAAGGGAGCGGCTCAAGAAAAGAGAAGTTGAAACAGACAGCAAACTAGGCTGGAGAGAGACCTGAGACAAAGAGATCTGAATTATATGAGAGCCGACCAGGGGAAACACAAATTATGCAGTCAAGTTTCCCACATTTGGGGAAATCGCAGGAGCAGCACACCCAGAGTGCAATGGGTGAGCCTTGCCCTGGGAGAAGCACCTACATGATCATAGTATCTCACCTGCCAGGTAAGTAGAAGTTGGGCTAGAGCTGGGGAGGGTCGCTGCTCGGGTACCCCCCTGTCAAGTGAAGGAGATCCAACTGAGGCAGCACAAGGGAACTCTCGAAAGAAGAACAAGGCTAGAGGAAGATCTGAGACAAATAAATCTGACTTTTACCAGAGCTGACCAGAGGAAAGCACAAACACAGTCCCCCACTACCACAAATAATGCAGTCGAGTTTCCCACATTTGGGGAAATCACAGGGGTCAGCATACCCAGAATGCAATGAATGAACCTCACCCTGGGAGAACAATCTTCATGACCATGGTATCTCCTATGCAAAATAAGTATGATTTGGGATAGGGCTGGGGAGGGCCGCTGCTCAGGCACATCTCTGTCAAGTAAAGGAGATTCAACTGAGGCAGCACAAGGGAACTCTCATCTGGGGACAACAACTGCAGGGAGAACACAAATTTTCAGATGAACATGGGAGGGCAGAAGGCTGCCTAATAATGAAGCACCCCCAAACAACAAACCAAATGCAACAACTAGTGCAAGCATTCCTGGGGGAAGGCCTGCAGCAGATGGATTTGCATACGGTGATGTCATCCAAGCAGTGGGTCAAACAACAAACCAAATGCAACAACTAGTGCAAGCATTCCTGGGGGAAGGCCTGCAGCAGATGGATTTGCATACGGTGATGTCATCCAAGCAGTGGGTCAAAGTTGGCTTCAACCCTCGTCTGCATATGAAAAGAGAAAAGGGGCGTGCAGGGCATGGCGGCCTTTTGCGGCGCTTGGATGACCCCTAGTTCGCATTAAACACCTCCACCCTCCTTCGGTGTGGGGCTCATGTTGGCTATGCCCCAGCCCCTGAAGCATTCAAGCTGATTTCTTGCAGCAGCTGGGCACTGTAACAGCTCCAGAGCTACTCTGTACGGCAAGTAAAAGGGTGTGGGCCCTGCAGCACTACCTGTAGTTTGCATTGTGCATTGGAAGGCACAAAGTAAGCAGGCAAGGTCCAGAGAACAGTTAGAGGTCGGAGTAGCACTATCTCAAGTAGTACTACGACAGCACGGATGGATTCTAAATATTCCAAAATCGCAGCTGATTCCGACGACACGTCTGCTGTTCCTAGGGATGATTCTGGACACAGTACAGAAAAAGGTGTTTCTCCCGGAGGAGAAAGCCAAGGAGTTATCCGACATAGTCAGGAACCTCCTAAGACCAGGCCAAGTGTCAGTACAATGCACAATGGTCCTGGGAAAGATGGTGGCTTCTTACGAAGCGATTCCATTCGGCAGATTCCATGCAAGAACTTTTCAGTGGGATCTGCTGGACAAATGGTCCGGATCGCATCTTCAAATGCATCAGCGGATAACCCTGTCTCCAAGGACAAGGATGTCTCTCCTGTGGTGGTTACAGAGTGCTCATCTCCTAGAGGGCCGCAGATTCGGCATTCAGGATTGGGTCCTGGTGACCACGGATGCCAGCCTGAGAGGCTGGGGAGCAGTCACACAGGGAAGAAATTTCCTGGGCTTGTGGTCAAGCATGGAAACGTCACTTCACATAAATATCCTGGAACTAAGGGCCATTTACAATGCCCTAAGTCAGGCAAGACCTCTGCTTCAGGGTCAGCCGGTGTTGATCCAGTCGGACAACATCACGGCAGTCGCCCACGTAAACAGACAGGGCGGCACAAGAAGCAGGAGGGCAATGATGGAAGTGGCAAGGATTCTTCGCTGGGCGGAGAATCATGTGATAGCACTGTCAGCAGTGTTCATTCCGGGAGTGGACAACTGGGAAGCAGACTTCCTCAGCAGACACGATCTTCACCCGGGGGAGTGGGGACTTCACCCAGAAGTCTTCCACATGATTGTGAACCGTTGGGAAAAACCAAAGGGTGGACATGATGGCGTCCCGCCTCAACAAAAAGCTGGACAGATATTGCGCCAGGTCAAGGGACCCTCAGGCAATAGCTGTGGACTCTCTGGTAACACCGTGGGTGTACCAGTCAGTGTATGTGTTCCCTCCTCTTCCTCTCATACCAAAAGTACTGAGAATCATAAGAAGGAGAGGAGTAAAGACTATACTCGTGGCTCCGGATTGGCCAAGAAGGACTTGGTACCCGGAAATTCAAGAGATGCTCACGGAAGACCCGTGGCCTCTACCTCTAAGAAAGGACCTGCTCCAGCAGGGACCATGTCTGTTCCAAGACTTACCGCGGCTGCGTTTGACGGCATGGCGGTTGAACGCCGGATCCTGAAGGAAAAAGGCATTCCGGATGAAGTCATCCCTACCCTGATCAAAGCCAGGAAGGATGTAACCATACAACATTATCACCGTATTTGGCGTAAATATGTTGCGTGGTGCGAGGCCAGGAAGGCCCCTACAGAGGAATTTCAACTGGGTCGTTTCCTGCATTTCCTGCAAACAGGACTGTCTATGGGCCTCAAATTAGGGTCCATTAAGGTTCAAATTTCGGCCCTGTCAATATTCTTCCAAAAAGAACTGGCTTCTGTTCCTGAAGTTCAGACGTTTGTCAAGGGAGTACTGCATATACAGCCTCCTTTTGTGCCTCCAGTGGCACCTTGGGATCTCAATGTAGTTTTGGGATTCCTAAAATCACATTGGTTTGAACCACTCACCACTGTGGACTTAAAATATCTCACATGGAAAGTGGTAATGCTGTTAGCCCTGGCTTCAGCCAGGCGTGTCTCAGAATTGACCAAAACAAAAAACTGCAACAAACGAGCGCCTAATCATCAAAATAAAAAGTGAAAACCAATACGTGTTTCATAGAATTAAATAATCACAATTTTATGTTCCTGATAGTCTGCGCTTGCCGGAATACTATGTGTAGTATTGTGGTGATAGCATAGAAAAAGAACAAACGGCTGCGCTGAATATCAGGAACGAAACATGATGTACAGAGAGCCAACGTAAAAAATAACAATGTTTATTAATAAAACATATAAAAAGATTAATTGTCAAATAACCGGTGAAAAATATATACAAATATATATAAGAACAGTCACTAGACGTGAACTAGTGGTATATTGTAATGACTCAGCTTATTGGGGTGAAAAGTTCAGTGATTCACTTGTTAGATAGTTGATAAATACCAGGTGTGTTGGTAGGATCCTAATGAATAAAAAAGTCCCTCAGTTGAAATTGATATTCAATACCTTTCCAAAATGGGCTGGTAAGAGCCGAGCGTCCTCGGCTTCAATGTCCTGCAATGCCCATATACGCTGTGCAGCGGAAAGGAATGGACCGTCTCTCTCACAACCCGGTCGTGGCGGCGTGTGCGCTGAAGCCGCTGATGTCGGATGCTGTAGAAGGAGGGTGCAGCGGGGACCAAGGAACACCTGGAAGATTTCACCTGAGCTGAGTGTGGATAGGGGCGGGTCCTGACGCGTTTCGTCACGTTCACGTGACTTTCTCAAAGGTAGAATGTTCTTATATATATTTATATATATTTTTCACCGGTTATTTGACAATTAATCTTTTTATATGTTTTATTAATAAACATTGTTATTTTTTACGTTGGCTCTCTGTACATCGTGTCTCAGAATTGGCGGCTTTATCCTATAAAAGCCCTTACCTAATTTTTCATATGTGGTGCCTGCGGCTACTAGGGACTTGGAGGATTCCAAGTTGCTGGACGTAGTCAGGGCCCTGAAAATATATGTTTCCAGGACGGCTGGAGTCAGAAAATCTGATTCGCTGTTTATCCTGTATGCACCCAGCAAGCTGGGTGCTCCTGCTTCTAAGCAGACGATTGCTCGTTGGATTTGTAGTACAATTCAGCTTGCACATTCTGTGGCAGGCCTGCCACAGCCAAAATCTGTAAAAGCCCATTCCACACGGAAAGTGGGCTCATCTTGGGCGGCTGCCCGAGGGGTCTCGGCTTTACAACTTTGCCGAGCAGCTACTTGGTCAGGGGAAAACATGTTTGCTAAATTCTACAAATTTGATACCCTGGCTGAGGAGGACCTGGAGTTCTCTCATTCGGTGCTGCAGAGTCATCCGCACTCTCCCACCCGGTTGGGAGCTTTGGTATAATCCCCATGGTCCTTTCGGAGTCCCCAGCATCCACTAGGACGTTAGAGAAAATAAGAATTTACTTACCGATAATTCTATTTCTCATAGTCCATAGTGGATGCTGGGCGCCCATCCCAAGTGCGGATTGTCTGCATTACTTGTACATAGTTATTGTTACAAAAATCGGGTTATTGTTGTTGTGAGCCATCTTTTCAGAGGCTCCTTCTGTTATCATGCTGTTAACTGGGTTCAGATCACAAGTTGTACGGTGTGATTGGTGTGGCTGGTATGAGTCTTACCCGGGATTCAAAATCCTTCCTTATTGTGTACGCTCGTCCGGGCACAGTATCCTAACTGAGGCTTGGAGGAGGGTCATAGGGGGAGGAGCCAGTGCACACCAGCTAGTCCTAAAGCTTTTACTTTGTGCCCAGTCTCCTGCGGAGCCGCTATTCCCCATGGTCCTTTCGGAGTCCCCAGCATCCACTACGGACTATGAGAAATAGAATTATCGGTAAGTAAATTCTTATTTTCTGGACTGTGTCCAGGATCATCCTTAGGAATAGAAGACGTGTCGTCGGAATCAGCTGCGATTTTGGAATATTAAGAATCCAACCGTGCTGCCGCAACACTACTTGAGATAGTGCTACCCCGACTACCAACTGTTCCCTGGATCTTGCCCTTATCCGGAGATCGTCCAAGTAAGGGATAATTAAAACTCCCTTCCTTCGAAGGAGTATCATCATTTCGGCCATTACTTTGGTAAAGACCCGGGGTGCCGTGGACAAACCAAACGGCAGCGTCTGAAACTGATAGTGACAGTTCTGTACCACAAACCTGAGGTACCCTTGGTGAGAAGGGTAATTTGGGACATGGAGATAAGCATCCTTGATGTCCAGAGACACCATATAATCCCCTTCTTCCCGGTTTGCCATCACCGCTCTGAGTGACTCCATCTTGAATTTGAACCTTTGTATGTAAGTGTTCAAGGATTTCAGATTTAAATTAGGTCTCACCGAGCCGTCCGGCTTCGGTACCACAAACAGCGTGGAATAATACCCCTTTCCCTGTTGTAGGAGGGGTACCTTGATTATCACCTGCTGGGAATACAGCTTGTGAATGGCTTCCCATACCGCCTCCCTGTCGGAGGGAGACGTCGGTAAAGCAGACTTTAGGAAAACGGCGAAGGGGAGACGTCTCGAATTCCAATTTGTACCCCTGAGATACCACCTGAAGGATCCAGGGGTCCACCTGTGAGTGAGCCCACTGCACGCTGAAATTTATGAGACGGGCCCCCACCGTTTCTGTTCCTGGGAACTGGCTGTTTGCTGCAGCCTTTTTCCTCTCCCTCTGCCACGGGGCAGAAATGAGGAGCCTTTTGCCCGCTTGCCCTTATGGGGCCCAAAGGACTGCGCCTGATAATACGGCGTCTTCTTATGTTGAGAGGCTACCTGGGGTAAAAATGTGGATTTCCCAGCCGTTGCCGTGGCCACCAGGTCTGTTAGACCTACCCCAAATAACTCCTCCCTTTTATAAGGCGATACTTCCATATGCCTTTTGGAATCAGCATCACATGACCACTGTCTTGTCCATAACCCTCTTCTGGCAGAAATGGACAGCGCACTTACTCTTGATGCCAGTCGGCAAATATCCCTCTGTGCATCACGCATATATAGAAAGCATCTTTTAAATGCTCTATAGTCAGTAATATACTGTCCCTATCTAGGGTATCAATATTGTCAGTCAGGGAATCCGACCAAGCCACCCCAGCACTGCACATCCAGGCTGAGGCGATTGCTGGTCGCAGTATCACACCCGTGTGAGTGTATATACATTTTAGGATATTTTACTGCTTTCTGTCAGCAGGTTCCTTAAGGGCGGCCGTATCCGGGGACGGTAGTGCCACCTGTTTAGACAAGCGTGTGAGGGCTTTATTCACCCTAGGGGGTGTTTCCCAATGTGCCCTATCCTCTGGCGGGAAGGGGTATGATGCTAATAACTTTTTAGGAATTAACAGTTTTTATCGGGGGAAACCCACGCATCATCACACACTTCATTTAATTCCTCAGATGCAGGAAAAACTACAGGCAGTTTTTTCTCACCCAACATAATACCCTTTTTAGTGGTACTGGTATTATCAGAAATGTGTAAAAACATTTTCCATAGCCTCAATCATGTAACGTGTGGCCCTACTGGAAGTCACATTCGTCTCTTAATCGTCGACACTGGAATCAGTATCCGTGTCGGCGTCTGTATCTGCCATCTGCGGTAACGGGCGTTTTAGAGCCCCTGATGGCTTTTGAGACACCTGGACAGGCACAGGCTGAGTAGCCGGCTGTCTCATGTCATCAATCTTTTGTAAAGAGCTGACACTGTCACGTAATTCCTTCCATAAGCTCAGCCACTCAGGTGTCGACTCCCTAGGGGGTGACAACTCCATTACAGGCAATTGCTCCGCCTCCACACCATTTTCCTCCTCATACATGTCGACACAATCGTACCGACACACACACACACACAGGGAATGCTCTGATAGAGGACAGGACCCCACTAGCCCTTTGGGGAGACAGAGGGAGAGTATGCCAGCACACACCAGAGCGCTATATATATATATATATATACAGGGATAACCTTATATAAGTGTTTTTCCCCTTATAGCTGCTGTATTGTTATACTACACCTAATTAGTGCCCCCCTCTCTTTTTTAACCCCTTTCTGTAGTGTAGTAACTGCAGGGGAGAGCCAGGGAGTTTCCCTCCAACGGAGCTGTGAGAGAAAATGGCGCCAGTGTGCTGAGGAGATAGGCTCCGCCCCCTTCTCGGCGGCCTTTTCTCCCGTTTTTCTGTGGAATCTGCCAGGGGTTAAAATTCATCCATATAGCCCTGGGGGCTATATGTGATGTATTTTCGCCAGCCAAGGTGTTTCTATTGCAGGGCTATAACGTGTAGATGAAGCACTAACAGGAGGCTTTAAAATTTTCATTCTAGTGTCTTTCGTTTGGGAGAAAAATGCAAAGGTACAATACAGCATTTCCTTGCCGATATCTCTCTTTTGCAAAGAGATAGGCATTGGAAAATTCAGGGCTATTACGTGTAGATGAAGCACTAAAAGGAGGCTTTAAAATTTTCATTCTAGTGTCCTTCGTTTGGGAGAAAAATGCAAAAGTACAATGCAGCTTTTCCTTGCCGATATCTCTCTTTTGCAAAGAGATAGGCATTGGAAAATGCAGGGCTATAACGTGTAGATGAAGCACTAACAGGAGGCTTTAAAATTTTCATTCTAGTGTCTTTCGTTTGGGAGAAAAATGCAAAGGTACAATACAGCATTTCCTTGCCGATATCTCTCTTTTGCAAAGAGATAGGCATTGGAAAATTCAGGGCTATAACGTGTAGATGAAGCACTAACAGGAGGCTTTAAAATTTTCATTCTAGTGTCTTTCGTTTGGGAGAAAAATGCAAAGGTACAATACAGCTTTTCCTTGCCGATATCTCTCTTTTGCAAAGAGATAGGCATTGGAAAATTCAGGGCTATAACGTGTAGATGAAGCACTAACAGGAGGCTTTAAAATTTTCATTCTAGTGTCCTTCGTTTGGGAGAAAAATGCAAAGGTACAATACAGCTTTTCCTTGCCGATATCTCTCTTTTGCAAAGAGATAGGCATTGGAAAATTCAGGGCTATAACGTGTAGATGAAGCACTAAGAGGAGGCTTTACAATTTTCATTCTAGTGTCCTTCGTTTGGGAGAAAAAAGCAAAGGTACAATACAGCTTTTCCTTGCCAATATCTCTCTTTTGCAAAGAGCTAGGCATTGGAAAATTCAGGGCTATACCGTGTAGATGAAGCACTAACAGGAGGCTTTTAAATTTTCATTCTAGTGTCCTTCGTTTGGGAGAAAAATGCAAAGGTACAATACAGCTTTTCCATGCCGATATCTCTCTTTTGCAAAGAGATAGGCATTGGAAAATTCAGGGCTATAACGTGTAGATGAAGCACTAACAGGAGGCTTTAAAATTTTCATTCTAGTGTCTTTCGTTTGGGAGAAAAATGCAAAGGTACAATACAGCTTTTCCTTGCCGATATCTCTCTTTTGCAAAGAGATAGGCATTGGAAAATTCAGGGCTATAACGTGTAGATGAAGCACTAACAGGAGGCTTTAAAATTTTCATTCTAGTGTCCTTCGTTTGGGAGAAAACTGCAAAGGTACAATACAGCTTTTCCTTGCCGATATCTCTCTTTTGCAAAGAGATAGGCATTGGAAAATTAAGGGCTATAACGTGTAGATGAAGCACTAATAGGAGGCTTTAAAATTTTCATTCTAGTGTCCTTCGTTTGGGAGAAAAATGCAAAGGTACAATACAGCTTTTCCTTGCCGATATCTCTATTTTCAGATGAACATGGGAGGGCAGAAGGCTGCCTAATACTGAAGCACCCCCAAACAACAAACCAAATGCAACAACTAGTACAAGCATTCCTGGGGGAAGTTCTGCAGAAGACGGATTTGCATACGGTGATGTCATCCAAGCAGTGGGCCAAAGTTGGCTGGAACCCTCATCTGCATATGAAAAAAGAAAAGGGGTATGCAGGGCATGGCGGCCTTTTGCGGCGCTTGGATGACCCTTAGTTCGCATTAAACACCCCCACCCTCCTTCGGTGTGGGGCTCATGTTTGCTATGCCCCAGCCCCTGAAGCATTCAAGCTGATTTCTTGCAGCAGCTGGGCACTGTAACAGCTCCAGAGCTGCTCTGTACGGCAAGTAAAAGGGTGTGGGCCCTGCAGCACTACCTGTAGTTTGCATTGTGCATTGGAAGGCACTTAAGAAAAGAGAAGTGGAAACAGACAGCAAACTAGGCTGGAGAGAGACCTGAGACAAAGAGATCTGAATTATACGAGAGCCGACCAGGGGAAACACAAATTATGCAGTCAAGTTTCCCACATTTGGGGAAATCGCAGGGGCAGCACATCCAGAGTGCAATGGGTGAGCCTTGCCCTGGGAGAAGCACCTTCATGATTATAGTATCTCACCTGGCAGGTAAGTAGAAGTTGGGCTAGAGCTGGGGAGAGTCGCTGCACGGGCACCCCCCTGTCAAGTGAAGGAGATCCAACTGAGGCAGCACAAGGGAACTCTCGAAAGAAGAACAAGGCTAGAGGAAGATCTGAAACAAAGAAATCTGACTTTTACCAGAGCTGACCAGAGGAAAGCACAAACACAGTCCCCCACTACCACAAATAATGCAGTTGAGTTTCCCACATTTGGGGAAATCACAGGGGTCAGCATACCCAGAATGCAATGAATGAACCTCACCCTGGGAGAACAATCTTCAAGACCATGGTCTCTCCTATGCAAAATAAGTATGATTTGGGATAGGGCTGGGGAGGGCCGCTGCTCAGGCACATCTCTTTCAAGTAAAGGAGATTCAACTGAGGCAGCACAAGGGAACTCTCATCTGGGGACAACAACTGCAGGGAGAACACATATTTTCAGATGAACATGGGAGGGGAGAAGGCTGCCTAATACTGAAGCACCCCCAAACAACAAACCAAATGCAACAACTAGTGCAAGCATTCCTGGGGGAAGGCCTGCAGCAGATGGATTTGCATATGGTGATGCCATCCAAGCAGTGGGTCAAAGTTGGCTTCAACCCTCGTCTGCATATGAAAAGAGAAAAGGGGCGTGCAGGGCATGGCGCCCTATTGCGGCGCTTGGATGACCCCTAGTTCGCATTACACACCTCCACCCTCCTTCGGTGTGGGGCTCATGTTGGCTATGCCCCAGCCCCTGAAGCATTCAAGCTGATTTCTTGCAGCAGCTGGGCACTGTAACTGCTCCAGAGCTGCTCTGTAAGGCAAGTAAAAGGGTGTGGGCCCTGCAGCACTACCTGTAGTTTGCATTGTGCATTGGAAGGCACGAAGTAAGCAGACGGGAGAAGTCAGGATAGTGCGCAAGGGCATAGAAGGGAGCGGCTCAAGAAAAGAGAAGTGGAAACAGACAGCAAACTAGGCTGGAGAGAGACCTGAGACAAAGAGATCTGAATTATACGAGAGATGACCAAGGGAAACACAAATTATGCAGTCAAGTTTCCCACATTTGGGGAAATCGCAGGGGCAGCACAACCAGAATGCAATGGGTGAGCCTTGCCCTGGGAGAAGCACCTTCATGATCATAGTATCTCACCTGGCAGGTAAGTAGGAGTTGGGCTAGAGCTGGGGAGGGTCGCTGCTCGGGCACCCCCCTCTCAAGTGAAAGAGATCCAACTGAGGCAGCACAAGGGAACTCTCGAAAGAAGAACAAGGCTAGAGGAAGATCTGATATAAAGAAATCTGATTTTTACCAGAGCTGACCAGAGGAAAGCACAAACACAGTCCCCCACTACCACAAATAATGCAGTCGAGTTTCCCACATTTGGGGAAATCACAGGGGTCAGCATACCCAGAATGCAATGAATGAACCTCACCCTGGGAGAACAATCTTCATGACCATGGTATCGCCTATGCAAAATAAGTATGATTTGGGATAGGGCTGGGGAGGGCCGCTGCTCAGGCACATCTCTGTCAAGTAAAGGAGATTCAACTGAGGCAGCACAAGGGAACTCTCATCTGGGGACAACAACTGCAGGGAGAACACATATTTTCAGATGAACATGGGAGGGCAGAAGGCTGCCTAATACTGAAGCACCCCCAAACAACAAACCAAATGCAACAACTAGTGCAAGCATTCCTGGGGGAAGGCCTGCAGCAGATGGATTTGCATATGGTGATGTCATCCAAACAGTGGGTCAAAGTTGGCTTCAACCCTCGTCTGCATATGAAAAGAGACAAGGGGCGTGCAGGGCATGGCGGCCTTTTGCGGCGCTTGGATGACCCCTAGTTCGCATTACACACCTCCACCCTCCTTCGGTGTGGGGCTCATGTTGGCTATGCCCCAGCCCCTGAAGCATTCAAGCTGATTTCTTGCAGCAGCTGGGCACTGTAACTGCTCCAGAGACGCTCTGTAAGGCAAGTAAAAGGGTGTGGGCCCTGCAGCACTACCTGTAGTTTGCATTGTGCGTTGGAAGGCACGAAGTAAGCAGACGGGAGAAGTCAGGATAGTGCGCAAGGGCATAGAAGGGAGCGGCTCAAGAAAAGAGAAGTGGAAACAGACAGCAAACTAGGCTGGAGAGAGACCTGAGACAAAGAGATCTGAATTATACGAGAGCCGACCAGGGGAAACACAAATTATGCAGTCAAGTTTCCCACATTTGGGGAAAACGCAGAAGCAGCACACCCAGAGTGCAATGGGTGAGCCTTGCCCTGGGAGAAGCACCTTCATGATCATAGTATCTCACCTGGCAGGTAAGTAGGAGTTGGGCTAGAGCTGGGGAGGGTCGCTGCTCGAGCATCCCCCTGTCAAGTAAAGGAGATTCAACTGAGGCAGCACAAGGGAACTCTCATCTGGGGACAACAACTGCAGGGAGAACACATATTTTCAGATAAAAATCTTGGTCATGCTCTGGTTTCTCTTCAGAACGAACAAATCTTTCGCCTTTTACTAAAGATTTCCGTGGAGAGGAGCAAAACCGAGTTTTATCTCAATTTTTGCATGCCCCATCTTTTTGGGGTTTCTTTTATCGGTTTAAAGATAGAATGAGTGTGCTTTAATGTAAGCTCATTTGCATAGAAATGACAGTAAATGTTTGTTTCTTTTCAAACAGAACTTTCTTGACCATGCTACTTGCTTGAAAGATCTGGGAGCACATGGAATACAGTACAAACCATGCTTATAGCAAGGAGAAGACAGGTGAGAAATCTGCTTTCTTTCAAATTGGGCGCTCACTTTGATCTGAATGAGGACTGCTGGCACGGCACTCAGGCGACAGGTGGAATCTTGGTCATGCTCTGGTTTCTCTTCAGAACGAACAAATCTTTCGCCTTTTACTAAAGATTTCCGTGGAGAGGAGCAAAACTGAGTTTTATCTCAATTTTTGCATGCCCCATATTATTGGGGTTTCTTTTATCGGATTAAAGACAGAACGAGTGTGCTTTCTTGTTAGCTTTAATGTAAGTTTATTTGCATAACAATGACAATAAATGCCTGTTTCTTTTCAAGCAGAACTTTCTTGACCATACTAATTGCTTGAAAGATCTGGGAGCACATGGAAAAGAGTACAAACCATGCTTATAGCAAGGGGAAGCCTGGTGAGAAATCTGCTTTCTTTCTTTCAAATTGGGTGCTCACTTTGAGCTGAATGAGGACTGCTGGCATGGCACTCAGGCGACAGGTGGAATCTTGGTCATGCTCTGGTTTCTCTTCAGAACGAACAAATCTTTCGCCTTTTACTAAAGATTTCCGTGGAGAGGAGCAAAACTGAGTTTTATCTCAATTTTTGCATGCCCCGTCTTATTGGGGTTTCTTTTATCAGTTTAAAGATAGAACGAGTGTGCTTTAATGTAAGCTCATTTGCATAGAAATGACAGTAAATGTTTGTTTCTTTTCAAACAGAACTTTCTTGACTATACTAATTGCTTGAAAGATCTGGGAGCACATGGAAAAGAGTACAAACCATGTTTATAGCAAGGGGAAGCCTGGTGAGAAATCTGCTTTCTTTCTTTCAAAGTTGGTGCTCACTTTGAGCTGAATGAGGACTGCTGGCATGGCACTCAGGCGACAGGTAGAATCTTGGTCATGCTGTGGTTTCTCTTCAGAACGAACAAATCTTTCGCCTTTTACTAAAGATTTCCGTGGAGAGGAGCAAAACTGAGTTTTATCTCAATTTTTGCATGCCCCATCTTATTGGGGTTTTATTTTATCGGTTTAAAGATAGAACGAGTGTGCTTTAATGTAAGCTCATTTGCATAGAAATGACAGTAAATGTTTGTTTCTTTTCAAACAGAACTTTCTTGACCACACTAATTGTTTGAAAGATCTGGGAACACATGGAAAAGAGTACAAACCATGTTTATAGCAAGGGGAAGCTGTCACAACTGAGGGCCTGAGCTGACGGGAGGCAGCCTCAGTTGTAGGGGCTGAGATGTACCGGAACCTGGGAGGTTGTGTCAGACCCCTGGACATGTAAGTAACATAAATAATAAATGCCCGAAGGCGTGACCACGACAACTTGGATAAAAGTCAATGATGTTTATTATGACAACTCCGCAACACAGCAGCAGTAAAAGAAAACGTAAAAGTCAGCAAAGAATAAATACAGTTCCTGGGTACTACAGGATGGCAGGAGCCACAGGGCACTGGTAGTGTGAGATAGTTCTTATGATCTTCTAGATGGAAAGTCCTTACCAGGCCCGACTGTAGCAATGGAGATAACCCAGGATTGTGCCAGCTGGTGTTCCAGGAAAAGCTGGGTTGCTGAAGATAAAACAGCTGCTGTGGATACTGGCTGGAACCTGACTGTTGTTAGCACGTAGTGGATACTGGCTGGAACCAGTTAAATAATAAATGAACTTGGGAGCGATGAAATATGAACTGAAATGTAGAACTTGAGAGCGGAGAAATAATAATACCGGTGGAGAGTGGTAAAGTGTAGAAAGGACTAGAGATGAGCGGGTTCGGTTTCTCTGAATCCGAACCCGCACGAACTTCATGTTTTTTTCACGGGTCCGAGCAGACTCGGATCCTCCCGCCTTGCTCGGTTAACCCGAGCGCGCCCGAACGTCATCATGACGCTGTCGGATTCTCGCGAGACTCGGATTCTATATAAGGAGCCGCGCGTCGCCGCCATTTTCACACGTGCATTGAGATTGATAGGGAGAGGACGTGGCTGGCGTCCTCTCCATTTAGATTAGGGTTGAGAGAGAGAGAGAGAGATTGACCCGAGGCTGTGATACTGTAGAAGAGAGTGCAGAGTTTAGTGACTGACGACCACAGTGACCACCAGACAGTGCAGTTGTTTGTTTTATTTAATATATCCGTTCTCTGCCTGAAAAAAACGATACACACAGTGACTCAGTCACATACCATATCTGTGTGCACTGCTCAGCCCAGTGTGCTGCATCAATGTATATATATATATATCTGACTGTGCTCAGCTCACACAGCTTATAATTGTGGGGGAGACTGGGGAGCACTGCAGTGCCAGTTATAGGTTATAGCAGGAGCCAGGAGTACATAATATTATATTAAAATTAAACAGTGCACACTTTTGCTGCAGGAGTGCCACTGCCAGTGTGACTAGTGACCAGTGACCTGACCACCAGTATATATAATATTAGTAGTATACTATCTCTTTATCAACCAATCTATATTAGCAGCAGACACAGTACAGTGCGGTAGTTCACGGCTGTGGCTACCTCTGTGTCGGCACTCGGCAGCCCGTCCATAATTGTATATACCACCTAACCGTGGTTTTTTTTTCTTTCTTTATAGTCATACTAGTTACGAGTATACTATCTCTTTATCAACCAGTCTATATTAGCAGCAGACACAGTACAGTGCGGCAGTTCACGGCTGTGGCTACCTCTGTGTCGGCACTCGGCAGCCCGTCCATAATTGTATATACCACCTAACCGTGGTTTTTTTTTCTTTCTTTATAGTCATACTAGTTACGAGTATACTATCTCTTTATCAACCAGTCTATATTAGCAGCAGACACAGTACAGT
Source organism: Pseudophryne corroboree (assembly GCF_028390025.1). NCBI lineage: Eukaryota > Metazoa > Chordata > Amphibia > Anura > Myobatrachidae > Pseudophryne > Pseudophryne corroboree. The sequence continues at coordinate 231,192 of NW_026970022.1, forward strand.
GCGGCAGTTCACGGCTGTGGCTACCTCTGTGTCGGCACTCGGCAGCCCGTCCATAATTGTATATACCACCTAACCGTGGTTTTTTTTTCTTTCTTTATACATACATACTAGTTACGAGTATACTATCTCTTTATCAACCAGTCTATATTAGCAGCAGACACAGTACAGTGCGGTAGTTCACGGCTGTGGCTACCTCTGTGTCGGCACTCGGCAGCCCGTCCATAATTGTATATACCACCTAACCGTGGTTTTTTTTTCTTTCTTTATACATACATACTAGTTACAAGTATACTATATCTTTATCAACCAGTCTATATATTAGCAGCAGACACAGTACAGTGCGGTAGTTCACGGCTGTGGCTACCTCTGTGTCGGCACTCGGCAGCCCGTCCATAATTGTATATACCACCTAACCGTGGTTTTTTTTTCTTTCTTTATACATACATACTAGTTACGAGTATACTATCTCTTTATCAACCAGTCTATATATTAGCAGCAGACACAGTACAGTGCGGTAGTTCACGGCTGTGGCTACCTCTGTGTCGGCACTCGGCAGCCCGTCCATAATTGTATATACCACCTAACCGTGGTTTTTTTTTCTTTCTTTATACATACATACTAGTTACGAGTATACTATCTCTTTATCAACCAGTCTATATTAGCAGCAGACACAGTACAGTGCGGTAGTTCACGGCTGTGGCTACCTCTGTGTCGGCACTCGGCAGCCCGTCCATAATTGTATATACCACCTAACCGTGGTTTTTTTTTCTTTCTTTATACATACATACTAGTTACGAGTATACTATCTCTTTATCAACCAGTCTATATATTAGCAGCAGACACAGTACAGTGCGGTAGTTCACGGCTGTGGCTACCTCTGTGTCGGCACTCGGCAGCCCGTCCATAATTGTATATACCACCTAACCGTGGTTTTTTTTTCTTTCTTTATACATACATACTAGTTACGAGTATACTATCTCTTTATCAACCAGTCTATATATTAGCAGCAGACACAGTACAGTGCGGTAGTTCACGGCTGTGGCTACCTCTGTGTCGGCACTCGGCAGCCCGTCCATAATTGTATACTAGTATCCAATCCATCCATCTCCATTGTTTACCTGAGGTGCCTTTTAGTTGTGCCTATTAAAATATGGAGAACAAAAATGTTGAGGTTCCAAAATTAGGGAAAGATCAAGATCCACTTGCCACACGTGAAGTCAGTTCAGACACTGCCAGCCTGAGTCAGGTCATTCCCGTCATCAGGCTTTTGCAGAAGAAGCTGGAGACATTGAAGGAGGAGCTAAGACAGAGCGATTCCGCTAGGCATGTGGGACTTGTGGATGGAGCCCTTCATTCGCTTAACCAGGATTCACGGGTGGTCAATCTGTTGAAATCAGAGCACTACATTTTGGCCACCGTGCTCGATCCTAGATTTAAAACCTACGTTGTATCTCTCTTTCCGGCAGACACACGTCTGCAGGGGTTCAAAGACCTGCTGGTGAGAAAATTATCAAGTCAAGTGGAACTTGATCGGTCAACAGCTCCTCCTTCACATTCTCCCGCAATTGGGGGTGCGAGGAAAAGGCTCAGAATTCCGAGCCCACCCGCTGGCGGTGATGCAGGGCAGTCTGGAGCGACTGCTGATGCTGACATCTGGTCCGGACTGAAGGACCTGCCAACGATTACGACATGACGTCTACTGTCACTGCATATGATTCTCTCACCATTGAAAGAATGGTGGAGGATTATATGAGTGACCGCATCCAAGTAGGCACGTCAGACAGTCCGTACGTATACTGGCAGGAAAAAGAGGCAATTTGGAGGCCCTTGCACAAACTGGCTTTATTCTACCTAAGTTGCCCTCCCACAAGTAGTACTCCGAAAGAGTGTTTAGTGCCGCCGCTCACCTTGTCAGCAATCGGCGTACGAGGTTACTTCCAGAAAATGTGGAGAAGATGATGTTCATTAAAATGAATTATAATCAATTGCTCCGTGGAGACAATGACCAGCAGCAATTGCCTCCACAAAGTACACAGGGAGCTGAGATGGTAGATTCCAGTGGGGACGAATTGATAATCTGTGAGGAGGGGGATGTACACGGTGATGAATCGGAGGATGATGATGAGGTGGACATCTTGCCTCTGTAGAGCCAGTTTGTGCAAGGAGAGATTAATTGCTTCTTTTTTGGTGGGGGTCCAAACCAACCCGTCATTTCAGTCACAGTTGTGTGGCAGACCCTGTCACTGAAATTATGGGTTGGTTAAAGTGTGCATGTCCTGTTTATACAACATAAGGGTGGGTGGGAGTGCCCAAGGACAATTCCATCTTGCACCTCTTTTTTCTTTCATTTTTCTTTGCGTCATGTGCTGTTTGGGGAGTGTTTTTTGGAAGGGCCATCCTGCGTGACACTGCAGTGCCACTCCTAGATGGGCCAGGTGTTTGTGTCGGCCACTTGGGTCGCTGAGCTTAGTCACACAGCTACCTAATTGCGCCTCTTTTTTTCTTTGCGTCATGTGCTGTTTGGGGAGTGTTTTTTGGAAGGGCCATCCTGCGTGACACTGCAGTGACACTCCTAGATGGGCCAGGTGTTTGTGTCGGCCACTTGGGTCGCTGAGCTTAGTCACACAGCTACCTCATTGCGCCTCTTTTTTTCTTTGCGTCATGTGCTGTTTGGGGAGTGTTTTTTGGAAGGGCCATCCTGCGTGACACTGCAGTGTCACTCCTAGATGGGCCAGGTGTTTGTGTCGGCCACTTGGGTCGCTGAGCTTAGTCACACAGCTACCTCATTGCGCCTCTTTTTTTCTTTGCGTCATGTGCTCTTTGGGGAGTGTTTTTGGAAGGGCCATCCTGCGTGACACTGCAGTGCCACTCCTAGATGGGCCAGGTGTTTGTGTCGGCCACTTGGGTCGCTGAGCTTAGTCACACAGCTACCTCATTGCGCCTCTTTTTTTCTTTGCGTCATGTGCTGTTTGGGGAGTGTTTTTTGGAAGGGCCATCCTGCGTGACACTGCAGTGCCACTCCTAGATGGGCCAGGTGTTTGTGTCGGCCACTTGGGTCGCTGAGCTTAGTCACACAGCTACCTCATTGCGCCTCTTTTTTTCTTTGCGTCATGTGCTGTTTGGGGAGTGTTTTTTGGAAGTGCTATCCTGCGTGACACTGCAGTGCCACTCCTAGATGGGCCAGGTGTTTGTGTCGGCCACTTGGGTCGCTGAGCTTAGTCATCCAGCGACCTCGGTGCAAATTTTAGGACTAAAAATAATATTGTGAGGTGTAAGGTGTTAAGAATAGACTGAAAATGAGTGGAAATTATGGTTATTGAGGTTAATAATACTTTGGGATCAAAATGACTCCCAAATTCTATGAACAAGGGAAAATGTCATCATCCCGCTGTCGGATTCTCGCGAGATTCGGATTCCATATAAAGAGCTGCGCGTTGCCGCCATTTTTACTCGTGCATTGAAGAGAGAGCGGAGAGGACGTGGCTATGTTCTCTCAGTGGAAATCTCAATATCAGTGCTCAGTATCAGTGGATACTTATTGCTGCTCAGTAATACTAGTAGTGTGTCTCTCCTGCTCAGTGTCAGTTCTCAGTAGTATCCTCATCAGTGCTCAGTATCACTGCTCATTGTCTTGTGCTGCATTGTTGTGCTCAGCATACTACAGTACATTACTAATAGTCCAGTGCTGCATCTTGCTGCTCAGTGTCAGTTCTAGTATCCTCATCAGTGCTCACTATCACTGCTCATTGCATTGTGGTGTTCTGTATACTACAGTAACATAGTAATATAGTAACATATAGTAACATAGTTTTTGAGGTTGAATAGAGGCAAATTGCCCATCGTGTTCAACCTGTTTTAAGTTGTGATGATTCTACATACTTGCTTAATAATGTATTATGACTAGTTAGCTACTACAACTCATGTTACCCCCGGATTAACCATGTTGATATTTTAAGTATTATAAACTTGGATAGCTTTTTCATTCAGAAATGTATCCATTCCTTTTTTAAATCCAATTACAGAGTCCGCCATTACCACCTTCCCTGGCAGGGAATTCCACATCCTGATTGCCCTAACAGTGAAGATCATAGTATCTAACCTGGCAGGTAAGTAGGAGTTGGGCCAGAGCTGTGGAGGATTGCTGCTCGGGCACCCCCTGTGAAGTGAAGGAGATCCAACTGAGGCAGCACAAGGGAACTCTCGAAAGAAGAACAAGGCTAGAGGAAGATCTGAGACAAAGAAATCTGACTTTTACCAGAGCTGACCAGAGGAAAGCACAAACACAGTCCCCCACTACCACAAATAATGCAGTCGAGTTTCCCACATTTTGGAAATCACAGGGGTCAGCATACCCAGAATGCAATGAATGAACCTCACCCTGGGAGAACAATCTTCATGACCATGGTATCGCCTATGCAAAATAAGTATGATTTGGGATAGGGCTGGGGAGGGCCGCTGCTCAAGCACATCTCTGTCAAGTATAGGAGATTCAACTGAGGCAGCACAAGGGAACTCTCATCTGGGGACAACAACTGCAGGGAGAACACATATTTTCAGATGAACATGGGAGGGCAGAAGGCTGCCTAATACTGAAGCACCCCCAAACAACAAACCAAATGCAACAACTAGTACAAGCATTCCTGGGGGAAGTTCTGCAGAAGACGGATTTGCATACGGTGATGTCATCCAAGCAGTGGGCCAAAGTTGGCTGGAACCCTCATCTGCATATGAAAAGAGAAAAGGGGCATGCAGGGCATGGCGGCCTTTTGCGGCGCTTGGATGACCCTTAGTTCGCATTAAACACCCCCACCCTCCTTCGGTGTGGGGCTCATGTTGACAATGCCCCAGCCCCTGAAGCATTCAAGCTGATTTCTTACAGCAGCTTGGCACTGTAACAGCTCCAGAGCTGCTCTGTAAGGCAAGTAAAAGGGTGTGTAGTTTGCATTGTGCATTGGAAGGCACAAAGTAAGCAGACAGGAGGAGAAGTCAGGATAGTGCACAAGGGTATAAAAGGGAGGGGCTCAAGAAAAAAGAAGTGGAAACAGACAGCAAACTAGGCTGGAGAGAGACCTGAGACAAAGAGATGTGAATTATATGAGAGCCGACCAGGGGAAACACAAATTATGCAGTCAAGTTTCCCACATTTGGGGAAATCGCAGGGGCAGCACACCCAGAGTGCAATGGGTGAGCCTTGCCCTGGAAGAAGCACCTTCATGATCATAGTATCTCACCTGGCAGGTAAGTAGGAGTTGGGCTTGAGCTGGGGAGGGTCGCTGCTCGGGCACCGCCCTGTCAACTGAAGGAGATCCAACTGAACAGCACAAGGGAACTCTCGAAAGAAGAACAAGGCTAGAGGAAGATCTGAAACAAAAAGAAATCTGACTTTTACCAGAGCTGACCAGAGGAAAACACAAACACAGTCCCCCACTACCACAAATAATGCAGTCGAGTTACCCACATTTGGGGAAATCACAGGGGTCAGCATACCCAAAATGCAATGAATGAACCTCACCCTGGGAGAACAATCTTCATGACCATGGTATCTCCTATGCAAAATAAGTATGATTTGGGATAGGGCTGGGGAGGGCCGCTGCTCAGGCACATCTCTGTCAAGTAAAGGAGATTCAACTGAGGCAGCACAAGGGAACTCTCATCTGGGGACAACAACTGCAGGGAGAACACATATTTTCAGATGAACATGGGAGGGCAGAAGGCTGCCTAATACTGAAGCACCCCCAAACAACAAACCAAATGCAACAACTAGTGCAAGCATTCCGGGGGGAAGGCCTGCAGCAGATGGATTTGCATATGGTGATGTCATCCAAGCAGTGGGTCAAAGTTGGCTTCAATCCTCATCTGCATATGAAAAGAGAAAAGGGGCGTGCAGGGCATGGCGGCCTTTTGCGGCGCTTGGATGACCCCTAGTTCGCATTAAACACCTCCACCCTCCTTTGGTGTGGGGCTCATGTTGACAATGCCCCAGCCTCTGAAGCATTCAAGCTTATTTCTTACAGCAGCTTGGCACTGAAACAGCTCCAGAGCTGCTCTGTAAGGCAAGTAAAAGGGTGTGGGCCCTGCAGCACTACCTGTAGTTTGCATTGTGCATTGGAAGGCACAAAGTAAGCAGACAGGAGGAGAAGTCAGGATAGTGCACAAGGGTATAAAAGGGAGGGGCTCAAGAAAAAAGAAGTGGAAACAGACAGCAAACTAGGCTGGAGAGAGACCTGAGACAAAGAGATCTGAATTATACGAGAGCTGACCAGGGGAAACACAAATTCTGCAGTCAAGTTTCCCACATTTGGGGAAATCGCAGGGGCAGCACACCCAGAGTACAATGGGTGAGCCTTGCCCTGGGAGAAGCACCTTCATGATCATAGTATCTCACCTGGCAGGTAAGTAGGAGTTGGGCTAGAGCTGGGGAGGGTCGCTGCTCGGGCACCCCCTGTCAAGTGAAGGAGATCCAACTGAGGCAGCACAAGGGAACTCTCGAAAGAAGAACAAGGCTAGAGGAAGATCTGAGACAAAGAAATCTGACTTTTACCAGAGCTGACCAGAGGAAAACACAAACACAGTCCCCCACTACAACAAATAATGCAGTCGAGTTTCCCACATTTGGGGAAATCACAGGGGTCAGCATACCCAGAATGCAATGAATGAACCTCACCCTGGGAGAACAATCTTCATGACCATGGTATCTCCTATGCAAAATAAGTATGATTTGGGATAGGGCTGGGGAGGGCCGCTGCTCAGGCACATCTCTGTCAAGTAAAGGAGATTCAACTGAGGCAGCACAAGGGAACTCTCATCTGGGGACAACAACTGCAGGGAGAACACATATTTTCAGATGAACATGGGAGGGCAGAAGGCTGCCTAATACTGAAGCACCCCCAAACAACAAACCAAATGCAACAACTAGTAAAAGCATTCCTGGGAGAAGGTCTGCAGAAGACGGATTTGCATACGGTGATGTCATCCAAGCAGTGGGCCAAAGTTGGCTGGAACCCTCATCTGCATATGAAAAGAGAAAAGGGTTATGCAGGGCATGGCGGCCTTTTGCGGTGCTTGGATGACCCCTAGTTCGCATTAAACACCTCCATTCTCCTTCGGTGTGGGGCTCATGTTGGCTATGCCCCAGCCCCTGAAGTATTCAAGCTGATTTCTTGCAGCAGCTGGGCACTGTAACAGCTCCAGAGCTGCTCTGTAAGGCAAGTAAAAGGGTGTGGGCCCTGCAGCACTACCTGTAGTTCGCATTGTGCGTTGGAAGGCACAAAGTAAGCAGACAGGAGAAGTCAGGAGAGTGCACAAGGGCATAGAAGGCAGGGGCTCAAGAAAAGAGAAGTGGAAACAGACAGCAAACTAGGCTGGAGAGAGACCTGAGACAAAGAGATCTGAATTATACGAGTAGCCAACTAGAGGAAACACAAATTATGCAGTCAAGTGTCCCACATTTGGGGAAATCGTAGGAGCAGCACACCCAGAGTGCAATGGGTGAGCCTTGCCCTGGGAGAAGCACCTTCCTGATCATAGTATCTCACCTGGCAGGTAAGTAGGAGTTGGGCTAGAGCTGGGGAGGGTCGCTGCTCGGGCACCCCCCTGTCAAGTGAAGGAGATCCAACAGAGGCAGCACAAGGAAACTCTCGAAAAAAGAACAAGGCTAGAGGAAGATCTGAGACAAAGAAATCTGTATTTTACCAGAGCTGACCAGAGGAAAGCACAAACACAGTCCCCCACTACCACAAATAATGCAGTCGAGTTTCCCAATTTGGGGAAATCACAGGGGTCAGCATACCCAGAATGCAATGAATGAACCTCACCCTGGGAGAACAATCTTCATGACCATGGTATCTCCTATGCAAAATAAGTATGATTTGGGATAGGGCTGGGGAGGGCCGCTGCTCAGGCACATCTCTGTCAAGTAAAGGAGATTCAACTGAGGCAGCACAAGGGAACTCTCATCTGGGGACAACAACTGCAGGGAGAACACATATTTTCAGATGAACATGGGAGGGCAGAAGGCTGCCTAATACTGAAGCACCCCCAAACAACAAACCAAATGTAACAACTAGTGCAAGCAACAAAATTTTAAAGCCTCCTGTTAGTGCTTCATCTACACGTTATAGCCCTGAATTTTCCAATGCCTATCTCTTTGCAAAAGAGAGATATCGGCAAGGAAAAACTGTATTGTACCTTTGCATTTTTCTCCCAAACAAAAGACACTAGAATGAAAATTTTAAAGCCTCCTGTTAGTGCTTCATCTACACGTTATAGCCCTGAATTTTCCAATGCCTATCTCTTTGCAAAAGAGAGATATCGGCAAGGAAAAGCTGTATTGTACCTTTGCATTTTTCTCCCAAACGAAGGACACTAGAATGAAAATTTAAAAGCCTCCTGTTTAGTGCTTCATCTACACGGTATAGCCCTGAATTTTCCAATGCCTAGCTCTTTGCAAAAGAGAGATATTGGCAAGGAAAAGCTGTATTGTACCTTTGCATTTTTCTCCCAAACGAAGGACACTAGAATGAAAATTTTAAAGCCTCCTGTTAGTGCTTCATCTACACGTTATAGCCCTGAATTTTCCAATGCCTATCTCTTTGCAAAAGAGAGATATCGGCAAGGAAAAACTGTATTGTACCTTTGCATTTTTCTCCCAAACGAAAGACACTAGAATGAAAATTTTAAAGCCTCCTGTTAGTGCTTCATCTACACGTTATAGCCCTGAATTTTCCAATGCCTAGCTCTTTGCAAAAGAGAGATATTGGCAAGGAAAAGCTGTATTGTACCTTTGCATTTTTCTCCCAAACTAAAGACACTAGAATGAAAATTTTAAAGCCTACTGTTAGTGCTTCATCTACACGTTATAGCCCTGAATTTTCCAATGCCTAGCTCTTTGCAAAAGAGAGATATCGGCAAGGAAAAGCTGTATTGTACCTTTGCATTTTTCTCCCAAACGAAAGACACTAGAATGAAAATTTTAAAGCCTCCTGTTAGTGCTTCATCTACACGTTATAGCCCTGAATTTTCCAATGCCTATTTCTTTGCAAAAGAGAGATATCGGCAAGGAAAAGCTTTATTGTACCTTTGCATTTTTCTCCCAAACGAAGGACACTAGAATGAAAATTTTAAAGCCTCCTATTAGTGCTTCATCTACACGTTATAGCCCTGAATTTTCCAATGCCTATTTCTTTGCAAAAGAGAGATATCGGCAAGGAAAAGCTGTATTGTACCTTTGCATTTTTCTCCCAAACGAAGGACACTAGAATGAAAATTTTAAAGCCTCCTGTTAGTGCTTCATCTACACGTTATAGCCCAGAATTTTCCAATGCCTATCTCTTTGCAAAAGAGAGATATCGGCAAGGAAAAGCTGTATTGTACCTTTGCATTTTTCTCCCAAACGAAAGACACTAGAATGAAAATTTTAAAGCCTCCTGTTAGTGCTTCATCTACACGTTATAGCCCTGAATTTTCCAATGCCTATCTCTTTGCAAAAGAGAGATATCGGCAAGGAAAAGCTGTATTGTACCTTTGCATTTTTCTACCAAACGAAGGACACTAGAATGAAAATTTAAAAGCCTCCTGTTAGTGCTTCATCTACACGGTATAGCCCTGAATTTTCCAATGCCTAGCTCTTTGCAAAAGAGAGATATTGGCAAGGAAAAGCTGTATTGTACCTTTGCATTTTTCTCCCAAACGAAGGACACTAGAATGAAAATTTTAAAGCCTCCTGTTAGTGCTTCATCTACACGTTATAGCCCTGCATTTTCCAATGCCTATCTCTTTGCAAAAGAGAGATATCGGCAAGGAAAAGCAGCATTGTACCTTTGCATTTTTCTCCCAAACGAAAGACACTAGAATGAAAATTGTAAAGCCTCCTGTTAGTGCTTCATCTACACGTTATAGCCCTGCATTTTCCAATGCCTAGCTCTTTGCAAAAGAGAGATATTGGCAAGGAAAAGCTGTATTGTACCTTTGCATTTTTCTCCCAAACGAAAGACACTAGAATGAAAATTTTAAAGCCTCCTGTTAGTGCTTCATCTACACGTTATAGCCCTGAATTTTCCAATGCTTATCTCTTTGCAAAAGAGAGATATCGGCAAGGAAAAGCAGCATTGTACTTTTGCATTTTTCTCCCAAACCAAAGACACTAGAATGAAAATTTTAAAGCCTCCTGTTAGTGCTTCATCTACACGTTATAGCCCTGAATTTTCCAATGCCTAGCTCTTTGCAAAAGAGAGATATTGGCAAGGAAAAGCTGTATTGTACCTTTGCATTTTTCTCCCAAACGAAGGACACTAGAATGAAAATTTTAAAGCCTCCTATTAGTGCTTCATCTACACGTTATAGCCCTGAATTTTCCAATGCCTATCTCTTTGCAAAAGAGAGATATCGGCAAGGAAAAGCTGTATTGTACCTTTGCAGTTTTCTCCCAAACGAAAGACACTAGAATGAAAATTTTAAAGCCTCCTGTTAGTGCTTCATCTACACGTTATAGCCCTGAATTTTCCAATGCCTATCTCTTTGCAAAAGAGAGATATCGGCAAGGAAAAACTGTATTGTACCTTTGCATTTTTCTCCCAAACGAAAGACACTAGAATGAAAATTTTAAAGCCTCCTGTTAGTGCTTCATCTACACGTTATAGCCCTGAATTTTCCAATGCTTATCTCTTTGCAAAAGAGAGATATCGGCAAGGAAAAGCAGCATTGTACTTTTGCATTTTTCTCCCAAACGAAAGACACTAGAATGAAAATTTTAAAGCCTCCTGTTAGTGCTTCATCTACACGTTATAGCCCTGAATTTTCCAATGCCTAGCTCTTTGCAAAAGAAAGATATTGGCAAGGAAAAGCTGTATTGTACCTTTGCATTTTTCTCCCAAACGAAGGACACTAGATTGAAAATTTCAAAGCCTCCTATTAGTGCTTCATCTACACGTTATAGCCCTGAATTTTCCAATGCCTAGCTCTTTGCAAAAGAGAGATATCGGCAAGGAAAAGCTGTATTGTACCTTTGCAGTTTTCTCCCAAACGAAAGACACTAGAATGAAAATTTTAAAGCCTCCTGTTAGTGCTTCATCTACACGTTATAGCCCTGAATTTTCCAATGCCTATCTCTTTGCAAAAGAGAGATATCGGCAAGGAAAAACTGTATTGTACCTTTGCATTTTTCTCCCAAACAAAAGACACTAGAATGAAAATTTTAAAGCCTCCTGTTAGTGCTTCATCTACACGTTATAGCCCTGAATTTTCCAATGCCTATCTCTTTGCATAAGAGAGATATCGGCAAGGAAAAGCTGTATTGTACCTTTGCATTTTTCTCCCAAACGAAGGACACTAGAATGAAAATTTAAAAGCCTCCTGTTTAGTGCTTCATCTACACGGTATAGCCCTGAATTTTCCAATGCCTAGCTCTTTGCAAAAGAGAGATATCGGCAAGGAAAAGCTGTATTGTACCTTTGCATTTTTCTCCCAAACGAAGGACACTAGAATGAAAATTTTAAAGCCTCCTGTTAGTGCTTCATCTACACGTTATAGCCCTGAATTTTCCAATGCCTATCTCTTTGCAAAAGAGAGATATCGGCAAGGAAAAACTGTATTGTACCTTTGCATTTTTCTCCCAAACGAAAGACACTAGAATGAAAATTTTAAAGCCTCCTGTTAGTGCTTCATCTACACGTTATAGCCCTGAATTTTCCAATGCCTAGCTCTTTGCAAAAGAGAGATATTGGCAAGGAAAAGCTGTATTGTACCTTTGCATTTTTCTCCCAAACTAAAGACACTAGAATGAAAATTTTAAAGCCTACTGTTAGTGCTTCATCTACACGTTATAGCCCTGAATTTTCCAATGCCTAGCTCTTTGCAAAAGAGAGATATCGGCAAGGAAAAGCTGTATTGTACCTTTGCATTTTTCTCCCAAACGAAAGACACTAGAATGAAAATTTTAAAGCCTCCTGTTAGTGCTTCATCTACACGTTATAGCCCTGAATTTTCCAATGCCTATTTCTTTGCAAAAGAGAGATATCGGCAAGGAAAAGCTTTATTGTACCTTTGCATTTTTCTCCCAAACGAAGGACACTAGAATGAAAATTTTAAAGCCTCCTATTAGTGCTTCATCTACACGTTATAGCCCTGAATTTTCCAATGCCTATTTCTTTGCAAAAGAGAGATATCGGCAAGGAAAAGCTGTATTGTACCTTTGCATTTTTCTCCCAAACGAAGGACACTAGAATGAAAATTTTAAAGCCTCCTGTTAGTGCTTCATCTACACGTTATAGCCCAGAATTTTCCAATGCCTATCTCTTTGCAAAAGAGAGATATCGGCAAGGAAAAGCTGTATTGTACCTTTGCATTTTTCTCCCAAACGAAAGACACTAGAATGAAAATTTTAAAGCCTCCTGTTAGTGCTTCATCTACACGTTATAGCCCTGAATTTTCCAATGCCTATCTCTTTGCAAAAGAGAGATATCGGCAAGGAAAAGCTGTATTGTACCTTTGCATTTTTCTACCAAACGAAGGACACTAGAATGAAAATTTAAAAGCCTCCTGTTAGTGCTTCATCTACACGGTATAGCCCTGAATTTTCCAATGCCTAGCTCTTTGCAAAAGAGAGATATTGGCAAGGAAAAGCTGTATTGTACTTTTGCATTTTTCTCCCAAACGAAGGACACTAGAATGAAAATTTTAAAGCCTCCTGTTAGTGCTTCATCTACACGTTATAGCCCTGCATTTTCCAATGCCTATCTCTTTGCAAAAGAGAGATATCGGCAAGGAAAAGCAGCATAGTACCTTTGCATTTTTCTCCCAAACGAAAGACACTAGAATGAAAATTGTAAGCCTCCTGTTAGTGCTTCATCTACACGTTATAGCCCTGCATTTTCCAATGCCTAGCTCTTTGCAAAAGAGAGATATTGGCAAGGAAAAGCTGTATTGTACCTTTGCATTTTTCTCCCAAACGAAAGACACTAGAATAAAAATTTTAAAGCCTCCTGTTAGTGCTTCATCTACACGTTATAGCCCTGAATTTTCCAATGCTTATCTCTTTGCAAAAGAGAGATATCGGCAAGGAAAAGCAGCATTGTACTTTTGCATTTTTTTCCCAAACGAAAGACACTAGAATGAAAATTTTAAAGCCTCCTGTTAGTGCTTCATCTACACGTTATAGCCCTGAATTTTCCAATGCCTATCTCTTTGCAAAAGAGAGATATTGGCAAGGAAAAGCTGTATTGTACCTTTGCATTTTTCTCCCAAACGAAGGACACTAGAATGAAAATTTTAAAGCCTCCTATTAGTGCTTCATCTACACGTTATAGCCCTGAATTTTCCAATGCCTATTTCTTTGCAAAAGAGAGATATCGGCAAGGAAAAGCTGTATTGTACCTTTGCATTTTTCTCCCAAACGAAGGACACTAGAATGAAAATTTTAAAGCCTCCTATTAGTGCTTCATCTACACGTTATAGCCCTGAATTTTCCAATGCCTATCTCTTTGCAAAAGAGAGATATCGGCAAGGAAAAGCTGTATTGTACCTTTGCAGTTTTCTCCCAAACGAAAGACACTAGAATGAAAATTTTAAAGCCTCCTGTTAGTGCTTCATCTACACGTTATAGCCCTGAATTTTCCAATGCCTATCTCTTTGCAAAAGAGAGATATCGGCAAGGAAAAACTGTATTGTACCTTTGCATTTTTCTCCCAAACGAAAGACACTAGAATGAAAATTTTAAAGCCTCCTGTTAGTGCTTCATCTACACGTTATAGCCCTGAATTTTCCAATGCTTATCTCTTTGCAAAAGAGAGATATCGGCAAGGAAAAGCAGCATTGTACTTTTGCATTTTTCTCCCAAACGAAAGACACTAGAATGAAAATTTTAAAGCCTCCTGTTAGTGCTTCATCTACACGTTATAGCCCTGAATTTTCCAATGCCTAGCTCTTTGCAAAAGAAAGATATTGGCAAGGAAAAGCTGTATTGTACCTTTGCATTTTTCTCCCAAACGAAGGACACTAGATTGAAAATTTTAAAGCCTCCTATTAGTGCTTCATCTACACGTTATAGCCCTGAATTTTCCAATGCCTAGCTCTTTGCAAAAGAGAGATATCGGCAAGGAAAAGCTGTATTGTACCTTTGCAGTTTTCTCCCAAACGAAAGACACTAGAATGAAAATTTTAAAGCCTCCTGTTAGTGCTTCATCTACACGTTATAGCCCTGAATTTTCCAATGCCTATCTCTTTGCAAAAGAGAGATATCGGCAAGGAAAAACTGTATTGTACCTTTGCATTTTTCTCCCAAACAAAAGACACTAGAATGAAAATTTTAAAGCCTCCTGTTAGTGCTTCATCTACACGTTATAGCCCTGAATTTTCCAATGCCTATCTCTTTGCAAAAGAGAGATATCGGCAAGGAAAAGCTGTATTGTACCTTTGCATTTTTCTCCCAAACGAAGGACACTAGAATGAAAATTTAAAAGCCTCCTGTTTAGTGCTTCATCTACACGGTATAGCCCTGAATTTTCCAATGCCTAGCTCTTTGCAAAAGAGAGATATTGGCAAGGAAAAGCTGTATTGTACCTTTGCATTTTTCTCCCAAACGAAGGACACTAGAATGAAAATTTTAAAGCCTCCTGTTAGTGCTTCATCTACACGTTATAGCCCTGAATTTTCCAATGCCTATCTCTTTGCAAAAGAGAGATATCGGCAAGGAAAAACTGTATTGTACCTTTGCATTTTTCTCCCAAACGAAAGACACTAGAATGAAAATTTTAAAGCCTCCTGTTAGTGCTTCATCTACACGTTATAGCCCTGAATTTTCCAATGCCTAGCTCTTTGCAAAAGAGAGATATTGGCAAGGAAAAGCTGTATTGTACCTTTGCATTTTTCTCCCAAACTAAAGACACTAGAATGAAAATTTTAAAGCCTACTGTTAGTGCTTCATCTACACGTTATAGCCCTGAATTTTCCAATGCCTAGCTCTTTGCAAAAGAGAGATATCGGCAAGGAAAAGCTGTATTGTACCTTTGCATTTTTCTCCCAAACGAAAGACACTAGAATGAAAATTTTAAAGCCTCCTGTTAGTGCTTCATCTACACGTTATAGCCCTGAATTTTCCAATGCCTATTTCTTTGCAAAAGAGAGATATCGGCAAGGAAAAGCTTTATTGTACCTTTGCATTTTTCTCCCAAACGAAGGACACTAGAATGAAAATTTTAAAGCCTCCTGTTAGTGCTTCATCTACACGTTATAGCCCTGAATTTTCCAATGCCTATCTCTTTGCAAAAGAGAGATATCGGCAAGGAAAAGCTGTATTGTACCTTTGCATTTTTCTACCAAACGAAGGACACTAGAATGAAAATTTAAAAGCCTCCTGTTAGTGCTTCATCTACACGGTATAGCCCTGAATTTTCCAATGCCTAGCTCTTTGCAAAAGAGAGATATTGGCAAGGAAAAGCTGTATTGTACTTTTGCATTTTTCTCCCAAACGAAGGACACTAGAATGAAAATTTTAAAGCCTCCTGTTAGTGCTTCATCTACGCGTTATAGCCCTGCATTTTCCAATGCCTATCTCTTTGCAAAAGAGAGATATCGGCAAGGAAAAGCAGCATTGTACCTTTGCATTTTTCTCCCAAACGAAAGACACTAGAATGAAAATTGTAAAGCCTCCTGTTAGTGCTTCATCTACACGTTATAGCCCTGCATTTTCCAATACCTAGCTCTTTGCAAAAGAGAGATATTGGCAAGGAAAAGCTGTATTGTACCTTTGCATTTTTCTCCCAAACGAAAGACACTAGAATGAAAATTTTAAAGCCTCCTGTTAGTGCTTCATCTACACGTTATAGCCCTGAATTTTCCAATGCTTATCTCTTTGCAAAAGAGAGATATCGGCAAGGAAAAGCAGCATTGTACTTTTGCATTTTTTTCCCAAACGAAAGACACTAGAATGAAAATTTTAAAGCCTCCTGTTAGTGCTTCATCTACACGTTATAGCCCTGAATTTTCCAATGCCTAGCTCTTTGCAAAAGAGAGATATTGGCAAGGAAAAGCTGTATTGTACCTTTGCATTTTTCTCCCAAACGAAGGACACTAGATTGAAAATTTTTAAGCCTCCTATTAGTGCTTCATCTACACGTTATAGCCCTGAATTTTCCAATGCCTAGCTCTTTGCAAAAGAGAGATATCGGCAAGGAAAAGCGGTATTGTACCTTTGCATTTTTCTCCCAAACGAAAGACACTAGAATGAAAATTTTAAAGCCTCCTGTTAGTGCTTCATCTACACGTTATAGCCCTGAATTTTCCAATGCTTATCTCTTTGCAAAAGAGAGATATCGGCAAGGAAAAGCAGCATTGTACTTTTGCATTTTTTTCCCAAACGAAAGACACTAGAATGAAAATTTTAAAGCCTCCTGTTAGTGCTTCATCTACACGTTATAGCCCTGAATTTTCCAATGCCTAGCTCTTTGCAAAAGAGAGATATTGGCAAGGAAAAGCTGTATTGTACCTTTGCATTTTTCTCCCAAACGAAGGACACTAGAATAAAAATTTTAAAGCCTCCTATTAGTGCTTCATCTACACGTTATAGCCCTGAATTTTCCAATGCCTATTTCTTTGCAAAAGAGAGATATCGGCAAGGAAAAGCTGTATTGTACCTTTGCATTTTTCTCCCAAACGAAGGACACTAGAATGAAAATTTTAAAGCCTCCTATTAGTGCTTCATCTACACGTTATAGCCCTGAATTTTCCAATGCCTATCTCTTTGCAAAAGAGAGATATCGGCAAGGAAAAGCTGTATTGTACCTTTGCAGTTTTCTCCCAAACGAAAGACACTAGAATGAAAATTTTAAAGCCTCCTGTTAGTGCTTCATCTACACGTTATAGCCCTGAATTTTCCAATGCCTATCTCTTTGCAAAAGAGAGATATCGGCAAGGAAAAACTGTATTGTACCTTTGCATTTTTCTCCCAAACGAAAGACACTAGAATGAACATTTTAAAGCCTCCTGTTAGTGCTTCATCTACACGTTATAGCCCTGAATTTTCCAATGCTTATCTCTTTGCAAAAGAGAGATATCGGCAAGGAAAAGCAGCATTGTACTTTTGCATTTTTCTCCCAAACGAAAGACACTAGAATGAAAATTTTAAAGCCTCCTGTTAGTGCTTCATCTACACGTTATAGCCCTGAATTTTCCAATGCCTAGCTCTTTGCAAAAGAAAGATATTGGCAAGGAAAAGCTGTATTGTACCTTTGCATTTTTCTCCCAAACGAAGGACACTAGATTGAAAATTTTAAAGCCTCCTATTAGTGCTTCATCTACACGTTATAGCCCTGAATTTTCCAATGCCTAGCTCTTTGCAAAAGAGAGATATCGGCAAGGAAAAGCTGTATTGTACCTTTGCAGTTTTCTCCCAAACGAAAGACACTAGAATGAAAATTTTAAAGCCTCCTGTTAGTGCTTCATCTACACGTTATAGCCCTGAATTTTCCAATGCCTATCTCTTTGCAAAAGAGAGATATCGGCAAGGAAAAACTGTATTGTACCTTTGCATTTTTCTCCCAAACAAAAGACACTAGAATGAAAATTTTAAAGCCTCCTGTTAGTGCTTCATCTACACGTTATAGCCCTGAATTTTCCAATGCCTATCTCTTTGCAAAAGAGAGATATCGGCAAGGAAAAGCTGTATTGTACCTTTGCATTTTTCTCCCAAACGAAGGACACTAGAATGAAAATTTAAAAGCCTCCTGTTTAGTGCTTCATCTACACGGTATAGCCCTGAATTTTCCAATGCCTAGCTCTTTGCAAAAGAGAGATATTGGCAAGGAAAAGCTGTATTGTACCTTTGCATTTTTCTCCCAAACGAAGGACACTAGAATGAAAATTTTAAAGCCTCCTGTTAGTGCTTCATCTACACGTTATAGCCCTGAATTTTCCAATGCCTATCTCTTTGCAAAAGAGAGATATCGGCAAGGAAAAACTGTATTGTACCTTTGCATTTTTCTCCCAAACGAAAGACACTAGAATGAAAATTTTAAAGCCTCCTGTTAGTGCTTCATCTACACGTTATAGCCCTGAATTTTCCAATGCCTAGCTCTTTGCAAAAGAGAGATATTGGCAAGGAAAAGCTGTATTGTACCTTTGCATTTTTCTCCCAAACTAAAGACACTAGAATGAAAATTTTAAAGCCTACTGTTAGTGCTTCATCTACACGTTATAGCCCTGAATTTTCCAATGCCTAGCTCTTTGCAAAAGAGAGATATCGGCAAGGAAAAGCTGTATTGTACCTTTGCATTTTTCTCCCAAACGAAAGACACTAGAATGAAAATTTTAAAGCCTCCTGTTAGTGCTTCATCTACACGTTATAGCCCTGAATTTTCCAATGCCTATTTCTTTGCAAAAGAGAGATATCGGCAAGGAAAAGCTTTATTGTACCTTTGCATTTTTCTCCCAAACGAAGGACACTAGAATGAAAATTTTAAAGCCTCCTATTAGTGCTTCATCTACACGTTATAGCCCTGAATTTTCCAATGCCTATTTCTTTGCAAAAGAGAGATATCGGCAAGGAAAAGCTGTATTGTACCTTTGCATTTTTCTCCCAAACGAAGGACACTAGAATGAAAATTTTAAAGCCTCCTGTTAGTGCTTCATCTACACGTTATAGCCCAGAATTTTCCAATGCCTATCTCTTTGCAAAAGAGAGATATCGGCAAGGAAAAGCTGTATTGTACCTTTGCATTTTTCTCCCAAACGAAAGACACTAGAATGAAAATTTTAAAGCCTCCTGTTAGTGCTTCATCTACACGTTATAGCCCTGAATTTTCCAATGCCTATCTCTTTGCAAAAGAGAGATATCGGCAAGGAAAAGCTGTATTGTACCTTTTCATTTTTCTACCAAACGAAGGACACTAGAATGAAAATTTAAAAGCCTCCTGTTAGTGCTTCATCTACACGGTATAGCCCTGAATTTTCCAATGCCTAGCTCTTTGCAAAAGAGAGATATTGGCAAGGAAAAGCTGTATTGTACTTTTGCATTTTTCTCCCAAACGAAGGACACTAGAATGAAAATTTTAAAGCCTCCTGTTAGTGCTTCATCTACACGTTATAGCCCTGAATTTTCCAATGCCTAGCTCTTTGCAAAAGAGAGATATTGGCAAGGAAAAGCTGTATTGTACCTTTGCATTTTTCTCCCAAACGAAGGACACTAGATTGAAAATTTTTAAGCCTCCTATTAGTGCTTCATCTACACGTTATAGCCCTGAATTTTCCAATGCCTAGCTCTTTGCAAAAGAGAGATATCGGCACGGAAAAGCGGTATTGTACCTTTGCATTTTTCTCCCAAACGAAATACAATAGAATGAAAATTTTAAAGCCTCCTGTTAGTGCTTCATCTACACGTTATAGCCCTGAATTTTCCAATGCCTATCTCTTTGCAAAAGAGAGATATCGGCAAGGAAAAGCTGTATTGTACCTTTGCATTTTTCTCCCAAACGAAGGACACTAGAATGAAAATTTTAAAGCCTCCTATTAGTGCTTCATCTACACGTTATAGCCCTGAATTTTCCAATGCCTATCTCTTTGCAAAAGAGAGCTATCGGCAAGGAAAAGCTGTATTGTACCTTTGCAGTTTTCTCCCAAACGAAGGACACTAGAATGAAAATTTTAAAGCCCCCTGTTAGTGCTTCATCTACACGTTATAGCCCTGAATTTTCCAATGCCTATCTCTTTGCAAAAGAGAGATATCGGCAAGGAAAAGCTGTATTGTACCTTTGCATTTTTCTCCCAAACGAAAGACACTAGAATGAAAATTTTAAAGCCTCCTGTTAGTGCTTCATCTACACGTTATAGCCCTGAATTTTCCAATGCCTATCTCTTTGCAAAAGAGAGATATCGGCAAGGAAAAGCTGTATTGTACCTTTGCATTTTTCTCCCAAACGAAAGACACTAGAATGAAAATTTTAAAGCCTCCTATTAGTGCTTCATCTACACGTTATAGCCCTGCATTTTCCAATGCCTAGCTCTTTGCAAAAGAGAGATATTGGCAAGGAAAAGCTGTATTGTACCTTTGCATTTTTCTCCCAAACGAAAGACACTAGAATGAAAATTTTAAAGCCTCCTGTTAGTGCTTCATCTACACGTTATAGCCCTGAATTTTCCAATGCTTATCTCTTTGCAAAAGAGAGATATTGGCAAGGAAAAGCAGCATTGTACTTTTGCATTTTTCTCCCAAACGAAAGACACTAGAATGAAAATTTTAAAGCCTCCTGTTAGTGCTTCATCTACACGTTATAGCCCTGAATTTTCCAATGCCTAGCTCTTTGCAAAAGAGAGATATCGGCAAGGAAAAGCTGTATTGTACCTTTGCATTTTTCTCCCAAACGAAGGACACTAGAATGAAAATTTTAAAGCCTCCTATTAGTGCTTCATCTACACGTTATAGCCCTGAATTTACCAATGCCTATCTCTTTGCAAAAGAGAGATATCGGCAAGGAAAAGCTGTATTGTACCTTTGCAGTTTTCTCCCAAACGAAGGACACTAGAATGAAAATTTTAAAGCCTCCTGTTAGTGCTTCATCTACACGTTATAGCCCTGAATTTTCCAATGCCTATCTCTTTGCAAAAGAGAGATATCGGCAAGGAAAAGCTGTATTGTACCTTTGCATTTTTCTCCCAAACGAAGGACACTAGAATGAAAATTTTTAAGCCTCCTGTTAGTGCTTCATCTACACGTTATAGCCCTGAATTTTCCAATGCCTAGCTCTTTGCAAAAGAGAGATATTGGCAAGGAAAAGCTGTATTGTACCTTTGCATTTTTCTCCCAAACGAAGGACACTAGATTGAACATTTTAAAGCCTCCTATTAGTGCTTCATCTACACGTTATAGCCCTGAATTTTCCAATGCCTAGCTCTTTGCAAAAGAGAGATATCGGCAAGGAAAAGCGGTATTGTACCTTTGCATTTTTCTCCCAAACGAAATACACTAGAATGAAAATTTTAAAGCCTCCTGTTAGTGCTTCATCTACACGTTATAGCCCTGAATTTTCCAATGCCTATCTCTTTGCAAAAGAGAGATATCGGCAAGGAAAAGCTGTATTGTACCTTTGCATTTTTCTCCCAAACGAAGGACACTAGAATGAAAATTTTAAAGCCTCCTATTAGTGCTTCATCTACACGTTATAGCCCTGAATTTACCAATGCCTATCTCTTTGCAAAAGAGAGATATCGGCAAGGAAAAGCTGTATTGTACCTTTGCAGTTTTCTCCCAAACGAAGGACACTAGAATGAAAATTTTAAAGCCTCCTGTTAGTGCTTCATCTACACGTTATAGCCCTGAATTTTCCAATGCCTATCTCTTTGCAAAAGAGAGATATCGGCAAGGAAAAGCTGTATTGTACCTTTGCATTTTTCTCCCAAACGAAGGACACTAGAATGAAAATTTTAAAGCCTCCTATTAGTGCTTCATCTACACGTTATAGCCCTGAATTTACCAATGCCTATCTCTTTGCAAAAGAGAGATATCGGCAAGGAAAAGCTGTATTGTACCTTTGCAGTTTTCTCCCAAACGAAGGACACTAGAATGAAAATTTTAAAGCCTCCTGTTAGTGCTTCATCTACACGTTATAGCCCTGAATTTTCCAATGCCTATCTCTTTGCAAAAGAGAGATATCGGCAAGGAAAAGCTGTATTGTACCTTTGCATTTTTCTCCCAAACGAAGGACACTAGAATGAAAATTTTTAAGCCTCCTGTTAGTGCTTCATCTACACGTTATAGCCCTGAATTTTCCAATGCCTATCTCTTTGCAAAAGAGAGATATCGGCAAGGAAAAGCTGTATTGTACCTTTGCATTTTTCTCCCAAACGAAAGACACTAGAATGAAAATTTTAAAGCCTCCTGTTAGTGCTTCATCTACACGTTATAGCCCTGAATTTTCCAATGCCTATCTCTTTGCAAAAGAGAGATATTGGCAAGGAAAAGCTGTATTGTACCTTTGCATTTTTCTCCCAAACGAAGGACACTAGAATGAAAATTTTAAAGCCTCCTGTTAGTGCTTCATCTACACGTTATAGCCCTGAATTTTCCAATGCTTATCTCTTTGCAAAAGAGAGATATTGGCAAGGAAAAGCAGCATTGTACTTTTGCATTTTTCTCCCAAACGAAAGACACTAGAATGAAAATTTTAAAGCCTCCTGTTAGTGCTTCATCTACACGTTATAGCCCTGAATTTTCCAATGCCTAGCTCTTTGCAAAAGAGAGATATTGGCAAGGAAAAGCTGTATTGTACCTTTGCATTTTTCTCCCAAACGAAGGACACTAGATTGAACATTTTAAAGCCTCCTATTAGTGCTTCATCTACACGTTATAGCCCTGAATTTTCCAATGCCTAGCTCTTTGCAAAAGAGAGATATCGGCAAGGAAAAGCGGTATTGTACCTTTGCATTTTTCTCCCAAACGAAATACACTAGAATGAAAATTTTAAAGCCTCCTGTTAGTGCTTCATCTACACGTTATAGCCCTGAATTTTCCAATGCCTATCTCTTTGCAAAAGAGAGATATCGGCAAGGAAAAGCTGTATTGTACCTTTGCATTTTTCTCCCAAACGAAGGACACTAGAATGAAAATTTTAAAGCCTCCTATTAGTGCTTCATCTACACGTTATAGCCCTGAATTTACCAATGCCTATCTCTTTGCAAAAGAGAGATATCGGCAAGGAAAAGCTGTATTGTACCTTTGCAGTTTTCTCCCAAACGAAGGACACTAGAATGAAAATTTTAAAGCCTCCTGTTAGTGCTTCATCTACACGTTATAGCCCTGAATTTTCCAATGCCTATCTCTTTGCAAAAGAGAGATATCGGCAAGGAAAAGCTGTATTGTACCTTTGCATTTTTCTCCCAAACGAAGGACACTAGAATGAAATTTTTTAAGCCTCCTGTTAGTGCTTCATCTACACGTTATAGCCCTGAATTTTCCAATGCCTATCTCTTTGCAAAAGAGAGATATCGGCAAGGAAAAGCTGTATTGTACCTTTGCATTTTTCTCCCAAACGAAAGACACTAGAATGAAAATTTTAAAGCCTCCTGTTAGTGCTTCATCTACACGTTATAGCCCTGAATTTTCCAATGCCTATCTCTTTGCAAAAGAGAGATATTGGCAAGGAAAAGCTGTATTGTACCTTTGCATTTTTCTCCCAAACGAAGGACACTAGAATGAAAATTTTTAAGCCTCCTGTTAGTGCTTCATCTACACGTTATAGCCCTGAATTTTCCAATGCCTATCTCTTTGCAAAAGAGAGATATCGGCAAGGAAAAGCTGTATTGTACCTTTGCATTTTTCTCCCAAACGAAAGACACTAGAATGAAAATTTTAAAGCCTCCTGTTAGTGCTTCATCTACACGTTATAGCCCTGAATTTTCCAATGCCTATCTCTTTGCAAAAGAGAGATATCGGCAAGGAAAAGCTGTATTGTACCTTTGCATTTTTCTCCCAAACTAAAGACACTAGAATGAAAATTTTAAAGCCTACTGTTAGTGCTTCATCTACACGTTATAGCCCTGCATTTTCCAATGCCTATCTCTTTGCAAAAGAGAGATATCGGCAAGGAAAAGCTGCATTGTACTTTTGCATTTTTCTCCCAAACGAAAGACACTAGAATGAAAATTTTAAAGCCTCCTGTTAGTGCTTCATCTACACGTTATAGCCCTGAATTTTCCAATGCCTAGCTCTTTGCAAAAGAGAGATATTGGCAAGGAAAAGCTGTATTGTACCTTTGCATTTTTCTCCCAAACGAAAGACACTAGAATGAAAATTTTAAAGCCTCCTGTTAGTGCTTCATCTACACGTTATAGCCCTGAATTTTCCAATGCCTATCTCTTTGCAAAAGAGAGATATCGGCAAGGAAAAGCTGTATTGTACCTTTGCATTTTTCTCCCAAACTAAAGACACTAGAATGAAAATTTTAAAGCCTACTGTTAGTGCTTCATCTACACGTTATAGCCCTGAATTTTCCAATGCCTAGCTCTTTGCAAAAGAGAGATATTGGCAAGGAAAAGCTGTCTTGTACCTTTGCATTTTTCTCCCAAACGAAGGACACTAGAAAGAAAATTTGAAAGCCTCCTGTTAGGCCATCATCTACACGACATAGCCCTGAATTTTCAAATGCGCAGCACTTTGCAAAAGAGAGATATTGGTAAGGAAAAGCTGTCTTGTACCATTGCATTTTTCTCCCAAACGAAGGACACTAGAATGAAAATTTTAAAGCCTCCTGTTAGTGCTTCATCTACACGTTATAGCCCTGAATTTTCCAATGCCTATCTCTTTGCAAAAGAGAGATATCGGCAAGGAAATGCTGTATTGTACCTTTGCATTTTTCTCCCAAACGAAAGACACTAGAATGAAAATGTTAAATCCTGCTGTTAGTGCTTCATCTACACGTTATAGCCCTGCATTTTCCAATGCCTATCTCTTTGCAAAAGAGAGATATCGGCAAGGAAAAGCTGCATTGTACTTTTGCATTTTTCTCCCAAATGAAAGACACTAGAATGAAAATTTTAAAGCCTCCTTTTAGTGCTTCATCTACACGTAATAGCCCTGAATTTTCCTATGCCTATCTCTTTGCAAAAGAGAGATATCGGCAAGGAAATGCTGTATTGTACCTTTGCATTTTTCTCCCAAACGAAAGACACTAGAATGAAAATTTTAAAGCCTACTGTTAGTGCTTCATCTACACGTTATAGCCCTGCATTTTTCAATGCCTATCTCTTTGCAAAAGAGAGATATCGGCAAGGAAAAGCTTCATTGTACTTTTGCATTTTTCTCCCAAACGAAAGACATTAGAATGAAAATTTTAAAGCCTCCTGTTAGTGCTTCATCTACACGTTATAGCCCTGAATTTTCCAATGCCTAGCTCTTTGCAAAAGAGAGATATTGGCAAGGAAAAGCTGTATTGTACCTTTGCATTTTTCTCCCAAACGAAAGACACTAGAATGAAAATTTTAAAGCCTCCTGTTAGTGCTTCATCTACACGTTATAGCCCTGAATTTTCCAATGCCTATCTCTTTGCAAAAGAGAGATATCGGCAAGGAAAAACTGTATTGTACCTTTGCATTTTTCTCCCAAACGAAAGACACTAGAATGAAAATTTTAAAGCCTCCTGTTAGTGCTTCAACTACACGTTATAGCCCTGAATTTTCCAATGCCTATCTCTTTGCAAAAGAGAGATATCGGCAAGGAAAAGCTGCATTGTACTTTTGCATTTTTCTCCCAAACGAAAGACACTAGAATGAAAATTTTAAAGCCTCCTTTTAGTGCTTCATCTACACGTAATAGACCTGAATTTTCCAATGCCTATCTCTTTGCAAAAGAGAGATATCGGCAAGGAAAAGCTGTATTGTACCTTTGCATTTTTCTCCCAAACGAAGGACACTAGATTGAACATTTTAAAGCCTCCTATTAGTGCTTCATCTACACGTTATAGCCCTGAATTTTCCAATGCCTAGCTCTTTGCAAAAGAGAGATATCGGCAAGGAAAAGCTGTATTGTACCTTTGCATTTTTCTCCCAAACGAAAGACACTAGAATGAAAATTTTAAAGCCTCCTGTTAGTGCTTCATCTACACGTTATAGCCCAGAATTTTCCAATGCCTATCTCTTTGCAAAAGAGAGATATCGGCAAGGAAAAGCTGTATTGTACCTTTGCATTTTTCTCCCAAACGAAGGACACTAGAATGAAAATTTTAAAGCCTCCTATTAGTGCTTCATCTACACGTTATAGCCCTGAATTTACCAATGCCTATCTCTTTGCAAAAGAGAGATATCGGCAAGGAAAAGCTGTATTGTACCTTTGCAGTTTTCTCCCAAACGAAGGACACTAGAATGAAAATTTTAAAGCCTCCTGTTAGTGCTTCATCTACACGTTATAGCCCTGAATTTTCCAATGCCTATCTCTTTGCAAAAGAGAGATATCGGCAAGGAAAAGCTGTATTGTACCTTTGCATTTTTCTCCCAAACGAAGGACACTAGAATGAAAATTTTTAAGCCTCCTGTTAGTGCTTCATCTACACGTTATAGCCCTGAATTTTCCAATGCCTATCTCTTTGCAAAAGAGAGATATCGGCAAGGAAAAGCTGTATTGTACCTTTGCATTTTTCTCCCAAACGAAAGACACTAGAATGAAAATTTTAAAGCCTCCTGTTAGTGCTTCATCTACACGTTATAGCCCTGAATTTTCCAATGCCTATCTCTTTGCAAAAGAGAGATATTGGCAAGGAAAAGCTGTATTGTACCTTTGCATTTTTCTCCCAAACGAAGGACACTAGAATGAAAATTTTAAAGCCTCCTGTTAGTGCTTCATCTACACGTTATAGCCCTGAATTTTCCAATGCTTATCTCTTTGCAAAAGAGAGATATTGGCAAGGAAAAGCAGCATTGTACTTTTGCATTTTTCTCCCAAACGAAAGACACTAGAATGAAAATTTTAAAGCCTCCTGTTAGTGCTTCATCTACACGTTATAGCCCTGAATTTTCCAATGCCTATCTCTTTGCAAAAGAGAGATATCGGCAAGGAAAAGCTGTATTGTACCTTTGCATTTTTCTCCCAAACGAAAGACACTAGAATGAAAATTTTAAAGCCTCCTGTTAGTGCTTCATCTACACGTTATAGCCCTGCATTTTCCAATGCCTATCTCTTTGCAAAAGAGAGATATCGGCAAGGAAAAGCTGTATTGTACCTTTGCATTTTTCTCCCAAACGAAAGACACTAGAATGAAAATTTTAAAGCCTCCTATTAGTGCTTCATCTACACGTTATAGCCCTGCATTTTCCAATGCCTATCTCTTTGCAAAAGAGAGATATCGGCAAGGAAAAGCAGCATTGTACCTTTGCATTTTTCTCCCAAACGAAAGACACTAGAATGAAAATTGTAAAGCCTCCTGTTAGTGCTTCATCTACACGTTATAGCCCTGCATTTTCCAATGCCTAGCTCTTTGCAAAAGAGAGATATTGGCAAGGAAAAGCTGTATTGTACCTTTGCATTTTTCTCCCAAACGAAAGACACTAGAATGAAAATTTTAAAGCCTCCTGTTAGTGCTTCATCTACACGTTATAGCCCTGAATTTTCCAATGCTTATCTCTTTGCAAAAGAGAGATATTGGCAAGGAAAAGCAGCATTGTACTTTTGCATTTTTCTCCCAAACGAAAGACACTAGAATGAAAATTTTAAAGCCTCCTGTTAGTGCTTCATCTACACGTTATAGCCCTGAATTTTCCAATGCCTAGCTCTTTGCAAAAGAGAGATATTGGCAAGGAAAAGCTGTATTGTACCTTTGCATTTTTCTCCCAAACTAAGGACACTAGATTGAACATTTTAAAGCCTCCTATTAGTGCTTCATCTACACGTTATAGCCCTGAATTTTCCAATGCCTAGCTCTTTGCAAAAGAGAGATATCGGCAAGGAAAAGCGGTATTGTACCTTTGCATTTTTCTCCCAAACGAAATACACTAGAATGAAAATTTTAAAGCCTCCTGTTAGTGCTTCATCTACACGTTATAGCCCTGAATTTTCCAATGCCTATCTCTTTGCAAAAGAGAGATATCGGCAAGGAAAAGCTGTATTGTACCTTTGCATTTTTCTCCCAAACGAAGGACACTAGAATGAAAATTTTAAAGCCTCCTATTAGTGCTTCATCTACACGTTATAGCCCTGAATTTACCAATGCCTATCTCTTTGCAAAAGAGAGATATCGGCAAGGAAAAGCTGTATTGTACCTTTGCAGTTTTCTCCCAAACGAAGGACACTAGAATGAAAATTTTAAAGCCTCCTGTTAGTGCTTCATCTACACGTTATAGCCCTGAATTTTCCAATGCCTATCTCTTTGCAAAAGAGAGATATCGGCAAGGAAAAGCTGTATTGTACCTTTGCATTTTTCTCCCAAACGAAGGACACTAGAATGAAAATTTTTAAGCCTCCTGTTAGTGCTTCATCTACACGTTATAGCCCTGAATTTTCCAATGCCTAGCTCTTTGCAAAAGAGAGATATTGGCAAGGAAAAGCTGTATTGTACCTTTGCATTTTTCTCCCAAACGAAGGACACTAGATTGAACATTTTAAAGCCTCCTATTAGTGCTCCATCTACACGTTATAGCCCTGAATTTTCCAATGCCTAGCTCTTTGCAAAAGAGAGATATCGGCAAGGAAAAGCGGTATTGTACCTTTGCATTTTTCTCCCAAACGAAATACACTAGAATGAAAATTTTAAAGCCTCCTGTTAGTGCTTCATCTACACGTTATAGCCCTGAATTTTCCAATGCCTATCTCTTTGCAAAAGAGAGATATCGGCAAGGAAAAGCTGTATTGTACCTTTGCATTTTTCTCCCAAACGAAGGACACTAGAATGAAAATTTTAAAGCCTCCTATTAGTGCTTCATCTACACGTTATAGCCCTGAATTTACCAATGCCTATCTCTTTGCAAAAGAGAGATATCGGCAAGGAAAAGCTGTATTGTACCTTTGCAGTTTTCTCCCAAACGAAGGACACTAGAATGAAAATTTTAAAGCCTCCTGTTAGTGCTTCATCTACACGTTATAGCCCTGAATTTTCCAATGCCTATCTCTTTGCAAAAGAGAGATATCGGCAAGGAAAAGCTGTATTGTACCTTTGCATTTTTCTCCCAAACGAAGGACACTAGAATGAAAATTTTAAAGCCTCCTATTAGTGCTTCATCTACACGTTATAGCCCTGAATTTACCAATGCCTATCTCTTTGCAAAAGAGAGATATCGGCAAGGAAAAGCTGTATTGTACCTTTGCAGTTTTCTCCCAAACGAAGGACACTAGAATGAAAATTTTAAAGCCTCCTGTTAGTGCTTCATCTACACGTTATAGCCCTGAATTTTCCAATGCCTATCTCTTTGCAAAAGAGAGATATCGGCAAGGAAAAGCTGTATTGTACCTTTGCATTTTTCTCCCAAACGAAGGACACTAGAATGAAAATTTTTAAGCCTCCTGTTAGTGCTTCATCTACACGTTATAGCCCTGAATTTTCCAATGCCTATCTCTTTGCAAAAGAGAGATATCGGCAAGGAAAAGCTGTATTGTACCTTTGCATTTTTCTCCCAAACGAAAGACACTAGAATGAAAATTTTAAAGCCTCCTGTTAGTGCTTCATCTACACGTTATAGCCCTGAATTTTCCAATGCCTATCTCTTTGCAAAAGAGAGATATTGGCAAGGAAAAGCTGTATTGTACCTTTGCATTTTTCTCCCAAACGAAGGACACTAGAATGAAAATTTTAAAGCCTCCTGTTAGTGCTTCATCTACACGTTATAGCCCTGAATTTTCCAATGCTTATCTCTTTGCAAAAGAGAGATATTGGCAAGGAAAAGCAGCATTGTACTTTTGCATTTTTCTCCCAAACGAAAGACACTAGAATGAAAATTTTAAAGCCTCCTGTTAGTGCTTCATCTACACGTTATAGCCCTGAATTTTCCAATGCCTAGCTCTTTGCAAAAGAGAGATATTGGCAAGGAAAAGCTGTATTGTACCTTTGCATTTTTCTCCCAAACGAAGGACACTAGATTGAACATTTTAAAGCCTCCTATTAGTGCTTCATCTACACGTTATAGCCCTGAATTTTCCAATGCCTAGCTCTTTGCAAAAGAGAGATATCGGCAAGGAAAAGCGGTATTGTACCTTTGCATTTTTCTCCCAAACGAAATACACTAGAATGAAAATTTTAAAGCCTCCTGTTAGTGCTTCATCTACACGTTATAGCCCTGAATTTTCCAATGCCTATCTCTTTGCAAAAGAGAGATATCGGCAAGGAAAAGCTGTATTGTACCTTTGCATTTTTCTCCCAAACGAAGGACACTAGAATGAAAATTTTAAAGCCTCCTATTAGTGCTTCATCTACACGTTATAGCCCTGAATTTACCAATGCCTATCTCTTTGCAAAAGAGAGATATCGGCAAGGAAAAGCTGTATTGTACCTTTGCAGTTTTCTCCCAAACGAAGGACACTAGAATGAAAATTTTAAAGCCTCCTGTTAGTGCTTCATCTACACGTTATAGCCCTGAATTTTCCAATGCCTATCTCTTTGCAAAAGAGAGATATCGGCAAGGAAAAGCTGTATTGTACCTTTGCATTTTTCTCCCAAACGAAGGACACTAGAATGAAAATTTTTAAGCCTCCTGTTAGTGCTTCATCTACACGTTATAGCCCTGAATTTTCCAATGCCTATCTCTTTGCAAAAGAGAGATATCGGCAAGGAAAAGCTGTATTGTACCTTTGCATTTTTCTCCCAAACGAAAGACACTAGAATGAAAATTTTAAAGCCTCCTGTTAGTGCTTCATCTACACGTTATAGCCCTGAATTTTCCAATGCCTATCTCTTTGCAAAAGAGAGATATTGGCAAGGAAAAGCTGTATTGTACCTTTGCATTTTTCTCCCAAACGAAGGACACTAGAATGAAAATTTTAAAGCCTCCTGTTAGTGCTTCATCTACACGTTATAGCCCTGAATTTTCCAATGCTTATCTCTTTGCAAAAGAGAGATATTGGCAAGGAAAAGCAGCATTGTACTTTTGCATTTTTCTCCCAAACGAAAGACACTAGAATGAAAATTTTAAAGCCTCCTGTTAGTGCTTCATCTACACGTTATAGCCCTGAATTTTCCAATGCCTAGCTCTTTGCAAAAGAGAGATATTGGCAAGGAAAAGCTGTATTGTACCTTTGCATTTTTCTCCCAAACGAAGGACACTAGATTGAACATTTTAAAGCCTCCTATTAGTGCTTCATCTACACGTTATAGCCCTGAATTTTCCAATGCCTAGCTCTTTGCAAAAGAGAGATATCGGCAAGGAAAAGCGGTATTGTACCTTTGCATTTTTCTCCCAAACGAAATACACTAGAATGAAAATTTTAAAGCCTCCTGTTAGTGCTTCATCTACACGTTATAGCCCTGAATTTTCCAATGCCTATCTCTTTGCAAAAGAGAGATATCGGCAAGGAAAAGCTGTATTGTACCTTTGCATTTTTCTCCCAAACGAAGGACACTAGAATGAAAATTTTAAAGCCTCCTATTAGTGCTTCATCTACACGTTATAGCCCTGAATTTACCAATGCCTATCTCTTTGCAAAAGAGAGATATCGGCAAGGAAAAGCTGTATTGTACCTTTGCAGTTTTCTCCCAAACGAAGGACACTAGAATGAAAATTTTAAAGCCTCCTGTTAGTGCTTCATCTACACGTTATAGCCCTGAATTTTCCAATGCCTATCTCTTTGCAAAAGAGAGATATCGGCAAGGAAAAGCTGTATTGTACCTTTGCATTTTTCTCCCAAACGAAGGACACTAGAATGAAAATTTTTAAGCCTCCTGTTAGTGCTTCATCTACACGTTATAGCCCTGAATTTTCCAATGCCTATCTCTTTGCAAAAGAGAGATATCGGCAAGGAAAAGCTGTATTGTACCTTTGCATTTTTCTCCCAAACGAAAGACACTAGAATGAAAATTTTAAAGCCTCCTGTTAGTGCTTCATCTACACGTTATAGCCCTGAATTTTCCAATGCCTATCTCTTTGCAAAAGAGAGATATTGGCAAGGAAAAGCTGTATTGTACCTTTGCATTTTTCTCCCAAACGAAGGACACTAGAATGAAAATTTTTAAGCCTCCTGTTAGTGCTTCATCTACACGTTATAGCCCTGAATTTTCCAATGCCTATCTCTTTGCAAAAGAGAGATATCGGCAAGGAAAAGCTGTATTGTACCTTTGCATTTTTCTCCCAAACGAAAGACACTAGAATGAAAATTTTAAAGCCTCCTGTTAGTGCTTCATCTACACGTTATAGCCCTGAATTTTCCAATGCCTATCTCTTTGCAAAAGAGAGATATCGGCAAGGAAAAGCTGTATTGTACCTTTGCATTTTTCTCCCAAACTAAAGACACTAGAATGAAAATTTTAAAGCCTACTGTTAGTGCTTCATCTACACGTTATAGCCCTGCATTTTCCAATGCCTATCTCTTTGCAAAAGAGAGATATCGGCAAGGAAAAGCTGCATTGTACTTTTGCATTTTTCTCCCAAACGAAAGACATTAGAATGAAAATTTTAAAGCCTCCTGTTAGTGCTTCATCTACACGTTATAGCCCTGAATTTTCCAATGCCTAGCTCTTTGCAAAAGAGAGATATTGGCAAGGAAAAGCTGTATTGTACCTTTGCATTTTTCTCCCAAACGAAAGACACTAGAATGAAAATTTTAAAGCCTCCTGTTAGTGCTTCATCTACACGTTATAGCCCTGAATTTTCCAATGCCTATCTCTTTGCAAAAGAGAGATATCGGCAAGGAAAAGCTGTATTGTACCTTTGCATTTTTCTCCCAAACTAAAGACACTAGAATGAAAATTTTAAAGCCTACTGTTAGTGCTTCATCTACACGTTATAGCCCTGAATTTTCCAATGCCTAGCTCTTTGCAAAAGAGAGATATTGGCAAGGAAAAGCTGTCTTGTACCTTTGCATTTTTCTCCCAAACGAAGGACACTAGAAAGAAAATTTGAAAGCCTCCTGTTAGGCCATCATCTACACGACATAGCCCTGAATTTTCAAATGCGCAGCACTTTGCAAAAGAGAGATATTGGTAAGGAAAAGCTGTCTTGTACCATTGCATTTTTCTCCCAAACGAAGGACACTAGAATGAAAATTTTAAAGCCTCCTGTTAGTGCTTCATCTACACGTTATAGCCCTGAATTTTCCAATGCCTATCTCTTTGCAAAAGAGAGATATCGGCAAGGAAATGCTGTATTGTACCTTTGCATTTTTCTCCCAAACGAAAGACACTAGAATGAAAATGTTAAATCCTCCTGTTAGTGCTTCATCTACACGTTATAGCCCTGCATTTTCCAATGCCTATCTCTTTGCAAAAGAGAGATATCGGCAAGGAAAAGCTGCATTGTACTTTTGCATTTTTCTCCCAAATGAAAGACACTAGAATGAAAATTTTAAAGCCTCCTTTTAGTGCTTCATCTACACGTAATAGCCCTGAATTTTCCTATGCCTATCTCTTTGCAAAAGAGAGATATCGGCAAGGAAATGCTGTATTGTACCTTTGCATTTTTCTCCCAAACGAAAGACACTAGAATGAAAATTTTAAAGCCTACTGTTAGTGCTTCATCTACACGTTATAGCCCTGCATTTTTCAATGCCTATCTCTTTGCAAAAGAGAGATATCGGCAAGGAAAAGCTTCATTGTACTTTTGCATTTTTCTCCCAAACGAAAGACATTAGAATGAAAATTTTAAAGCCTCCTGTTAGTGCTTCATCTACACGTTATAGCCCTGAATTTTCCAATGCCTAGCTCTTTGCAAAAGAGAGATATTGGCAAGGAAAAGCTGTATTGTACCTTTGCATTTTTCTCCCAAACGAAAGACACTAGAATGAAAATTTTAAAGCCTCCTGTTAGTGCTTCATCTACACGTTATAGCCCTGAATTTTCCAATGCCTATCTCTTTGCAAAAGAGAGATATCGGCAAGGAAAAACTGTATTGTACCTTTGCATTTTTCTCCCAAACGAAAGACACTAGAATGAAAATTTTAAAGCCTCCTGTTAGTGCTTCAACTACACGTTATAGCCCTGAATTTTCCAATGCCTATCTCTTTGCAAAAGAGAGATATCGGCAAGGAAAAGCTGCATTGTACTTTTGCATTTTTCTCCCAAACGAAAGACACTAGAATGAAAATTTTAAAGCCTCCTTTTAGTGCTTCATCTACACGTAATAGACCTGAATTTTCCAATGCCTATCTCTTTGCAAAAGAGAGATATCGGCAAGGAAAAGCTGTATTGTACCTTTGCATTTTTCTCCCAAACGAAGGACACTAGATTGAACATTTTAAAGCCTCCTATTAGTGCTTCATCTACACGTTATAGCCCTGAATTTTCCAATGCCTAGCTCTTTGCAAAAGAGAGATATCGGCAAGGAAAAGCTGTATTGTACCTTTGCATTTTTCTCCCAAACGAAAGACACTAGAATGAAAATTTTAAAGCCTCCTGTTAGTGCTTCATCTACACGTTATAGCCCAGAATTTTCCAATGCCTATCTCTTTGCAAAAGAGAGATATCGGCAAGGAAAAGCTGTATTGTACCTTTGCATTTTTCTCCCAAACGAAGGACACTAGAATGAAAATTTTAAAGCCTCCTATTAGTGCTTCATCTACACGTTATAGCCCTGAATTTACCAATGCCTATCTCTTTGCAAAAGAGAGATATCGGCAAGGAAAAGCTGTATTGTACCTTTGCAGTTTTCTCCCAAACGAAGGACACTAGAATGAAAATTTTAAAGCCTCCTGTTAGTGCTTCATCTACACGTTATAGCCCTGAATTTTCCAATGCCTATCTCTTTGCAAAAGAGAGATATCGGCAAGGAAAAGCTGTATTGTACCTTTGCATTTTTCTCCCAAACGAAGGACACTAGAATGAAAATTTTTAAGCCTCCTGTTAGTGCTTCATCTACACGTTATAGCCCTGAATTTTCCAATGCCTATCTCTTTGCAAAAGAGAGATATCGGCAAGGAAAAGCTGTATTGTACCTTTGCATTTTTCTCCCAAACGAAAGACACTAGAATGAAAATTTTAAAGCCTCCTGTTAGTGCTTCATCTACACGTTATAGCCCTGAATTTTCCAATGCCTATCTCTTTGCAAAAGAGAGATATTGGCAAGGAAAAGCTGTATTGTACCTTTGCATTTTTCTCCCAAACGAAGGACACTAGAATGAAAATTTTAAAGCCTCCTGTTAGTGCTTCATCTACACGTTATAGCCCTGAATTTTCCAATGCTTATCTCTTTGCAAAAGAGAGATATTGGCAAGGAAAAGCAGCATTGTACTTTTGCATTTTTCTCCCAAACGAAAGACACTAGAATGAAAATTTTAAAGCCTCCTGTTAGTGCTTCATCTACACGTTATAGCCCTGAATTTTCCAATGCCTAGCTCTTTGCAAAAGAGAGATATTGGCAAGGAAAAGCTGTATTGTACCTTTGCATTTTTCTCCCAAACGAAGGACACTAGATTGAACATTTTAAAGCCTCCTATTAGTGCTTCATCTACACGTTATAGCCCTGAATTTTCCAATGCCTAGCTCTTTGCAAAAGAGAGATATCGGCAAGGAAAAGCGGTATTGTACCTTTGCATTTTTCTCCCAAACGAAATACACTAGAATGAAAATTTTAAAGCCTCCTGTTAGTGCTTCATCTACACGTTATAGCCCTGAATTTTCCAATGCCTATCTCTTTGCAAAAGAGAGATATCGGCAAGGAAAAGCTGTATTGTACCTTTGCATTTTTCTCCCAAACGAAGGACACTAGAATGAAAATTTTAAAGCCTCCTATTAGTGCTTCATCTACACGTTATAGCCCTGAATTTACCAATGCCTATCTCTTTGCAAAAGAGAGATATCGGCAAGGAAAAGCTGTATTGTACCTTTGCAGTTTTCTCCCAAACGAAGGACACTAGAATGAAAATTTTAAAGCCTCCTGTTAGTGCTTCATCTACACGTTATAGCCCTGAATTTTCCAATGCCTATCTCTTTGCAAAAGAGAGATATCGGCAAGGAAAAGCTGTATTGTACCTTTGCATTTTTCTCCCAAACGAAGGACACTAGAATGAAAATTTTTAAGCCTCCTGTTAGTGCTTCATCTACACGTTATAGCCCTGAATTTTCCAATGCCTATCTCTTTGCAAAAGAGAGATATCGGCAAGGAAAAGCTGTATTGTACCTTTGCATTTTTCTCCCAAACGAAAGACACTAGAATGAAAATTTTAAAGCCTCCTGTTAGTGCTTCATCTACACGTTATAGCCCTGAATTTTCCAATGCCTATCTCTTTGCAAAAGAGAGATATTGGCAAGGAAAAGCTGTATTGTACCTTTGCATTTTTCTCCCAAACGAAGGACACTAGAATGAAAATTTTTAAGCCTCCTGTTAGTGCTTCATCTACACGTTATAGCCCTGAATTTTCCAATGCCTATCTCTTTGCAAAAGAGAGATATCGGCAAGGAAAAGCTGTATTGTACCTTTGCATTTTTCTCCCAAACGAAAGACACTAGAATGAAAATTTTAAAGCCTCCTGTTAGTGCTTCATCTACACGTTATAGCCCTGAATTTTCCAATGCCTATCTCTTTGCAAAAGAGAGATATCGGCAAGGAAAAGCTGTATTGTACCTTTGCATTTTTCTCCCAAACTAAAGACACTAGAATGAAAATTTTAAAGCCTACTGTTAGTGCTTCATCTACACGTTATAGCCCTGCATTTTCCAATGCCTATCTCTTTGCAAAAGAGAGATATCGGCAAGGAAAAGCTGCATTGTACTTTTGCATTTTTCTCCCAAACGAAAGACACTAGAATGAAAATTTTAAAGCCTCCTGTTAGTGCTTCATCTACACGTTATAGCCCTGAATTTTCCAATGCCTAGCTCTTTGCAAAAGAGAGATATTGGCAAGGAAAAGCTGTATTGTACCTTTGCATTTTTCTCCCAAACGAAAGACACTAGAATGAAAATTTTAAAGCCTCCTGTTAGTGCTTCATCTACACGTTATAGCCCTGAATTTTCCAATGCCTATCTCTTTGCAAAAGAGAGATATCGGCAAGGAAAAGCTGTATTGTACCTTTGCATTTTTCTCCCAAACTAAAGACACTAGAATGAAAATTTTAAAGCCTACTGTTAGTGCTTCATCTACACGTTATAGCCCTGAATTTTCCAATGCCTAGCTCTTTGCAAAAGAGAGATATCGGCAAGGAAAAGCTGTATTGTTTTTGCAGTTGGATCGCTTATTGTGATTGCATTCCAACCTGAATCAGGCCCTATTACCTATCACAATGCGCTGCGGGCAGTACAAAATTGGGTTAATATAGGAGTAAAACTCCCAGACCTGTGCTCCTTAACTGTACCTGGTGGCTAGTGGAGCGGCTGCCCAGTAATCAGTGTCCACGCCAGTGCGCACACGGTCCACCCCCTACGGCCACGCTCCCCTTCATCAGCGGCCTCGTGATCCGGAAGGGCGGTGTGTGTGTGACTGACCTTAGGAAGAAACTGGAGCCTCCGCTGCAGTGACCCAGCAACCAGGGCACGGGAGTATACAGCGCCGCTGGGAGTGATGAAGCTGCAGTAAAGATGTCTATTAGACCTAGCCTGCTGCAGCCCTTGTAGATTCTCATAAAACAAGTTCTTCTTTTCTTGTCAAAATTAATAGCTAAGAATAGGCTGCCTGAGGCAGGCCCCTGTTAAGTGGCCTGCTACTGAAGGCACCAACTACAAACTGAGCTCCCTGTTCATGGAAGCGGGGTTATAGAGGAGGATGCGCTGAGCATCTTGGGAACAGTCAAAAGCTTTGAGCCGGTTGGTGCCTCAGATCAAGATCCTACTCTACACCCCAATGTGAATCCTTGTGGAGTCCAGTGTACCCCACAGAAGAAATTAATGTGTCACACCCATTGGCAGCAACCTTAGAATAGCTGCTGACGGGCACAATTGAGAAAGGAAGGGGGGGGGGGGACATTTGAATCCAGCACATAGATGCAATTCAAATATGTAATTTGTACCTTCCTATTTTAAAATATAATGGATGAACCTCACCCTGTGAGAACAATCTTCATGATCAAGAGATCTCATATGCAAAATAAGTATGAGTTGGGATAGGGCTGGGGAGGGTGGCTGCTCGGGCAGCCCCTCCCCCGTCAAGTTAAGGAGATTCAACTGAGGACGCACAAGGGAACTCTCGTCTGGGGACAACAACTGCAGGGAGACCACATCTGTTCAGATGAACATGGGAGGGTGGAAGGCTGCCTAATACTGAAGCACCCCCAAACAACAAACCAAATGCAACAACTAGTACAAGCATTCCTGGGGGAAGGTCTGCAGAAGACGGATTTGCATACAGTGATGTCATCAAAGCAGTGGGCCAAAGTTGGCTGGAACCCTCATCTGCATATGAAAAGAGAAAAGGGGTATGCAGGGCATGGCGGCCTTTTGCGGCGCTTGGATGACCCTTAGTTCGCATTAAACACCTCCACCCTCCGTCGGTGTGGGGCTCATGTTGGCTATGCCCCAGCCCCTGAAGCATTCAAGCTGATTTCTTGCAGCAGCTGGGCACTGTAACAGCTCCAGAGCTGCTCTGTAAGGCAAGTAAAAGGGTGTGGGCCCTGCAGCACTACCTGTAGTTTGCATTGTGCATCGGAAGGCACAAAGTAAGCAGACAGGAGGAGAAGTCAGGATAGTGCACAAGGGTATAGAAGGGAGGGGCTCAAGAAAAAAGAAGTGGAAACAGACAGCAAACTAGGCTGGAGAGAGACCTGAGACAAAGAGATCTGAATTATATGAGAGCCGACTAGGGGAAACACAAATTATGCAATCAAGTTTCCCATATTTGGGGAAATCGCAGGGGCAGCACACCCAGAGTGCAATGGGTGAGCCTTGCCCTGGGAGAAGCAACTTCATGATCATAGTATCTCACCTGGCAGGTAAGTAGGAGTTGGGCTAGAGCTGGGGAGGGTCGCTGCTCGGGCACCCCCCTGTCAAGTGAAGGAGATCCAACTGAGGCAGCACAAGGGAACTCTTGAAAGAAGAACAAGGCTAGAGGAAGATCTGAGACAAAGAAATCTGACTTTTACCAGAGCTGACCAGAGGAAAGCACAAACACAGTCCCCCACTACCACAAATAATGCAGTTGAGTTTCCCACATTTGGGGAAATCACAGAGGTCAGCATACCCAGAACGCAATGAATGAACCTAACCCTGGGAGAACAATCTTCATGACCATGGTATCTCCTATGCAAAATAAGTATGATTTGGGATAGGGCTGGGGAGGGCCGCTGCTCAGGCACATCTCTGTCAAGTAAAGGAGATTCAACTGAGGCAGCACAAGGGAACTCTCATCTGGGGACAACAACTGCAGGGAGAACACATATTTTCAGATGAACATGGGAGGGCAGAAGGCTGCCTAATACTGAAGCACCCCCAAACAACAAACCAAATGCAACAA
Source organism: Pseudophryne corroboree (assembly GCF_028390025.1). Classification (NCBI taxonomy): domain Eukaryota; kingdom Metazoa; phylum Chordata; class Amphibia; order Anura; family Myobatrachidae; genus Pseudophryne; species Pseudophryne corroboree. The sequence continues at coordinate 270,171 of NW_026970022.1, forward strand.
CTAGTGCAAGCATTCCTGGGGGAAGGCCTGCCGCAGATGGATTTGCATATGGTGATGTCATCCAAGCAGTGGGTCAAAGTTGGCTTCAACCCTCGTCTGCATATGAAAAGAGAAAAGGGGCATGCAGGGCATGGCGGCCTTTTGCGGCGCTTGGCTGACCCCTAGTTTGCATTAAACACCTCCACCCTCCGTCGGTGTGGGGCTCATGTTGGCTATGCCCCAGCCCCTGAAGCATTCAAGCTGATTTCTTGCTGCAGCTGGGCACTGTAACAGCTCCAGAGCTGCTCTGTAAGGCAAGTAAAAGGGTGTGGGCCCTGCAGCACTACCTGTAGTTTGCATTGTGCGTTGGAAGGCACAAAGTAAGCAGACAGGAGAAGTCTGGAGAGTGCACAAGGGCATAGAAGGCAGCGGCTCAAGAAAAGAGAAGTGGAAACAGACAGCAAACTAGGCTGGAGAGAGACCTGAGACAAAGAGATCTGAATTATACGAGAGCCGACCAGGGGAAACACAAATTATGCAGTCAAGTTTCCCACAGGAGTATATAGGATACGACCCAGTGGTACCTGACGACATAGATACTAACAGCTATTTAATAACATTACGCTAGAAAGTGATTATTAGCAACATATATATCTATATAAACAACCCCGCCAGGGTTGTGCCTTCAAAAATAATCACACACGGACACGCTTTTTAAACCTTTTTTTCACATCTCTTTATTCTTCTTATGCACATGTATGTTAGTTCTGTGATTTTAACCTTTATGTTTCACTGCAGTTTGGGATAATAATATTAATATTTATCCAATTTTAATACATACTTAATAAAGGTTATATTTTATGATTCATTCATTCTGTCCAGTGCGTCAACAGTGCAGATTTCTTCTTGTTTTTTCTCCCAAATTCTATAACAATGACAGTAAATGTTGTTTCTTTTCAAACAGAACTTTCTTGACCATGCTTCTTGCTTGAAAGATCTGGGAGCACATGGAAAACAGTACAAACCATGCAGTATCACAAGAGCCTTTATTTGATATTTCATGAAGATAGAGCAGAATTGAGGACACGTCAACTATTTCTGCCGAAGGTGGTTCATCTTTCCACATGGTGCCTTTGGCCACTGACACCTTCGTTGAGTCAAAGTCTCTGGCTGTGGTCAGAACTTTGAAAATTTATGTCACCAGAACGGTTCAGATTAGGAAAACAGAGGCTCTGTTTGTCCTGTATGCTCCCAACAGGATTGGGTGTCCTGCTTCCATGTAGACAATTATGCGCTGGATCTGTGGTAAGATTCAGCATGCTCATTCCACGGCAGGATTGCCGTTACTGAATTAGGTGAAGACCCATTCTACTAGAAAGGTGGGTTCATCCTGGGCAGCTGGTCGGGGAGTCTCGGCATTGCAACTTTGCCGAGCAGCTATTTAGTAAACACTTTTGCTAAGTTTTACAAGTTTTAGAGTAAAGGAGATTCAACTGAGGCAGCACAAGGGAACTCTCATCTGGGGACAACAACTGCAGTGAGAACACATATTTTCAGATGAACATGGGAGGGCAGAAGGCTGCCTAATACTGAAGCACCCCCAAACAACAAACCAAATGCAACAACTAGTACAAGCATTCCTGGGGGAAGGTCTGCAGAAGACGGATATGCATATAGTGATGTCATCCAAGCAGTGGGCCAAAGTTGGCTGGAACCCTCATCTGCATATGAAAAGAGAAAAGGGGTATGCAGGGCATGGCGGCCTTTTGCGGCGCTTGGATGACCCTTAGTTCGCATTAAACACCCCCACCCTCCTTCGGTGTGGGGCTCATGTTGGCCATGCCCCAGCCCCTGAAGCATTCAAGCTGATTTCTTGCAGCAGCTGGGCACTGTAACAGCTCCAGAGCTGCTCTGTAAGGCAAGTAAAAGGGTGTGGGCCCTGCAGCACTACCTGTAGTTTGCATTGTGCATTGGAAGGCACAAAGTAAGCAGACAGGAGGAGAAGTCAGGATAGTCCACAAGGGTATAGAAGGGAGGGGCTCAAGAAAAAAGAAGTGGAAACAGACAGCAAACTAGGCTGGAGAGAGACCTGAGACAAAGAGATCTGAATTATATGAGAGCCGACCAGGGGAAACATAAATTATGCAGTCAAGTTTCCCACATTTGGGGAAATCGCAGGGGCAGCACACCCAGGTGAGATACTATAATCAGGAAGGTGCTTCTCCCAGGGCAAGGCTCACCCATTGCACACTGGGTGTGCTGCTCCTACGATTTCCCCAAATGTGGGACACTTGACTGCATAATTTGTGTTTCCTCTGGTCGGCTCTCGTATAATTCAGATCTCTTTGTCTCAGGTCTCTCTCCAGCCTAGTTTGCTCTCTGTTTCCACTTCTTTTTTCTTGAGCCCCTCCCTTCTATACCCTTGTGCACTATCCTGACTTCTCCTCCCGTCTGCTTACTTTGTGCCTTCCAATGCACAATGCAAACTACAGGTAGTGCTGCAGGGCCCACACCCTTTTACTTGCCTTACAGAGCAGCTCTGGAGCTGTTACAGTGCCCAGCTGCTGCAAGAAATCAGCTTGAATGCTTCATGGGATGGGGCATGGCCAACATGAGCCCCACACCAAAGGAGGGTGGGGGTGTTTAATGCGATCTAGGGGTCATCCAAGCACCGCAAAAGGCCGCCATGCCCTGCACGCCCCTTTTCTCTTTTCATATGCAGATGAGGGTTGAAGCCAACTTTGACCCACTGCTTGGATAACATCACCATATGCAAATCCATCTGCTGCAGGCCTTCCCCCAGGAATGCTTGCACTAGTTGTTGCATTTGGTTTGTTGTTTGGGGGTGCTTCAGTATTAGGCAGCCTTCTGCCCTCCCATGTTCATCTGAAAATATGTGTTCTCCCTGCAGTTGTTGTCCCCATATGAGAGTTCCCTTGTGCTGCCTCAGTTGAATCTCCTTTACTTGACAGAGATGTGCCTGAGCAGCGGCCCTCCCCAGCCCTATCCCAAATCATACTTATTTTGCATAGGAGACACCATGGTCATGAAAATTGTTCACCCAGGGTGAGGTTCATTCATTGCATTCTGGGTATGCTGACCCCTGTGATTTACCCAAATGTGCGAAACTCGCCTGCATTATTTGTGGTAGTTGGGGACTGTGTTTGTGTTTTCCGCTGGTCAGCTCTGGTAAAAGTCAGATTTCTTTGTCTCAGATCTTCCTCTAGCCTTGTTCTTCTTTCGAGAGTTCCATTGTGCTGCCTCAGTTGGATCTCCTTCACTTGACAGGGGGGTGCCCGAGCAGCGACCCTCCCCAGCTCTAGCCCAACTCCTACTTACCTGCCAGGTGAGATACTATGATCTTGAAGGTGCTTCTCCCAGGGCAAGGCTCAACCATTGCACTCTGGGTGTGCTGCCCCTGCGATTTCCCCAAATATGGGAAACTTGACTGCATAATTTGTGTTTCCCCTGGTCGGCTCTCGTATAATTCAGATCTCTTTGTCTCAGGTCTCTCTCCAGCCTAGTTTGCTGTCTGTTTCCACTTCTCTTTTCTTGAGCCGCTCCCTTCTATGCCCTTGCGCACTATCCTGACTTCTCCCGTCTGCTTACTTTGTGCCTTCCAACGCACAATGCGAACTACAGGTAGTGCTGCAGGGCCCACACCCTTTTATTTGCCTTACAGAGCAGCTCTGGAGCTGTTACAGTGCCCAGCTGCTGCAAGAAATCAGCTTGAATGCTTCAGGGGCTGGGGCATAGCCAACATGAGCCCCACACCGAAGGAGGGTGGAGGTGTTTAATGCGAACTAGGGGTCATCCAAGCGCCGCAAAAGGCTGCCATGCCCTGCATAACCCTTTTCTCTTTTCATATGCAGATGAGGGTTCCAGCCAACTTTGGCCCACTGCTTGGATGACATCACCGTATGCAAATTCGTCTCCTGCAGACCTTCCCCCAGGAATGCTTGTACTAGTTATTGCATATGGTTTGATATTTGATGGTGCTTCAGTATTAGGCAGCCTTCCGCCCTCCCATGTTCATCTGAAAAAATGTGGTCTCCCTGCAGTTGTTGTCCCCAGACGAGAGTTCCCTTGTGCTTCCTCAGTTGAATCTCCTTAACTTGACGGGGGAGGGGCTTGCCCGAGCAGCCACCCTCCCCAGCCCTATCCCAACTCATACTTATTTTGCATATGAGATCTCTATATCATGAAGATTGTTATCACAGGGTGAAGTTCATCCATTATATTTTAAAATAGGAAGGTTCAAATTACATATTTGAATTGCATCTATGTGCTGGATTCAAATGCCCCCCCCCTTCCTTTCTCAATTGTGCCCGTCAGCAGCTATTCTAAGGTTGCTGCCAATGGGTGTGACACATTAATTTCTTCTGTGGGGTACACTGGACTCCACAAGGATTCACATTGGGGTGTAGAGTAGGATCTTGATCTGAGGCACCAACCGGCTCAAAGCTTTTGACTGTTCCCAAGATGCTCAGCGCATTCTCCTCTATAACCCCGCTTCCATGAACAGGGAGCTCAGTTTGTAGTTGGTGCCTTCAGTAGCAGGCCACTTAACAGGGGCCTGCCTCAGGCAGCCTATTCTTAGCTATTAATTTTGACAAGAAAATAAGAACTTTTTTTATGAGAATCTACAAGGGCTGCAGCAGGCTAGGTCTAATAGACATCTTTACTGCAGCTTCATCACTCCCAGCGGCGCTGTATACTCCCGTGCCCTGGTTGCTGGGTCACTGCAGCGGAGGCTCCGGTTTCTTCCTAAGGTCAGTCACACACGCACCGCCCTTCCGGATCACGAGGCCGCTGATGAAGGGGAGCGTGGCCGTAGGGGGTGGACCGTGTGCGCACTGGCGTGGACACTGATTACTGGGCAGCCGCTCCACGAGCCACCAGGTACAGTTAAGGAGCACAGGTCTGGGGTTTTTTCTCCCATATTAAACCAATTTTGTACTGCCCGCAGCGCATTGTGATAGGTAATAGGGCCTGATTCAGGTTGGATTGCAATCACAGTAAGCGATCCAACTGCAAAAATTGCTAAGAGCATACGCATGTGCCTGCATTTTCTGCGGCACCCCGCAGAGAATGCGATCGCCTCTGCCTGTCAATCGGGGCAGGGGGGGAGAGGGGGGTCAGCAACACTCCATTTCCAAGTCAGGGATGGAGCGGTGCGGGGGCAAGGCTTCAAAATGGGGTCTGCAACGGAGTAGACACAGGGGGCGTGGTCACAGCGGCTGTATGACATCACATTCAGCCGCTGTGATCACAAAAATGGTGGCGGCTTCCTGCGCGCACATACAGTCTGCACCAGCAGGAGGCTACACCATTTTTTATGATCACGCTGAACTGCAGTGCGACTGCAATTACAGATTGGTCAAGAAGGGAGGCGTCATGCTGGGTGGCCATGTCCTGTCACTGTGCAGGAGCCAGCACCGCTCACACACTAGTCCCCGGGTGCAGCCCCCAACCCCCGGGACACCCGGAGCAACAAAATGTAGATTCAGGCCACCAGGCCACGCCCCTACCTATGAAACCATGCCTCCTTTTTACCATTGCGCTGCTTATCTGCGCGCACTGCATTACAATCTCCTTCGCCACCTCTCTGGGTGTCACCAGTGATAGTGACACCTCTGCCATGCTTGTAGCAGCTGGTCCTAAGATCTACGCCTCAAGCCCTGAGTGTTTGCCCTTGTGACTTGTTGATCATCATAGCGAAGCAGATGCTTACAGAAAACTGCAGGGGCTTAGATTGAAAATAAAAAAATATATGGGTATAAGGTAGAGAGGAGCGGGTTCGGTTCTCCGAGAACCGAATTCCCCACGAACTCCACGTGGTTTACACTGGTCCGAGGCAGGCTCGGTTGTTCCCGCCTGACTCGGAAAACCTGAACAAGGGAAAATGTCATCATCCCGCTGTCGGATTCTCGCGAGATTCGGATTTCATATAAAGAGCTGCGCGTTGCCGCCATTTTTACTCGTGCATTGAAGAGGGAGCGGAGAGGACGTGGCTATGTTCTCTCAGTGGAAATCTCAATATCAGTGCTCAGTATCAGTGGTTACTTATTGCTGCTCAGTAATACTAGTAGTGTGTCTCTCCTGCTCAGTGTCAGTTCTCAGTAGTATCCTCATCAGTGCTCAGTATCACTGCTCATTGTCTTGTGCTGCATTGTGGTGCTCAGCATACTACAGTACATTACTAATAGTCCAGTGCTGCATCTTGCTGCTCAGTGTCAGTTCTAGTATCCTCATCAGTGCTCACTATCACTGCTCATTACATTGTGGTGTTCTGTATACTACAGTAACATAGTAATATAGTAACATATAGTAATATAGTTTTTGAGGTTGAAAAGAGGCAAATTGCCCATCGTGTTCAACCTGTTTTAAGTTGTGATGATTCTACATACTTGCTGAATAATGTTTTATGACTAGTTAACTACTACAACTCATGTTACCCCCGGATTAACCATGTTGATATTTTAAGTATTATAACCTTGGATAGCTTTTTCATTCAGAAATGTATCCATTCCTTTTTTAAATCCAATTACAGAGTCCGCCATTACCACCTTCCCTGGCAGGGAATTCCACATCCTGATTGCCCTAACAGTGAAGATCATAGTATCTCACCTGGCAGGTAAGTAGGAGTTGGGCTAGAGCTGTGGAGGATTGCTGCTTGGGCACCCCCTGTCAAGTGAAGGAGATCCAACTGAGGCAGCACAAGGGAACTCTCGAAAGAAGAACAAGGCTAGAGGAAGATCTGAGACAAAGAAATCTGACTTTTACCAGAGCTGACCAGAGGAAAGCACAAACACAGTCCCCCACTACCACAAATAATGCAGTCGAGTTTCCCACATTTGGGGAAATCACAGGGGTCAGCATACCCAGAATGCAATGAATGAACCTCACCCTGGGAGAACAATCTTCATGACCAAGGTATCTCCTATGCAAAATAAGTATGATTTGGGATAGGGCTGGGGAGGGCCGCTGCTCAGGCACATCTCTGTCAAGTAAAGGAGATTCAACTGAGGCAGCACAAGGGAACTCTCATCTGGGGACAACAACTGCAGGGAGAACACATATTTTCAGATGAACATGGGAGGGCAGAAGGCTGCCTAAAACTGAAGCACCCCCAAACAACGAACCAAATGCAACTACTAGTGCAAGCATTCCTGGGGGAAGGCCTGCAGCAGATGGATTTGCATATGGTGATGTCATCCAAGCAGTGGGTCAAAGTTGGCTTCAACCCTCGTCTGCATATGAAAAGAAAAAAGGGGTGTGCAGGGCATGGCGGCCTTTTGCGGCGCTTGGATGACCCCTAGTTCGCATTAAACACCTCCACCCTCCTTCGGTGTGGGGCTCATGTTGGCTATGCCCCAGCCCCTGAAGCATTCAAGCTGATTTCTTGCAGCAGCTGGGCACTGTAACAGCTCCAGAGCTGCTCTGTAAAGCAAGTAAAAGGGTGTGGGCCCTGCAGCACTACCTGTAGTTTGCATTGTGCGTTGGAAGGCACAAAGTAAGCAGATGGGAGAAGTCAGGATAGTGCACAAGGGTATAGAAGGGAGGGGCTCAAGAAAAAAGAAGTGGAAACAGACAGCAAACTAGGCTGGAGAGAGACCTGAGACAAAGAGATCTGAATTATATGAGAGCCGACCAGGGGAAACACAAATTATGCAGTCAAGTTTCCCACATTTGGGGAAATCGCAGGGGCAGCACAGCCAGAGTGCAATGGGTGAGCCTTGCCCTGGGAGAAGCATCTTCATGATCATAGTATCTCACCTGGCAGGTAAGTAGGAGTTGGGCTAGAGCTGGCGAGGGTCGCTGCTCGGGCACCCCCCTGTCAAGTGAAGGAGATCCAACTGAGGCAGCAAAAGGGAACTCTCGAAAGAAGAACAAGGCTAGAGGAAGATCTGAGACAAAGAAATCTGACTTTTACCAGAGCTGACCAGAGGAAAGCACAAACACAGTCCCCCACTACCACAAATAATGCAGTTGAGTTTCCCACATTTGGGGAAATCACAGGGGTCAGCATACCCAGAATGCAATGAATGAACCTAACCCTGGGAGAACAATCTTCATGACCATGGTATCTCCTATGCAAAATAAGTATGATTTGGGATAGGGCTGGGGAGGGCCGCTGCTCAGGCACATCTCTGTCAAGTAAAGGAGATTCAACTGAGGCAGCACAAGGGAACTCTCATCTGGGGACAACAACTGCAGGGAGAACACATATTTTCAGATGAACATGGGAGGGCAGAAGGCTGCCTAATACTGAAGCACCCCCAAACAACAAACCAAATGCAACAACTAGTGCAAGCATTCCTGGGGGAAGGCCTGCAGCAGATGGATTTGAATATGGTGATGTCATCCAAGCAGTGGGTCAAAGTTGGCTTCAACCCTCGTCTGCATATGAAAAGAATAAAGGGGTGTGCAGGGCATGGCGGCCTTTTGCGGCGCTTGGATGACCCCTAGTTCGCATTAAACACCTCCACCCTCCTTCGGTGTGGGGCTCATGTTGGCTATGCCCCAGCCCCTGAAGCATTCAAGCTGATTTCTTGCAGCAGCTGGGCACTGTAACAGCTCCAGAGCTGCTCTGTAAAGCAAGTAAAAGGGTGTGGGCCCTGCAGCACTACCTGTAGTTTGTATTGTGCGTTGGAAGGCACAAAGTAAGCAGACGGGAGAAGTCAGGATAGTGCACAAGGGTATAGAAGGGAGGGGCTCAAGAAAAAAGAAGTGGAAACAGACAGCAAACTAGGCTGGAGAGAGACCTGAGACAAAGAGATCTGAATTATATGAGAGCCGACCAGGGGAAACACAAATTATGCAGTCAAGTTTCCCACATTTGGGGAAATCGCAGGGGCAGCACACCCAGAGTGCAATGGGTGAGCCTTGCCCTGGGAGAAGCATCTTCATGATCATAGTATCTCACCTGGCAGGTAAGTAGGAGTTGGGCTAGAGCTGGGGAGGATCTCTGCTCGGGCACCCCCCTGTCAAGTGAAGGAGATCCAACTGAGGCAGCACAAGGGAACTCTCGAAAGAAGAACAAGGCTAGAGGAAGATCTGAGACAAAGAAATCTGACTTTTACCAGAGCTGACCAGAGGAAAGCACAAACACAGTCCCCCACTACCACAAATAATGCAGTTGAGTTTCCCACATTTGGGGAAATCACAGGGGTCAGCATACCCAGAATGCAATGAATTAACCTAACCCTGGGAGAACAATCTTCATGACCATGGTATCTCCTATGCAAAATAAGTATGATTTGGGATAGGGCTGGGGAGGGCCGCTGCTCAGGCACATCTCTGTCAAGTAAAGGAGATTCAACTGAGGCAGCACAAGGGAACTCTCATCTGGGGACAACAACTGCAGGGAGAACACATATTTTCAGATGAACATGGGAGGGCAGAAGGCTGCCTAATACTGAAGCACCCCCAAACAACAAACCAAATGCAACAACTAGTGCAAGCATTCCTGGGGGAAGGCCTGCCGCAGATGGATTTGCATATGGTGATGTCATCCAAGCAGTGGGTCAAAATTGGTTCAAACACCTTTGCAAAGTTCTATAAGTTTGATACCCTGGCTGAGGAGGACCTCCTGTTTGCTCAATCGGTGCTGCAAAGTCATCCGCACTCTCCTGCCCGTTTGGGAGCTTTGGTATAATCCCCATGGTCCTTACGGAGTCCCCAGCATCCTCTAGGACGTAAGAGAAAATAAGATTTTAAACCTACCGGTAAATCTTTTTCTCGTAGTCCGTAGAGGATGCTGGGTGCCCGTCCCAAGTGCGGTCTACTTCTGCAAGACTTGTATATAGTTATTGCTTACATAAGGGTTATATGTTAGTTTTCATCGGTCTTGGACTGATGCTATGTTGTTTTCATACTGTTAACTGGGTAGTATATCACAAGTTATACGGTGTGATTGGTGTGGCTGGTATGAATCTTGACCTTGGATTAACAAAAATCCTTTCCTCGTACTGTCCGTCTCCTCTGGGCACAGTTTCTCTAACTGAGGTATGGAGGAGGGGCATAGAGGGAGGAGCCAGTGCACACCCAGATCTAAAGTCTTTCTTAAAGTGCCCATGTCTGCTGCGGAGCCCGTCTATCCCCCATGGTCCTTACGGAGTCCCCATCATCCTCTACGGACTACGAGAAAAAAAAATTACCGGTAGGTTTAAAATGTTATTTTTTTCTCTGCAACCCACTGCTAAATTGTGCTTCCTAGCTGTTTTTTATAAAATCACTTAATTAAATCTAACTCTGATTACGTCAGAGAAGGCCAGGTACCCTACACCATAAGAGGGGGTTTGAAATTTTGACTTGTCTACTTAAAGATCACCAAAATCTGATGACAAGGTCAATTACATCCCTGGGTGGGATTGAACCACCAACCTTTTGGTTAATAGCCCATGTAAGTGCAAGAAATCCTGAAGCACTCACTCATCATGGGAAAGTACCAATGTGTTTCTTACAAAAATTCTCCAGATTATTGACTTTTTAAAGTTTTTCTAGGAAACGTTCTAGATGAATGCTTATTAGCCTTTGTCAGAATGGACTTTCGCAAGGTGTCTCTGTGGCGCAATCGGTTAGCATGTTTGGCTATTAACCAAAAGGTTGGTGGTTCAATCCCACCCAGGGATGTAATTGAACTTGTAATCAGATTTTGGTGATCTTTAAGTAGACAAGTCAAAATTTCAAAAACCCCCCTTATGGTGTAGGGTACCTGGCCTTCTCTGATGTAATCAGAGTTAGATTTGATTAAGTGATTTTATAAAAAAACAGCTAGGAAGCACAATTTAGCAGTGAATTGCAGAGAAAAAAAATTATGCTGGCAGAAAAGTCCAATTGAGTGATTAAACAGCTCTTCATTTTCTGATTTTATGTTTATGCTAACAAATTTGCTCTCTGAAAAGTGTCCACAAAGCCAAGTCTCTGATTAACACCTTTGTAGGAATGGTTTTTCACCTATTACTGAATTAAACTTGCTTCATTGGAAAGGCATCAAAGATGCATCCTCATTTCAATGTCTACTGAAATAATACAGGTTGACACCAGGAAACGTCACTGCATCCTTGCTGCTTCCTCATGGGGAAGTCTGTTTAATGTGAAAACAAGGTGATATCTAATCAGCACACAGGTAAGGAATTAAGAAAATCTTTCTTTATGGGTGAAGATGTTTCTCACAAATTGTTGTCCCAATGCATCATTGAAATTCAAGATGGAAGATGATTTTCATATATCACTTGTACATTTTGCATTGCTCTTCTGGTGACAATGTAGTTTGTTTTTGTCAATTACCATTTCAGTAATAGGGTAAAGAAAATTAAGTGGATTTTTTAAAGAAAACAATGCTGTCAATATACTATTAAAACAAATTAAAATGATAAAAGTTATTGTACTTTAAGTAAAAATAAAAGTGCCAAAATATCAATCCCAGTTTTTGATTACTTTAATTATAAAAAAAAAAATGCACATAGCAGAGGATAGTTTCGATCAATCGACCTCTGGGTTATGGGCCCAGCATGCTTCCATTGCACTACTCTGCTGCTCATGGAAGTGTCAGAGATCCTGAAGACTAAATTGATTAAAGGCCTTAAAGTACTGGACTATAAGGAAAGACTTACTAGGCTGAATATTTATACACTAGAAAAGAGGTGCCTAAGAGGAGATATTATTAATATCTTCAAATATGTAAAGATACATAACAAAGAGTTATCAGAGGAATTATTTATTAAAAGAACACGTGGTCACTCGCTGCGACTGGAGGAAAGTTCAGAACGCAATGGAGGAAAGGTTTCTTCACTGTTAGGGCAATCAGGATGTGGAATTCCCTTCTTCCCTCCCATGTTCATCTGAAAATATGTGTTCTCCCTGCAGTTGTTGTCCCCAGATGAGAGTTCCCTTGTGCTGCCTCAGTTGAATCTCCTTTACTTGACAGAGATGTGCCTGAGCAGCGGCCCTCCCCAGCCCTATCCCAAATCATACTTATTTTGCATAGGAGATACCATGGTCATGAAGATTGTTCTCCCAGGGTGAGGTTCATTCATTGCATTCTGGGTATGCTGACCCCTGTGATTTCCCCAAATGTGGGAAACTCGCCTGCATTTTTTGTGGTAGTGGGGGACTGTGTTTGTGTTTTCCTCTGGTCAGCTCTGGTAAAAGTCAGATTTCTTTGTCTCATATATTCCTCTAGCCTTGTTCTTCTTTCGAGAGTACCCTTGTGCTGCCTCAGTTGGATCTCCTTCACTTGACAGGGGGGTGCCCGAGCAGTGACCCTCCCCAGCTCTAGCCCAACTCCTACTTACCTGCCAGGTGAGATACTATGATCATGAAGGTGCTTCTCCAAGGGCAAGGCTCACCCATTGCACTCTGGGTGTGCTGCTCCTGCGATTTCCCCAAATGTGGGAAACTTGATTGCATAATTTGTGTTTCCCCTGGTCGGCTCTCGTATAATTCAGATCTCTTTGTCTCAGGTCTCTCTCCAGCCTAGTTTGCTGTCTGTTTCCACTTCTCTTTTCTGGAGCCACTGCCTTCTATGCCCTTGCGCACTATCCTGACTTCTCCCGTCTGCTTACTTTGTGCCTTCCAACACACAATGCGAACTACAGGTAGTGCTGCAGGGCCCACACCCTTTTAGTTGCCTTACAGAGCAGCTCTGGAGCTGTTACAGTGCCCAGCTGCTGCAAGAAATCAGCTTGAATGCTTCAGGGGCTGGGGCATAGCCAACATGAGCCCCACACCAAAGGAGGGTGGGGGTGTTTAATGCGAACTAGGGGTCATCCAAGCACCGCAAAAGGCCGCCATGCCCTGCATGCCCCTTTTCTATTTCCATATGCAAATGAGGGTTCCAGCCAACTTTGGCCCACTGCTTGGATGACATCACCGTATGCAAATCCGTCTGCTGCAGACCTTCCCCCAGGAATGCTTGTACTAGTTGTTGCATATGGTTTGATATTTGATGGTGCTTCAGTATTAGGCAGCCTTCCGCCCTCCCATGCTCATCTGAAAAGATGTGGTCTCCCTGCAGTTGTTGTCCCCAGACGAGAGTTCCCTTGTGCTTCCTCAGTTGAATCTCCTTAACTTGACGGGGGAGGGGCCGAGCAGCCACCCTCCCCAGCCCTATCCCAACTCATACTTATTTTGCATATGAGATCTCTTGATCATGAAGATTGTTCTCACAGGGTGAAGTTCATCCATTATATTTTAAAATAGGAAGGTACAAATTACATATTTGAATTGCATCTATGTGCTGGATTCAAATGTCCCCCCCCCCCCCTTCCTTTCTCAATTGTGCCCATCAGCAGCTATTCTAAGGTTGCTGCCAATGGGTGTGACACATTAATTTCTTCTGTGGGGTACACAGGACTCCACAAGGATTCACATTGGTGTGTAGAGTAGGATCTTGATCTGAGGCACCAACCGGCTCAAAGCTTTTGACTGTTCCCAAGATGCTCAGTGCATCCTCCTCTATAACCCCGCTTCCATGAACAGGGAGCTCAGTTTGTAGTTGGTGCCTTCAGTAGCAGGCCACTTAACAGGGGCCTGCCTCAGGCAGCCTATTCTTAGCTATTCATTTTGACAAGAAAAGAAGAACTTGTTTTATGAGAATCTACAAGGGCTGCAGCAGGCTAGGTCTAATAGACATCTTTACTGCAGCTTCATCACTCCCAGCGGCGCTGTATACTCCCGTGCCCTGGTTGCTGGGTCACTGCAGCGGAGGCTCCGGTTTCTTCCTAAGGTCAGTCACACACACACCGCCCTTCCGGATCACGAGGCCGCTGATGAAGGGGAGCGTGGCCGTAGGGGGTGGACCGTGTGCGCACTGGCGTGGACACTGATTACTGGGCAGCCGCTCCACTAGCCACCAGGTACAGTTAAGGAGCACAGGTCTGGGGGTTTTTCTCCTATATTAAACCAATTTTGTACTGCCCGCAGCGCATTGTGATAGGTAATAGGGCCTGATTCAGGTTGGATTGCAATCACAATAAGTGATCCAACTGCAAAAATTGCTAAGAGCATACGCATGTGCCTGCATTTTCTGCGGCACCCCGCAGAGAATGCGATCGCCTCTGCCTGTCAATCGGGGCAGGGGGGGAGAGGGGGGTCAGCAACACTCCATTTCCAAGTCAGGGATGGAGCGGTGCGGGGGCAAGGCTTCAAAATGGGGTCTGCAATGGAGGAGACACAGGGGGCGTGGTCACAGCGGCTGTATGACATCACATTCAGCCGCTGTGATCACAAAAATGGTGGCGGCTTCCTGCGCGCACATACAGTCTGCACCAGCAGGAGGCTACACCATTTTTTATGATCACGCTGAACTGCAGTGCGACTGCAATTACAGCATGGTCAAGAAGGGAGGCGTCATGCTGGGTGGCCATAAGAGATGAGCGGGTTCGGTTCCTCGGAATCCGAACCCGCCCGAACTTCACCCTTTTTTGCACGGGTCCGAGCAGACTCGGATCCTCCCGCCTTGCTCGGTTAACCCGAGCGCGCCCGAACGTCATCATCCCGCTGTCGGATTCTCACGAGACTTGGATTCTATATAAGGAGCCGCGCGTCGCCGCCATTTTCACACATGCATTGAGATTGATAGGGAGAGGACGTGGCTGGCGTCCTCTCCGTTTAGATTAGAAGATAGAGACGAGTGACATTTGATTTACTACTAATTTGGGGAGCAGTTGAACTTGTCAGGAGTACTCAGTAGTGTAGAGTTTTGCTGATAGTGACCACCAGTTTTATTATTTATAATCCGTTCTCTGCCTGAAAAAAAACGATACACATACCATATCTGTGCTCAGCCTCAGTGTGCTGCATGATATATCATCTATGTATATCTGACTGTGCTGAGTGCTCACTGCTCACACAGCTTAATTGTGGGGGAGACTGGGGAGCAGTTATAGCAGGAGTACAGTGAACACTTTTGCTGCCAGTGTGACCACCAGTATATTGTCTGCCTGAAAAAGTTAAACACTCCTGTGGTGTTTTTTTTTTATTCTATAAACGCATTCTGCTGACAGTGTCCAGCAGGTCCGTCATACATATATTATATAAATATTTATCTGCAGTAGTGTTATATTTTTTTTTTCATCTTTATCATCTCTATATTAGCAGACGCAGTACGGTAGTCCACGGCTGTGGCTATCTCTGTGTCGTCAGTGCTCGTCCATAATTGTATACCTACCTACCTGTGGTGGGTTTTTTTTTTCTATCTTCTTCATACTAGTAGTTTAGGAGTCTACTGACAGTGTCCACCAGGTCCATCATTATATTATATACCTACAGTAGTAATATATTTATTATATTATCTATACTAGCAGACGCAGTACGGTAGTCCACGGCTGTGGCTATCTCTGTGTCGTCAGTGCTCGTCCATAATTGTATACCTACCTACCTGTGGTGGGTTTTTTTTTTATCTTCTTCATACTAGTAGTTTAGCAGTCTGCTGACAGTGTCCACCAGGTCCGTCATTATATTATATACCTACAGTAGTAATATATTTATTATATTATCTATACTAGCAGACGCAGTACGGTAGTCCACGGCTGTACCTACCTCTGTGTCGTCAGTGCTCGTCCATAATTGTATACCTACCTGTGGTGGGTTTTTTTTTTCTATCTTCTTCATACTAGTAGTTTAGGAGTCTGCTGACAGTGTCCACCAGGTCCGTCATTATATTATATACCTACAGTAGTAATATATTTAGTATATTATCTATACTAGCAGACGCAGTACGGTAGTTCACGGCTGTACCTACCTCTGTGTCGTCACTCGTCCATAATTGTATACCTAACTGTGGTGGTTTTTTTTTTCTATCTTCTTCATACTAGTAGTTTAGCAGTCTGCTGACAGTGTCCACCAGGTCCGTCATTATATTATATATACCTACAGTAGTTATATATATTTTTTTTTATATCATTAATTATCATCTCTATACTAGCAGACGCAGTACGGTAGTCCACGGCTGTGGCTATCTCTGTGTCGTCAGTGCTCGTCCATAATTGTATACCTACCTACCTGTGGTGGAAGTTTTTTTCTATCTTCTTCATACTAGTAGTTTAGCAGTCTGCTGACAGTGTCCACCAGGTCCGTCATTATATTATATATACCTACAGTAGTTATATATATATTTTTTTTATATCATTAATTATCATCTCTATACTAGCAGACGCAGTACGGTAGTCCACGGCTGTAGCTACCTCTGTGTCGTCAGTCACTCGTCATCCATAAGTATACTAGTATCCATCCATCTCCATTGTTTACCTGAGGTGCCTTTTAGTTGTGCCTATTAAAATATGGAGAACAAAAATGTTGAGGTTCCAAAAATAGGGAAAGATCAAGATCCACTTCCACCTCGTGCTGAAGCTGCTGCCACTAGTCATGGCCGAGACGATGAAATTCCATCAACGTCGTCTGCCAAGGCCGATGCCCAATGTCATAGTACAGAGCATGTAAAATCCAAAACACAAAAGATCAGTAAAAAAAGGACTCAAAAATCTAAATAAAAATCGTCGGAGGAGAAGCGTAAACTTGCCAATATGCCATTTACCACACGGAGTGGCAAGGAACGGCTGAGGCCCTGGCCTATGTTCATGGCTAGTGGTTCAGCTTCACATGAGGATGGAAGCACTCAGCCTCTCGCTAGAAAAATGAAAAGACTTAAGCTGGCAAAAGCACAGCAAAGAACTGTGCGTTCTTCAAAATCACAAATCCACAAGGAGAGTCCAATTGTGTCGGTTGCGATGCCTGACCTTCCCAACACTGGACGTGAAGAGCATGCACCTTCCACCATTTGCATGCCCCCTGCAAGTGCTGGAAGGAGCACCCGCAGTCCAGTTCCTGATAGTCAGATTGAAGATGTCAGTGTTGAAGTACACCAGGATGAGGAGGATATGGGTGTTGCTGGCGCTGGGGAGGAAATTGACAAGGAGGATTCTGATGGTGAGGTGGTTTGTTTAAGTCAGGCACCCGGCGAGACACCTGTTGTCCGTGGGAGGAATATGGCCATTGACATGCCTGGTGAAAATACCAAAAAAATCAGCTCTTCGGTGTGGAAGTATTTCAACAGAAATGCGGACAACAGGTGTCAAGCCGTGTGTTGCCTTTGTCAAGCTGTAATAAGTAGGGGTAAGGACGTTAACCACCTCGGAACATCCTCCCTTATACGTCACCTGCAGCGCATTCATCATAAGTCAGTGACAAGTTCAAAAACTTTGGGCGACAGCGGAAGCAGTCCACTGACCAGTAAATCCCTTCCTCTTGTAACCAAGCTCACGCAAACCACCCCACCAACTCCCTCAGTGTCAATTTCCTCCTTCCCCAGGAATGCCAATAGTCCTGCAGGCCATGTCACTGGCAATTCTGACGAGTTCTCTCCTGCCTGGGATTCCTCCGATGCATCCTTGAGTGTAACGCCTACTGCTGCTGGCGCTGCTGTTGTTGCTGCTGGGAGTCGATGGTCATCCCAGAGGGGAAGTCGTAAGACCACTTTTACTACTTCCACCAAGCAATTGACTGTCCAACAGTCCTTTGCAAGGAAGATGAAATATCACAGCAGTCATCCTGCTGCAAAGCGGATAACTGAGGCCTTGGCTTCCTGGGCAGTGAGAAACGTGGTTCCGGTATCCATCATTACTTCAGAGCCAACTATAGACTTGATTGAGGTACTGTGTCCCCGGTACCAAATACCATCTAGGTTCCATTTCTCTAGGCAGGCGATACCGAAAATGTACACAGACCTCAGAAAAAGACTCACCAGTGTCCTAAAAAATGCAGTTGTACCCAATGTCCACTTAACCACGGACATGTGGACAAGTGGAGCAGGGCAGACTCAGGACTATATGACTGTGACAGCCCACTGGGTAGATGTATTGACTCCCGCCGCAAGAACAACAGCGGCGGCACCAGTAGCAGCATCTCGCAAACGCCAACTCTTTCCTAGGCAGGCTACGCTTTGTATCACCGCTTTCCAGAATACGCACACAGCTGAAAACCTCTTACGGCAACTGAGGAAGATCATCACAGAATGGCTTACCCCAATTGGACTCTCCTGTGGATTTGTGGCATCGGACAACGCCAGCAATATTGTGCGTGCATTATATCTGGGCAAATTCCAGCACGTCCCATGTTTTGCACATACCTTGAATTTGGTGGTGCAGAATTATTTAAAAAACGACAGGGGCGTGCAAGAGATGCTGTCGGTGGCCACAAGAATTGCGGGACACTTTCGGCGTACAGGCACCACGTACAGAAGACTGGAGCAACACCAAAAACGCCTGAACCTGCCCTGCCATCATCTGAAGCAAGAAGTGGTAACGAGGTGGAATTCAACCCTCTATATGCTTCAGAGGATGGAGGAGCAGCAAAAGGCCATTCAAGCCTATACATCTGACCACGATATAGGAGGTGGAATGCACCTGTCTCAAGCGCAGTGGAGAATGATTTCAACGTTGTGCAAGGTTCTGCAACCTTTTGAACTTGCCACACGTGAAGTCAGTTCAGACACTGCCAGCCTGAGTCAGGTCATTCCCGTCATCAGGCTTTTGCAGAAGAAGCTGGAGACATTGAAGGAGGAGCTAAGACAGAGCGATTCCGCTAGGCATGTGGGACTTGTGGATGGAGCCCTTCATTCGCTTAACCAGGATTCACGGGTGGTCAATCTGTTGAAATCAGAGCACTACATTTTGGCCACCGTGCTCGATCCTAGATTTAAAACCTACGTTGTATCTCTCTTTCCGGCAGACACAAGTCTGCAGGGGTTCAAAGACCTGCTGGTGAGAAAATTATCAAGTCAAGCGGAACTTGATCGGTCAACAGCTCCTCCTTCACATTCTCCCGCAATTGGGGGTGCGAGGAAAAGGCTCAGAATTCCGAGCCCACCCGCTGGCGGTGATGCAGGGCAGTCTGGAGCGACTGCTGATGCTGACATCTGGTCCGGACTGAAGGACCTGCCAACGATTACGGACATGTCGTCTACTGTCACTGCATATGATTCTCTCACCATTGAAAGAATGGTGGAGGATTATATGAGTGACCGCATCCAATTAGGCACGTCAGACAGTCCGTACGTATACTGGCAGGAAAAAGAGGCAATTTGGAGGCCCTTGCACAAACTGGCTTTATTCTACCTAAGTTGCCCTCCCACAAGTGTGTACTCCGAAAGAGTGTTTAGTGCCGCCGCTCACCTTGTCAGCAATCGGCGTACGAGGTTACTTCCAGAAAATGTGGAGAAGATGATGTTCATTAAAATGAATTATAATCAATTTCTCCGTGGAGACATTGACCAGCAGCAATTGCCTCCACAAAGTACACAGGGAGCTGAGATGGTGGATTCCAGTGGGGACGAATTGATAATCTGTGAGGAGGGGGATGTACACGGTGATGAATCGAAGGATGATGATGAGGTGGACATCTTGCCTCTATAGAGCCAGTTTGTGCAAGGAGAGATTAATTGCTTCTTTTTTGGTGGGGGTCCAAACCAACCCGTCATTTCAGTCACAGTCGTGTGGCAGACCCTGTCACTGAAATGATGGGTTGGTTAAAGTGTGCATGTCCTGTTTATACAACATAAGGGTGGGTGGGAGGGCCCAAGGCAATTCCACCTTGCACCTCTTTTTTCTTTTATTTTTCTTTGCATCATGTGCTGTTTGGGGAGTGTTTTTTGGAAGGGCCATCCTGCGTGACACTGCAGTGCCACTCCTAGATGGGCCAGGTGTTTGTGTCGGCCACTTGGGTCGCTGAGCTTAGTCACACAGCTACCTCATTGCGCCTCTTTTTTTCTTTGCGTCATGTGCTGTTTGGGGAGTGTTTTTTGGAAGGGCAATCCTGCGTGACACTGCAGTGCCACTCCTAGATGGGCCAGGTGTTTGTGTCGGCCACTTGGGTCGCTGAGCTTAGTCACACAGCTACCTCATTGCGCCTCTTTTTTTCTTTGCGTCATGTGCTGTTTGGGGAGTGTTTTTGGAAGGGCCATCCTGCGTGACACTGCAGTGCCACTCCTAGATGGGCCAGGTGTTTGTGTCGGCCACTTGGGTCGCTGAGCTTAGTCACACAGCTACCTCATTGCGCCTCTTTTTTTCTTTGCGTCATGTGCTGTTTGGGGAGTGTTTTTTGGAAGGGCCATCCTGCGTGACACTGCAGTGCCACTCCTAGATGGGCCAGGTGTTTGTGTCGGCCACTTGGGTCGCTGAGCTTAGTCACACAGCTACTTAATTGCGCCTCTTTTTTTCTTTGCGTCATGTGCTGTTTGGGGAGTGTTTTTTGGAAGGGCCATCATGCGTGACACTGCAGTGCCACTCCTAGATGGGCCAGGTGTTTGTGTCGGCCACTTGGGTCACTGAGCTTAGTCATCCAGCGACCTCGGTGCAAATTTTAGGACTAAAAATAATATTGTGAGGTGTGAGGTGTTAAGAATAGACTGAAAATGAGTTAAATTATGGTTATTGAGGTTAATAATACTTTGGGATCAAAATGACTCCCAAATTCTATGATTTAAGCTGTTTTTTAGGGTTTTTTGAAAAAAACACCCGAATCCAAAACACACCCGAATCCGACAAAAAAAATTCGGTGAGGTTTAGCCAAAACGCGTTCGAACCCAAAACACGGCCGCGGAACCGAACCCAAAACCAAAACACAAAACCCGAAAAATTTCCGGTGCACATCTCTAGTGGCCATGCCATGTCACTGTGCAGGAGCCAGCACCGCTGACACACTAGTCCCCGGTGCAGCCCCCAACCCCCGGGACACCCGGAGCAACAAAATGTAGATTCAGGCCACCAGGCAACGCCCCTACCTATGAAACCATGCCTCCTTTTTACCATTGCGCTGCTTATCTGCGCGCACTGCATTACAATCTCCCTCGCCACCTCTCTGGGTGTCACCAGTGATAGTGACACCTCTGCCATGCTTGTAGCAGCTGGTCCTAAGATCTACGCCTCAAGCCCTGAGTGTTTGCCCTTGTGACTTGTTGATCATCATAGCAAAGCAGATGCTTACAGAAAACTGCAGGGGCTTAGATTGAAAATAAAAAAATTTGATGGGTATAAGGTAGAGAGGAGCGGGTTCGGTTCTCCGAGAACCGAATTCCCCACGAACTCCACGTGGTTTACACTGGTACGAGGCAGGCTCGGTTGTTCCCGCCTGACTCGGAAAACCTGAACAAGGGAAAATGTCATCATCCCGCTGTCGGATTCTCGCGAGATTCGGATTCCATATAAAGAGCTGCGCGTTGCCGCCATTTTTACTCGTGCATTGAAGAGAGAGCGGAGAGGACGTGGCTATGTTCTCTCAGTGGAAATCTCAATATCAGTGCTCAGTATCAGTGGATACTTATTGCTGCTCAGTAATACTAGTAGTGTGTCTCTCCTGCTCAGTGTCAGTTCTCAGTAGTATCCTCATCAGTGCTCAGTATCACTGCTCATTGTCTTGTGCTGCATTGTTGTGCTCAGCATACTACAGTACATTACTAATAGTCCAGTGCTGCATCTTGCTGCTCAGTGTCAGTTCTAGTATCCTCATCAGTGCTCACTATCCCTGCTCATTGCATTGTGGTGTTCTGTATACTACAGTAACATAGTAATATAGTAACATATAGTAACAAAGTTTTTGAGGTTGAATAGAGGCAAATTGCCCATCGTGTTCAACCTGTTTTAAGTTGTGATGATTCTACATACTTGCTGAATAATGTTTTATGACTAGTTAGCTACTACAACTCATGTTACCCCCGGATTAACCATGTTGATATTTTAAGTATTATAACCTTGGATAGCTTTTTCATTCAGAAATGTATCCATTCCTTTTTTAAATCCAATTACAGAGTCCGCCATTACCACCTTCCCTGGCAGGGAATTCCACATCCTGATTGCCCTAACAGTGAAGATCATAGTATCTCACCTGGCAGGTAAGTAGGAGTTGGGCCAGAGCTGTGGAGGATTGCTGCTCGGGCACCCCCTGTCAAGTGAAGGAGATCCAACTGAGGCAGCACAAGGGAACTCTCGAAAGAAGAACAAGGCTAGAGGAAGATCTGAGACAAAGAAATCTGACTTTTACCAGAGCTGACCAGAGGAAAGCACAAACACAGTCCCCCACTACCACAAATAATGCAGTCGAGTTTCCCACATTTGGGGAAATCACAGGGGTCAGCATACCCAGAATGCAATGAATGAACCTCACCCTGGGAGAACAATCTTCATGACCATGGTATCGCCTATGCAAAATAAGTATGATTTGGGATAGGGCTGGGGAGGGCCGCTGCTCAGGCACATCTCTGTCAAGTAAAGGAGATTCAACTGAGGCAGCACAAGGGAAATCTCATCTGGGGACAACAACTGCAGGGAGAACACATATTTTCAGATGAACATGGGAGGGCAGAAGGCTGCCTAATACTGAAGCACCCCCAAACAACAAACCAAATGCAACAACTAGTACAAGCATTCCTGGGGGAAGTTCTGCAGAAGACGGATTTGCATACGGTGATGTCATCCAAGCAGTGGGCCAAAGTTGTCTGGAACCCTCATCTGCATATGAAAAGAGAAAAGGGGTATGCAGGGCATGGCGGCCTTTTGCGGCGCTTGGATGACCCTTAGTTCGCATTAAACACCCCCACCCTCCTTCGGTGTGGGGCTCATGTTGCCAATGCCCCAGCCCCTGAAGCATTCAAGCTGATTTCTTACAGCAGCTTGGCACTGTAACAGCTCCAGAGCTGCTCTGTAAGGCAAGTAAAAGGGTGTGTAGTTTGCATTGTGCATTGGAAGGCACAAAGTAAGCAGACAGGAGGAGAAGTCAGGATAGTGCACAAGGGTATAAAAGGGAGGGGCTCAAGAAAAAAGAAGTGGAAACAGACAGCAAACTAGGCTGGAGAGAGACCTGAGACAAAGAGATCTGAATTATACGAGAGCCGACCAGGGGAAACACAAATTATGCAGTCAAGTTTCCCACATTTGGGGAAATCGCAGGGGCAGCACACCCAGAGTGCAATGGGTGAGCCTTGCCCTGGGAGAAGCACCTTCATGATCATAGTATCTCACCTGGCAGGTAAGTAGGAGTTGGGCTTGAGCTGGGGAGGGTCGCTGCTCGGGCACCCCCCTGTCAAGTGAAGGAGATCCAACTGAGGCAGCACAAGGGAACTCTCGAAAGAAGAACAAGGCTAGAGGAAGATCTGAAACAAAGAAATCTGACTTTTACCAGAGCTGACCAGAGGAAAACACAAACACAGTCCCCCACTACCACAAATAATGCAGTCGAGTTACCCACATTTGGGGAAATCACAGGGGTCAGCATACCCAGAATGCAATGAATGAACCTCACCCTGGGAGAATAATCTTCATGACCATGGTATCTCCTATGCAAAATAAGTATGATTTGGGATAGGGCTGGGGAGGGCCGCTGCTCAGGCACATCTCTGTCAAGTAAAGGAGATTCAACTGAGGCAGCACAAGGGAACTCTCATCTGGGACAACAACTGCAGGGAGAACACATATTTTCAGATGAACATGGGAGGGCAGAAGGCTGCCTAATACTGAAGCACCCCCAAACAACAAACCAAATGCAACAACTAGTGCAAGCATTCCTGGGGGAAGGCCTGCCGCAGATTGATTTGCATATGGTGATGTCATCCAAGCAGTGGGTCAAAGTTGGCTTCAACCTTCGTCTGCATATGAAAAGAGAAAAGGGGCGTGCAGGGCATGGCGGCCTTTTGCGGTGCTTGGATGACCCTTAGTTTGCATTAAACACCCCCACCCTCCTTCGGTGTGGGTCTCATGTTGGCCATGCCCCAGCCCCTGAAGCATTCAAGCTGATTTCTTGCAGCAGCTTGGCACTGTAACAGCTCCAGAGCTGCTCTGTAATGCAAGTAAAAGGGTGTGGGCCCTGCAGCACTACCTGTAGTTTGCATTGTGCATTGGAAGGCACAAAGTAAGCAGACAGGAGGAGAAGTCAGGATAGTGCACAAGGGTATAAAAGGGAGGGGCTCAAGAAAAAAGAAGTGGAAACAGACAGCAAACTAGGCTGTAGAGAGACCTGAGACAAAGAGATCTGAATTATACGAGAGCCGACCAGGGGAAACACAAATTCTGCAGTCAAGTTTCCCACATTTGGGGAAATCGCAGGGGCAGCACACCCAGAGTGCAATGGGTGAGCCTTGCCCTGGGAGAAGCACCTTCATGATCATAGTATCTCACCTGGCAGGTAAGTAGGAGTTGGGCTAGAGCTGGGGAGGGTCGCTGCTCGGGCACCCCCCTGTCAAGTGAAGGAGATCCAACTGAGGCAGCACAAGGGAACTCTCGAAAGAAGAACAAGGCTAGAGGAAGATCTGAGACAAAGAAATCTGACTTTTACCAGAGCTGACCAGAGGAAAACACAAACACAGTCCCCCACTACAACAAATAATGCAGTCGAGTTACCCACATTTGGGGAAATCACAGGGGTCAGCATACCCAGAATGCAATGAATGAACCTCACCCTGGGAGAACAATCTTCATGACCATGGTATCTCCTATGCAAAATAAGTATGATTTGGGATAGGGCTGGGGAGGGCCGCTGCTCAGGCACATCTCTGTCAAGTAAAGGAGATTCAACTGAGGCAGCACAAGGGAACTCTCATCTGGGGACAACAACTGCAGGGAGAACACATATTTTCAGATGAACATGGGAGGGAAGAAGGCTGCCTAATACTGAAGCACCCCCAAACAACAAACCAAATGCAACAACTAGTGCAAGCATTCCTGGGGGAAGGCCTGCAGCAGATGGATTTGCATATGGTGATGTCATCCAAGCAGTGGGTCAAAGTTGGCTTCAACCCTCGTCTGCATGTGAAAAGAGAAAAGGGGCGTGCAGGGCATGGCGGCCTTTTGCGGCGCTTGGATGACCCCTAGTCCGCATTAAACACCTCCACCCTCCTTCGGTGTGGGGCTCATGTTGGCTATGCCTCAGCCCCTGAAGCATTCAAGCTGATTTCTTGCAGTAGCTGGGCTCTGTAACAGCTCCAGAGCTGCTCTGTACGGCAAGTAAAAGGGTGTGGGCCCTGCAGCACTACCTGTAGTTTGCATTGTGCATTGGAAGGCACAAAGTAAGCAGACGGGAGAAGTCAGGATAGTGCGCAAGGGCATAGAAGGGAGCAGCTCAAGAAAAGAGAAGTGGAAACAGACAGCAAACTAGGCTGGAGAGAGACCTGAGACAAAGAGATCTGAATTATACGAGAGCCGACCAGGGGAAACACAAATTATGCAGTCAAGTTTCCCACATTTGGGGAAATCGCAGGAGCAGCACACCCAGAGTGCAATGGGTGAGCCTTGCTGTCACGTTTGAATAGAGAAAGGAGGATCACAAATTATATGTGATCTAAGGTGTGGTGATTACCTGCAGGAATAATCACCAATAATGTTTTCAAGTGACTGTATATATATAATTTTGTATTCTTTCAGCCGAGATGTGACAACATGGCTGACATGCAATGTCCTGCATTTGACCCCCATAGGTCCAGGCCAAGAGAGATCTGCAGTCCATTTAAAGTAATCCAAAACTGGGATTGATATTTTAGCTTTTATTTTTACTTAAAGTACAATAACTTTTACCATTTTAATTTGTTTTAATAGTATATTGACAGTATTGTTTTCTTTCAAAAATCCACTTAATTTTCTTTACCCTATTATTAAAATGGTAATTGACAAAAACAAACTACATTGTCACCAGAAGAGCAATACAAAATGTACAAGTGATATATTAAAATCATCTTTCCAGCTTGAATTTCAATGATGCATTGGGGCAACAATTTTGTGAGAAACATCTTCACCCTTAAATAAAGATTTTCTTAATTCCTTACCTGTGTGCTAATTAGATATCACCTTGTTTTCACATTAAACAGACTTCCACATGAGAAAGCAGCATGAGAATGCTTATTAGCCTTTGTCAGTAAGTACTTTTGCAAAGTGTCGCTGTGGCGCAATCAGTTAGTGTGTACGGCTATTAACCAAAAGGTTTGTGGTTCAATCCCACCCAGGGATGTAATTGACCTTGTTATCAGATTTTGGTGATCTTTAAGTAGACAAGTCAAAATTTCGAAAACCCCTGTTATGGTGTAGGGTACCTGGCCTTCTTGCTGCAATTGTTCATGCCGTTGGCTTGTGTTCTGTTGAATGCCACGTTCTGCCACGTTCTGCGGCATGCTTAAGGTGTGAGCTGGTAAGATGCTCACCTTAGTTTAACAATAAATCCTTTCCTCGAAATGTCCGTCTCCCTGGGCACAGTTCCTATAACTGGAGTCTGGAGGAGGGGCATAGAGGGAGGAGCCAGTTCACACCCTTTGAAAGTCTTAAAGTGCCCATGTCTCTTGCGGATCCCGTCTATACCCCATGGTTCTTAATGTGACCCCAGCATCCTTTACGGACTAAGAGAAAAGGATGCCCTTGTGTACTATCCTGACTTCTCCTCCCGTCTGCCTACTTTGTGCCTTCCAACGCACAATGCGAACTACAGGTGGTGCTGCAGGGCCCACACCCTTTTACTTGCCTTACAGAGCAGCTCTGGAGCTGTTACAGTGCCCAGCTGCTGCAAGAAATCAGCATGAATGCTTCAGGGGATGGGGCATGGCCAACATGAGCCCCACACCAAAGGAGGGTGGGGGTGTTTAATGCGAACTAGGGGTCATCCAAGCACTGCAAAAGGCCGCCATGCCCTGCATGCCCCTTTTCTCTTTTTATATGCAGATGAGGGTTCCAGCCAACTTTGGCCCACTGCTTGGATGACATCACCGTATGCAAATCCGTCTGCTGCAGACCTTCCCCCAGGAATGCTTGTACTAGTTGTTGGATATGGTTTGATATTTGATGGTGCTTCAGTATTAGGCAGCCTTCCGCCCTCCCATGTTCATCTGAAAAGATGTGGTCTCCCTGCAGTTGTTGTCCCCAAACGAGAGTTCCCTTGTGCTTCCTCAGTTGAATCTCCTTAACTTGACGGGGGAGGGGCTGCCCGAGCTGCCACCCTCCCCAGCCCTATCCCAACTCATACTTATTTTACATATTAGATCTCTTGATCATGAAGATTGTTCTCACAGGGTGAGGTTCATCCATTATATTTTAAAATAGGAAGGTACAAATTACATATTTGAATTGCATCTATGTGCTGGATTCAAATGCCCCCCCCCTTCCTTTCTCAATTGTGCCCGTCAGCAGCTATTCTAAGGTTGCTGCCAATGGGTGTGACACATTAATTTCTTCTGTGGGGTACACTGGACTCCACAAGGATTCACATTGGGGTGTAGAGTAGGATCTTGATCTGAGGCACCAACCGGCTCAAAGCTTTTGACTGTTCCCAAGATGCTCAGCGCATCCTCCTCTATAACCCCGCTTCCATGAACAGGGAGCTCAGTTTGTAGTTGGTGCCTTCAGTAGCAGGCCACTTAACAGGGGCCTGCCTCAGGCAGCCTATTCTTAGCTATTAATTTTGACAAGAAAAGAAGAACTTGTTTTATGAGAATCTACAAGGGCTGCAGCAGGCTAGGTCTAATAGACATCTTTACTGCAGCTTCATCACTCCCAGCGGCGCTGTATACTCCCGTGCCCTGGTTGCTGGGTCACTGCAGCGGAGGCTCCGGTTTCTTCCTAAGGTCAGTCACACACACACCGCCCTTCCGGATCACGAGGCCGCTGATTAAGGGGAGCGTGGCCGTAGGGGGTGGGCCGTGTGCGCACTGGGGTGGACACTGATTACTGGGCAGCCGCTCCACTAGCCACCAGGTACAGTTAAGGAGCACAGGTCTGGGGGTTTTTCTCCTATATTAACCCAATTTTGTACTGCCCGCAGCGCTATGTGATAGGTAATAGGGCCTGATTCAGGTTGGATTGCAATCACAATAAGCAATCCAACTGCAAAAATTGCTAAGAGCATACGCATGTGCCTGCATGCGATCGCCTCTGCCTGTCAATCGGGGCAGGGGGGGAGAGTGGGGTCAGCAACACTCCATTTCCAAGTCAGGGATGGAGCAGTGCGGGGGCAAGGCTTCAAAATGGGGTCTGCAATGGAGGAGACACAGGGGGCGTGGTCACAGCGGCTGTATGACATCACATTCAGCCGCTGTGATCACAAAAATGGTGGCGGCTTCCTGCGCGCACATACAGTCTGCACCAGCAGGAGGCTACACCATTGTTTATGATCACGCTGAACTGCAGTGCGACTGCAATTACAGCATGGTCAAGAAGGGAGGTGTCATACTGGGTGGCCATGCCCTGTCACTGTGCAGGAGCCAGCACCGCTTACACACTAGTCCCCGGGTGCAGCCCCCAACCCCCGGGACACCCGGAGCAACAAAATGTAGATTCAGGCCACCAGGCCACGCCCCTACCTATGAAATCATGCCTCCTTTTTACCATTGCGCTGCTTATTTGCACGCACTGCATTACAATCTCCCTCGTTACCTCTCTGGGTGTCACCAGTGATAGTGACACCTCTGCCATGCTTGTAGCAGCTAGTCCAAAGATCTATGCCTCAAGCCCTGAGTGTTTGCCCTTGTGACTTGTTGATCATCATAGCGAAGCAGATGCTTACAGAAAACTGCAGGGGCTTAGATTGAAAATAAAAAAAATTGATGGGTATAAGGTAGAGAGGAGCGGGTTCGGTTCTCCGAGAACCGAATTCCCCACGAACTCCACGTGGTTTACACTGGTCTGAGGCAGGCTCGGTTGTTCCCGCCTGACTCGGAAAACCTGAACAAGGGAAAATGTCATCATCCCGCTGTCGGATTCTCGCGAGATTCGGATATTATATATAGAGCTGCGCGTTGCCGCCATTTTTACTCGTGCATTGAAGAGAGAGCGGAGAGGACGTGGCTATGTTCTCTCAGTGGAAATCTCAATATCAGTGCTCAGTATCAGTGGTTACTTATTGCTGCTCAGTAATACTAGTAGTGTGTCTCTCCTGCTCAGTGTCAGTTCTCAGTAGTATCCTCATCAGTGCTCAGTATCACTGCTCATTGTCTTGTGCTGCATTGTGGTGCTCAGCATACTACAGTACATTACTAATAGTCCAGTGCTGCATCTTGCTGCTCAGTGTCAGTTCTAGTATCCTCATCAGTGCTCACTATCACTGCTCATTGCATTGTGGTGTTCTGTATACTACAGTAATATAGTAACATATAGTAACATAGTTTTTGAGGTTGAATAGAGGCAAATTGCCCATCGTGTTCAACCTGTTTTAAGTTGTGATGATTCTACATACTTGCTGAATAATGTTTTATGACTAGTTAACTACTATAACTCATGTTACCCCCGGATTAACCATGTTGATATTTTAAGTATTATAACCTTGGATAGCTTTTTCATTCAGAAATGTATCCATTCCTTTTTTAAATCCAATTACAGAGTCCGCCATTACCACCTTCCCTGGCAGGGAATTCCACATCCTGATTGCCCTAACAGTGAAGAACCCTTTCCTCCATTGCATTCTGAATTTCCTCCAGTCGCAGCGAGTGACCACGTGTTCTTTTATTAAATAATTCCTCTGATAACTCTTTGTTATGTATCTTTACATATTTGAAGATATTAATAATATCTCCTCTTAGGCACCTCTTTTCTAGTGTATACATATTCAGCCTAGTAAGTCTTGGGTATGGGTGAAGATGTTTCTCACAAAATTGTTGCACCAAAGCATCATTGAAATTCAAGCTGGAAAGATGATTTTAATATATCACTTGTACATTTTGTACTGCTCTTCTGGTGACAATGTAGTTTGTTTTTGTCAATTACCATTTTAATAATAGGGTAAAGAAAATTAAGTGGATTTTTGAAAGAAAACAATACTGTCAATATACTATTAAAACAAATTAAAATGGTAAAAGTTATTGTACTTTAAGTAAAAATAAAAGAGCCAAAATATCAATCCCAGTTTTGGATTACTTTAATTAACAAAAAACAATGCATATAGCAGAGGATAGTTTCAATCTGCCTACCTCTGGGTTATGGGCCCAGCATGCTTCCGTTGCAGTACTCTGCTGCTCATGTAAGTGCAAGAGATCCTGAAGCACTCACTCATCATGGGAAAGTACCAATGTGTTTCTTACAAAAACTCTCCAGATTATTGACTTTTTAAAGTTTTTCTAGGAAACGTTCTAGATGAATGCTTATTAGCCTTTGTCAGTATATACTTTTACGAGGTGTCTCTGTGGTGCAATCGGTTAGCATGTTTGGCTATTAACCAAAAGGTTGGTGGTTCAATCCCACCCATGGATGTAATTGACCTTGTGATTAGATTTTGGTAATCTTTAAGTAGACAAGTCAAAATGTCAAACTCCCTTTTATGGTGTAGGGTACCTGGCCTTCTCTGATGTAATCAGAGTTAGATTTGATTAAGTGATTTTATAAAAAACAGCTAGGAAGCACAATTTAGCAGTGGGTTGCAGAGAAAAAAAACTATGCTGGCAGAAAAGTCCAATTGAGTGATTAAACAGCTCTTCATTTTCTGATTTTATGTTTATGCTAACAAATTTGCTCTCTGAAAAGTGTCCACAAAGTAAAGTCTCTGATTAACACCTTTGTAGGAATGGTTTTTCACCTATTACTGAATTAAACTTGCTTCATTGGAAAGGCAGCAAGATGCATCCTCATTTCAATGTCTACTGAAATAATACAGGTTGACACCAGGAAACATAAACGTCACTGCATCCTTGCTGCTTCCTCATGGGGAAGTCTGTTTAATGTGAAAACAAGGTGATATCTAATCAGCACACAGGTAAGGAATTAAGAAAATCTTTCTTTATGGGTGAAGATGTTTCTCACAAAATTGTTGCACCAAAGCATCATTGAAATTCAAGCTGGAATGATGATTTTAATATATCACTTGTACATTTTGTACTGCTCTTCTGGTGACAATGTAGTTTGTTTTTGTCAATTACCATTTTAATAATAGGGTAAAGAAAATTAAGTGGATTTTTGAAAGAAAACAATACTGTCAATATACTATTAAAACAAATTAAAATGGTAAAAGTTATTGTACTTTAAGTAAAAATAAAAGAGCCAAAATATCAATCCCAGTTTTGGATTACTTTAATTAACAAAAAACAATGCATATAGCAGAAGATAGTTTCAATCTGCCTACCTCTGGGTTATGGGCCCAGCATGCTTCCGTTGCAGTACTCTGCTGCTCATGTAAGTGCAAGAGATCCTGAAGCACTCACTCATCATGGGAAAGTAGCAATGTGTTTCTTACAAAAACTCTCCAGATTATTGACTTTTTAAAGTTTTTCTAGGAAACGTTCTAGATGAATGCTTATTAGCCTTTGTCAGAATGGACTTTTACGAGGTGTCTCTGTGGTGCAATCGGTTAGCATGTTTGGCTATTAACCAAAAGGTTGGTGGTTCAATCCCACCCAGGGATGTAATTGACCTTGTGATCAGATTTTGGTGATCTTTAAGTAGACAAGTCAAAATTTCAAACCCCCTCTTATGGTGTAGGGTACCTGGCCTTCTCTGATGTAATCAGAGTTAGATTTGATTAAGTGATTTTATAAAAAACAGCTAGGAAGCACAATTTAGCAGTGGGTTGCAGAGAAAAAAAAATTATGCTGGCAGAAAAGTCCAATTGAGTGATTAAACAGCTCTTCATTTTCTGACTTTATTTTTATGCTAACAAATTTGCTCTCTGAAAAGTGTCCACAAAGCCAAGTCTCTGATTAACACCTTTGTAGGAATGTTTTTTCACCTATTACTGAATTAAACTTGCTACATTGGAAAGGCAGCAAGATGCATCCTCATTTCAATGTCTACTGAAATAATACAGGTTGACACCAGGAAACATAAACGTTACTGCATCCTTGCTGCTTTCTCATGTGGAAGTCTGTTTAATGTGAAAACAAGGTAATATCTAATCAGCACACAGATAAGGAATTAAGAAAATCTTTCTTTATGGGTGAAGATGTTTCTCACAAAATTGTTGTCCCAATGCATCATTGAAATTCAAGATGGAAGATGATTTTAATATATCACTTGTACATTTTGCATTGCTCTTCTGGTGACAGATTTCCCCAAATGTGGGAAACTTGACTGCATAATTTGTGTTTCCCCTGGTCGGCTCTCGTATAATTCAGATCTCTTTGTCTCAGGTCTCTCTCCAGCCTAGTTTGCTGTCTGTTTCCACTTCTCTTTTCTTGAGCTGCTCCCTTCTATGCCCTTGCGCACTATCCTGACTTCTCCCGTCTGCTTACTTTGTGCCTTCCAATGCACAATGCAAACTACAGGTAGTGCTGCAGGGCCCACACCCTTTTACTTGCCGTACAGAGCAGCTCTGGAGCTGTTACAGAGCCCAGCTACTGCAAGAAATCAGCTTGAATGCTTCAGGGGCTGAGGCATAGCCAACATGAGCCCCACACCGAAGGAGGGTGGAGGTGTTTAATGCGGACTAGGGGTCATCCAAGCGCCGCAAAAGGCCGCCATGCCCTGCACGCCCCTTTTCTCTTTTCACATGCAGACGAGGGTTGAAGCCAACTTTGACCCACTGCTTGGATGACATCACCATATGCAAATCCATCTGCTGCAGGCCTTCCCCCAGGAATGCTTGCACTAGTTGTTGCATTTGGTTTGTTGTTTGGGGGTGCTTCAGTATTAGGCAGCCTTCTTCCCTCCCATGTTCATCTGAAAATATGTGTTCTCCCTGCAGTTGTTGTCCCCAGATGAGAGTTCCCTTGTGCTGCCTCAGTTGAATCTCCTTTACTTGACAGAGATGTGCCTGAGCAGCGGCCCTCCCCAGCCCTATCCCAAATCATACTTATTTTGCATAGGAGATACCATGGTCATGAAGATTGTTCTCCCAGGGTGAGGTTCATTCATTGCATTCTGGGTATGCTGACCCCTGTGATTTCCCCAAATGTGGGTAACTCGACTGCATTATTTGTTGTAGTGGGGGACTGTGTTTGTGTTTTCCTCTGGTCAGCTCTGGTAAAAGTCAGATTTCTTTGTCTCAGATCTTCCTCTAGCCTTGTTCTTCTTTCGAGAGTTCCCTTGTGCTGCCTCAGTTGGATCTCCTTCACTTGACAGGGGGGTGCCCGAGCAGCGACCCTCCACAGCTCTAGCCCAACTCCTACTTACCTGCCAGGTGAGATACTATGATCATGAAGGTGCTTCTCCCAGGGCAAGGCTCACCCATTGCACTCTGGGTGTGCTGCCCCTGCGATTTCCCCAAATGTGGGAAACTTGACTGCAGAATTTGTGTTTCCCCTGGTCGGCTCTCGTATAATTCAGATCTCTTTGTCTCAGGTCTCTCTACAGCCTAGTTTGCTGTCTGTTTCCACTTCTTTTTTCTTGAGCCCCTCCCTTTTATACCCTTGTGCACTATCCTGACTTCCCCTCCTGTCTGCTTACTTTGTGCCTTTCAATGCACAATGCAAACTACAGGTAGTGCTGCAGGGCCCACACCCTTTTACTTGCCTTACAGAGCAGCTCTGGAGCTGTTACAGTGCCATGCTGCTGCAAGAAATCAGCTTGAATGCTTCAGGGGCTGGGGCATGGCCAACATGAGACCCACACCGAAGGAGGGTGGGGGTGTTTAATGCAAACTAAGGGTCATCCAAGCACCGCAAAAGGCCGCCATGCCCTGCACGCCCCTTTTCTCTTTTCATATGCAGACGAAGGTTGTAGCCAACTTTGACCCACTGCTTGGATGACATCACCATATGCAAATCCATCTGCGGCAGGCCTTCCCCCAAGAATGCTTGCACTAGTTGTTGCATTTGGTTTGTTGTTTGGGGGTGCTTCAGTATTAGGCAGCCTTCTGCCCTCCCATGTTCATCTGAAAATATGTGTTCTCCCTGCAGTTGTTGTCCCCAGATGAGAGTTCCCTTGTGCTGCCTCAGTTGAATCTCCTTTACTTGACAGAGATGTGCCTGAGCAGCGGCCCTCCCCAGCCCTATCCCAAATCATACTTATTTTGCATAGGAGATACCATGGTCATGAAGATTATTCTCCCAGGGTGAGGTTCATTCATTGCATTCTGGGTATGCTGACCCCTGTGATTTCCCCAAATGTGGGTAACTCGACTGCATTATTTGTGGTAGTGGGGGACTGTGTTTGTGTTTTCCTCTGGTCAGCTCTGGTAAAAGTCAGATTTCTTTGTTTCAGATCTTCCTCTAGCCTTGTTCTTCTTTCGAGAGTTCCCTTGTGCTGCCTCAGTTGGATCTCCTTCACTTGACAGGGGGGTGCCCGAGCAGCGACCCTCCCCAGCTCAAGCCCAACTCCTACTTACCTGCCAGGTGAGATACTATGATCATGAAGGTGCTTCTCCCAGGGCAA
Source organism: Pseudophryne corroboree (assembly GCF_028390025.1). Taxonomy (NCBI): domain Eukaryota; kingdom Metazoa; phylum Chordata; class Amphibia; order Anura; family Myobatrachidae; genus Pseudophryne; species Pseudophryne corroboree. Next base: position 304,409 of record NW_026970022.1, read on the forward strand.
GGCTCACCCATTGCACTCTGGGTGTGCTGCCCCTGCGATTTCCCCAAATGTGGGAAACTTGACTGCATAATTTGTGTTTCCCCTGGTCGGCTCTCGTATAATTCAGATCTCTTTGTCTCAGGTCTCTCTCCAGCCTAGTTTGCTGTCTGTTTCCACTTCTTTTTTCTTGAGCCCCTCCCTTTTATACCCTTGTGCACTATCCTGACTTCTCCTCCTGTCTGCTTACTTTGTGCCTTCCAATGCACAATGCAAACTACACACCCTTTTACTTGCCTTACAGAGCAGCTCTGGAGCTGTTACAGTGCCAAGCTGCTGTAAGAAATCAGCTTGAATGCTTCAGGGGCTGGGGCATTGTCAACATGAGCCCCACACCGAAGGAGGGTGGGGGTGTTTAATGCGAACTAAGGGTCATCCAAGCGCCGCAAAAGGCCGCCATGCCCTGCATACCCCTTTTCTCTTTTCATATGCAGATGAGGGTTCCAGACAACTTTGGCCCACTGCTTGGATGACATCACCGTATGCAAATCCGTCTTCTGCAGAACTTCCCCCAGGAATGCTTGTACTAGTTGTTGCATTTGGTTTGTTGTTTGGGGGTGCTTCAGTATTAGGCAGCCTTCTGCCCTCCCATGTTCATCTGAAAATATGTGTTCTCCCTGCAGTTGTTGTCCCCAGATGAGAGTTCCCTTGTGCTGCCTCAGTTGAATCTCCTTTACTTGACAGAGATGTGCCTGAGCAGCGGCCCTCCCCAGCCCTATCCCAAATCATACTTATTTTGCATAGGCGATACCATGGTCATGAAGATTGTTCTCCCAGGGTGAGGTTCATTCATTGCATTCTGGGTATGCTGACCCCTGTGATTTCCCCAAATGTGGGAAACTCGACTGCATTATTTGTGGTAGTGGGGGACTGTGTTTGTGCTTTCCTCTGGTCAGCTCTGGTAAAAGTCAGATTTCTTTGTCTCAGATCTTCCTCTAGCCTTGTTCTTCTTTCGAGAGTTCCCTTGTGCTGCCTCAGTTGGATCTCCTTCACTTGACAGGGGGTGCCCGAGCAGCAATCCTCCACAGCTCTGGCCCAACTCCTACTTACCTGCCAGGTGAGATACTATGATCTTCACTGTTAGGGCAATCAGGATGTGGAATTCCCTGCCAGGGAAGGTGGTAATGGCGGACTCTGTAATTGGATTTAAAAAAGGAATGGATACATTTCTGAATGAAAAAGCTATCCAAGGTTATAATACTTAAAATATCAACATGGTTAATCCGGGGGTAACATGAGTTGTAGTAGCTAACTAGTCATAAAACATTATTCAGCAAGTATGTAGAATCATCACAACTTAAAACAGGTTGAACACGATGGGCAATTTGCCTCTATTCAACCTCAAAAACTATGTTACTATATGTTACTATATTACTATGTTACTGTAGTATACAGAACACCACAATGCAATGAGCAGTGATAGTGAGCACTGATGAGGATACTAGAACTGACACTGAGCAGCAAGATGCAGCACTGGACTATTAGTAATGTACTGTAGTATGCTGAGCACAACAATGCAGCACAAGACAATGAGCAGTGATACTGAGCACTGATGAGGATACTACTGAGAACTGACACTGAGCAGGAGAGACACACTACTAGTATTACTGAGCAGCAATAAGTATCCACTGATACTGAGCACTGATATTGAGATTTCCACTGAGAGAACATAGCCACGTCCTCTCCGCTCTCTCTTCAATGCACGAGTAAAAATGGCGGCAACGCGCAGCTCTTTATATGGAATCCGAATCTCGCGAGAATCCGACAGCGGGATGATGACATTTTCCCTTGTTCAGGTTTTCCGAGTCAGGCGGGAACAACCGAGCCTACCTCGTACCAGTGTAAACCACGTGGAGTTCGTGGGGAATTCGGTTCTCGGAGAACCGAACCCGCTCCTCTCTACCTTATACCCATCAATTTTTTTTATTTTCAATCTAAGCCCCTGCAGTTTTCTGTAAGCATCTGCTTTGCTATGATGATCAACAAGTCACAAGGGCAAACACTCAGGGCTTGAGGCGTAGATCTTAGGACCAGCTGCTACAAGCATGGCAGAGGTGTCACTATCACTGGTGACACCCAGAGAGGTGGCGAGGGAGATTGTAATGCAGTGCGCGCAGATAAGCAGCGCAATGGTAAAAAGGAGGCATGGTTTCATAGGTAGGGGCGTGGCCTGGTGGCCTGAATCTACATTTTGTTGCTCCGGGTGTCCCGGGGGTTGGGGGCTGCACCGGAGACTAGTGTGTGAGCGGTGCTGGCTCCTGCACAGTGACATGGCATGGCCACTAGAGATGTGCACCGGAAATTTTTCGGGTTTTGTGTTTTGGTTTTGGGTTCGGTTCCGCGGCCGTGTTTTGGGTTCGAACGCGTTTTGGCTAAACCTCACCGAATTTTTTTTGTCGGATTCGGGTGTGTTTTGGATTCGGGTGTTTTTTTCAAAAAACCCTAAAAAACAGCTTAAATCATAGAATTTGGGAGTCATTTTGATCCCAAAGTATTATTAACCTCAATAACCATAATTTCCACTCATTTTCAGTCTATTCTTAACACCTCACACCTCACAATATTATTTTTAGTCCTAAAATTTGCACCGAGGTCGCTGGATGACTAAGCTCAGTGACCCAAGTGGCCGACACAAACACCTGGCCCATCTAGGAGTGGCACTGCAGTGTCACGCATGATGGCCCTTCCAAAAAACACTCCCCAAACAGCACATGACGCAAAGAAAAAAAGAGGCGCAATGAGGTAGCTGTGTGACTAAGCTCAGCGACCCAAGTGGCCGACACAAACACCTGGCCCATCTAGGAGTGGCACTGCAGTGTCACGCAGGATGGCCCTTCCAAAAAACACTCCCCAAACAGCACATGACGCAAAGAAAAAAAGAGGTGCAATGAGGTAGCTGTGTGACTAAGCTCAGCGACCCAAGTGGCCGACACAAACACCTGGCCCATCTAGGAGTGGCACTGCAGTGTCACGCAGGATGGCCCTTCCAAAAACACTCCCCAAACAGCACATGACGCAAAGAAAAAAAGAGGCGCAATGAGGTAGCTGTGTGACTAAGCTCAGCGACCCAAGTGGCCGACACAAACACCTGGCCCATCTAGGAGTGGCACTGCAGTGTCACGCAGGATGGCCCTTCCAAAAAACACTCCCCAAACAGCACATGACGCAAAGAAAAAAAGAGGCGCAATGAGGTAGCTGTGTGACTAAGCTCAGCGACCCAAGTGGACGACACAAACACCTGGCCCATCTAGGAGTGTCACTGCAGTGTCACGCAGGATGGCCCTTCCAAAAAACACTCCCCAAACAGCACATGACGCAAAGAAAAAAAGAGGCGCAATGAGGTAGCTGTGTGACTAAGCTCAGCGACCCAAGTGGCCGACACAAACACCTGGCCCATCTAGGAGTGTCACTGCAGTGTCACGCAGGATGGCCCTTCCAAAAAACACTCCCCAAACAGCACATGACGCAAAGAAAAATAAAAGAAAAAAGAGGTGCAAGGTGGAATTGCCTTGGGCCCTCCCACCCACCCTTATGTTGTATAAACAGGACATGCACACTTTAACCAACCCATCATTTCAGTGACAGGGTCTGCCACACGACTGTGACTGAAATGACGGGTTGGTTTGGACCCCCACCAAAAAAGAAGCAATTAATCTCTCCTTGCACAAACTGGCTCTATAGAGGCAAGATGTCCACCTCATCATCATCCTCCGATTCATCACCGTGTACATCCCCCTCCTCACAGATTATCAATTCGTCCCCACTGGAATCCACCATCTCAGCTTCCTGTGTACTTTGTGGAGGCAATTGCTGCTGGTCAATGTCTCCACGGAGAAATTGATTATAATTCATTTTAATGAACATCATCTTCTCCACATTTTCTGGAAGTAACCTCGTACGCCGATTGCTGACAAGGTGAGCGGCGGCACTAAACACTCTTTCGGAGTACACACTTGTGGGAGGGCAACTTAGGTAGAATAAAGCCAGTTTGTGCAAGGGCCTCCAAATTGCCTCTTTTTCCTGCCAGTATACGTACGGACTGTCTGACATGCCTACTTGGATGCGGTCACTCATATAATCCTCCACCATTCTTTCAATGGTGAGAGAATCATATGCAGTGACAGTAGACGACATGTCCGTAATCGTTGGCAGGTCCTTCAGTCCGGACCAGATGTCAGCATCAGCAGTCGCTCCAGACTGCCCTGCATCACCGCCAGCGGGTGGGCTCGGAATTCTGAGCCTTTTCCTCGCACCCCCAATTGCGGGAGAATGTGAAGGAGGAGCTGTTGACCGATCAAGTTCCGCTTGACTTGATAATTTTCTCACCAGCAGGTCTTTGAACCCCTGCAGACTTGTGTCTGCCGGAAAGAGAGATACAACGTAGGTTTTAAATCTAGGATCGAGCACGGTGGCCAAAATGTAGTGCTCTGATTTCAACAGATTGACCACCCGTGAATCCTGGTTAAGCGAATGAAGGGCTCCATCCACAAGTCCCACATGCCTAGCGGAATCGCTCTGTCTTAGCTCCTCCTTCAATGTCTCCAGCTTCTTCTGCAAAAGCCTGATGACGGGAATGACCTGACTCAGGCTGGCAGTGTCTGAACTGACTTCACGTGTGGCAAGTTCAAAAGGTTGCAGAACCTTGCACAATGTTGAAATCATTCTCCACTGCGCTTGAGACAGGTGCATTCCACCTCCTATATCGTGGTCAGATGTATAGGCTTGAATGGCCTTTTGCTGCTCCTCCATCCTCTGAAGCATATAGAGGGTTGAATTCCACCTCGTTACCACTTCTTGCTTCAGATGATGGCAGGGCAGGTTCAGGCGTTTTTGGTGTTGCTCCAGTCTTCTGTACGTGGTGCCTGTACGCCGAAAGTGTCCCGCAATTCTTGTGGCCACCGACAGCATCTCTTGCACGCCCCTGTCATTTTTTAAATAATTCTGCACCACCAAATTCAAGGTATGTGCAAAACATGGGACGTGCTGGAATTTGCCCAGATATAATGCACGCACAATATTGCTGGCGTTGTCCGATGCCACAAATCCACAGGAGAGTCCAATTGGGGTAAGCCATTCTGTGATGATCTTCCTTAGTTGCCGTAAGAGGTTTTCAGCTGTGTGCGTATTCTGGAAAGCGGTGATACAAAGCGTAGCCTGCCTAGGAAAGAGTTGGCGTTTGCGAGATGCTGCTACTGGTGCCGCCGCTGCTGTTCTTGCGGCGGGAGTCAATACATCTACCCAGTGGGCTGTCACAGTCATATAGTCCTGAGTCTGCCCTGCTCCACTTGTCCACATGTCCGTGGTTAAGTGGACATTGGGTACAACTGCATTTTTTAGGACACTGGTGAGTCTTTTTCTGAGGTCTGTGTACATTTTCGGTATCGCCTGCCTAGAGAAATGGAACCTAGATGGTATTTGGTACCGGGGACACAGTACCTCAATCAAGTCTATAGTTGGCTCTGAAGTAATGATGGATACCGGAACCACGTTTCTCACTGCCCAGGATGCCAAGGCCTCAGTTATCCGCTTTGCAGCAGGATGACTGCTGTGATATTTCATCTTCCTTGCAAAGGACTGTTGGACAGTCAATTGCTTGGTGGAAGTAGTAAAAGTGGTCTTACGACTTCCCCTCTGGGATGACCATCGACTCCCAGCAGCAACAACAGCAGCGCCAGCAGCAGTAGGCGTTACACTCAAGGATGCATCGGAGGAATCCCAGGCAGGAGAGAACTCGTCAGAATTGCCAGTGACATGGCCTGCAGGACTATTGGCATTCCTGGGGAAGGAGGAAATTGACACTGAGGGAGTTGGTGGGGTGGTTTGCGTGAGCTTGGTTACAAGAGGAAGGGATTTACTGGTCAGTGGACTGCTTCCGCTGTCGCCCAAAGTTTTTGAACTTGTCACTGACTTATGATGAATGCGCTGCAGGTGACGTATAAGGGAGGATGTTCCGAGGTGGTTAACGTCCTTACCCCTACTTATTACAGCTTGACAAAGGCAACACACGGCTTGACACCTGTTGTCCGCATTTCTGTTGAAATACTTCCACACCGAAGAGCTGATTTTTTTGGTATTTTCACCAGGCATGTCAATGGCCATATTCCTCCCACGGACAACAGGTGTCTCGCCGGGTGCCTGACTTAAACAAACCACCTCACCATCAGAATCCTCCTTGTCAATTTCCTCCCCAGCGCCAGCAACACCCATATCCTCCTCATCCTGGTGTACTTCAACACTGACATCTTCAATCTGACTATCAGGAACTGGACTGCGGGTGCTCCTTCCAGCACTTGCAGGGGGCGTGCAAATGGTGGAAGGTGCATGCTCTTCACGTCCAGTGTTGGGAAGGTCAGGCATCGCAACCGACACAATTGGACTCTCCTTGTGGATTTGTGATTTTGAAGAACGCACAGTTCTTTGCTGTGCTTTTGCCAGCTTAAGTCTTTTCATTTTTCTAGCGAGAGGCTGAGTGCTTCCATCCTCATGTGAAGCTGAACCACTAGCCATGAACATAGGCCAGGGCCTCAGCCGTTCCTTGCCACTCCGTGTGGTAAATGGCATATTGGCAAGTTTACGCTTCTCCTCCGACGATTTTTATTTAGATTTTTGAGTCCTTTTTTTACTGATCTTTTGTGTTTTGGATTTTACATGCTCTGTACTATGACATTGGGCATCGGCCTTGGCAGACGACGTTGATGGAATTTCATCGTCTCGGCCATGACTAGTGGCAGCAGCTTCAGCACGAGGTGGAAGTGGATCTTGATCTTTCCCTATTTTTGGAACCTCAACATTTTTGTTCTCCATATTTTAATAGGCACAACTAAAAGGCACCTCAGGTAAACAATGGAGATGGATGGATACTAGTATACTTATGGATGACGAGTGACTGACGACACAGAGGTAGCTACAGCCGTGGACTACCGTACTACGTCTGCTAGTATAGAGATGATAATTAATGATATAAAAAAATATATATATAACTACTGTAGGTATATATAATATAATGACGGACCTGGTGGACACTGTCAGCAGACTGCTAAACTACTAGTATGAAGAAGATAGAAAAAAACTTGCACCACAGGTAGGTAGGTATACAATTATGGACGAGCACTGACGACACAGAGATAGCCACAGCCGTGGCCTACCGTACTGCGTCTGCTAGTATAGAGATGATAATTAATGATATAAAAAAAAATATATATAACTACTGTAGGTATATATAATATAATGATGGACCTGGTGGACACTGTCAGCAGACTGCTAAACTACTAGTATGAAGAAGATAGAAAAAAAAACCCACCACAGTTAGGTATACAATTATGGACGAGTGACGACACAGAGGTAGGTACAGCCGTGCACTACCGTACTGCGTCTGCTAGTATAGATAATATACTAAATATATTACTACTGTAGGTATATAATATAATGACGGACCTGGTGGACACTGTCAGCAGACTCCTAAACTACTAGTATGAAGAAGATAGAAAAAAAAACCCCACCACAGGTAGGTATACAATTATGGACGAGCACTGACGACACAGAGGTAGGTACAGCCGTGGACTACCGTACTGCGTCTGCTAGTATAGATAATATAATAAATATATTACTACTGTAGGTATATAATATAATGACGGACCTGGTGGACACTGTCAGCAGACTGCTAAACTACTAGTATGAAGAAGATAAAAAAAAAACCCCACCACAGGTAGGTAGGTATACAATTATGGACGAGCACTGACGACACAGAGATAGCCACAGCCGTGGACTACCGTACTGCGTCTGCTAGTATAGATAATATAATAAATATATTACTACTGTAGGTATATAATATAATGATGGACCTGGTGGACACTGTCAGTAGACTCCTAAACTACTAGTATGAAGAAGATAGAAAAAAAAAAACCACCACAGGTAGGTAGGTATACAATTATGGACGAGCACTGACGACACAGAGATAGCCACAGCCGTGGACTACCGTACTGCGTCTGCTAATATAGAGATGATAAAGATGAAAAAAAAAATATAACACTACTGCAGATAAATATTTATATAATATATGTATGACGGACCTGCTGGACACTGTCAGCAGAATGCGTTTATAGAATAAAAAAAAAACACCACAGGAGTGTTTAACTTTTTCAGGCAGACAATATACTGGTGGTCACACTGGCAGCAAAAGTGTGCACTGTACTCCTGCTATAACTGCTCCCCAGTCTCCCCCACAATTAAGCTGTGTGAGCAGTGAGCACTCAGCACAGTCAGATATACATAGATGATATATCATGCAGCACACTGAGGCTGAGCACAGATATGGTATGTGTATCGTTTTTTTTCAGGCAGAGAACGGATTATAAATAATAAAACTGGTGGTCACTATCAGCAAAACTCTGCACTACTGAGTACTCCTGACAAGTTCAACTGCTCCCCAAATTAGTAGTAAATCAAATGTCACTCGTCTCTATCTTCTAATCTAAACGGAGAGGACGCCAGCCACGTCCTCTCCCTATCAATCTCAATGCACATGTGAAAATGGCGGCGACGCGCGGCTCCTTATATAGAATCCAAGTCTCGTGAGAATCCGACAGCGGGATGATGACGTTCGGGCGCGCTCGGGTTAACCGAGCAAGGCGGGAGGATCCGAGTCTGCTCGGACCCGTGCAAAAAAGGGTGAAGTTCGGGCGGGTTCGGATTCCGAGGAACCGAACCCGCTCATCTCTTATGGCCACCCAGCATGACGCCTCCCTTCTTGACCATGCTGTAATTGCAGTCGCACTGCAGTTCAGCGTGATCATAAAAAATGGTGTAGCCTCCTGCTGGTGCAGACTGTATGTGCGCGCAGGAAGCCGCCACCATTTTTGTGATCACAGCGGCTGAATGTGATGTCATACAGCCGCTGTGACCACGCCCCCTGTGTCTCCTCCATTGCAGACCCCATTTTGAAGCCTTGCCCCCGCACCGCTCCATCCCTGACTTGGAAATGGAGTGTTGCTGACCCCCCTCTCCCCCCCTGCCCCGATTGACAGGCAGAGGCGATCGCATTCTCTGCGGGGTGCCGCAGAAAATGCAGGCACATGCGTATGCTCTTAGCAATTTTTGCAGTTGGATCACTTATTGTGATTGCAATCCAACCTGAATCAGGCCCTATTACCTATCACAATGCGCTGCGGGCAGTACAAAATTGGTTTAATATAGGAGAAAAACCCCCAGACCTGTGCTCCTTAACTGTACCTGGTGGCTAGTGGAGCGGCTGCCCAGTAATCAGTGTCCACGCCAGTGCGCACACGGTCCACCCCCTACGGCCACGCTCCCCTTCATCAGCGGCCTCGTGATCCGGAAGGGCGGTGTGTGTGTGACTGACCTTAGGAAGAAACCGGAGCCTCCGCTGCAGTGACCCAGCAACCAGGGCACGGGAGTATACAGCGCCGCTGGGAGTGATGAAGCTGCAGTAAAGATGTCTATTAGACCTAGCCTGCTGCAGCCCTTGTAGATTCTCATAAAACAAGTTCTTCTTTTCTTGTCAAAATGAATAGCTAAGAATAGGCTGCCTGAGGCAGGCCCCTGTTAAGTGGCCTGCTACTGAAGGCACCAACTACAAACTGAGCTCCCTGTTCATGGAAGCGGAGTTATAGAGGAGGATGCACTGAGCATCTTGGGAACAGTCAAAAGCTTTGAGCCGGTTGGTGCCTCAGATCAAGATCCTACTCTACACCCCAATGTGAATCCTTGTGGAGTCCTGTGTACCCCACAGAAGAAATTAATGTGTCACACCCATTGGCAGCAACCTTAGAATAGCTGCTGATGGGCACAATTGAGAAAGGAAGGGGGGGGGGGACATTTGAATCCAGCACATAGATGCAATTCAAATATGTAATTTGTACCTTCCTATTTTAAAATATAATGGATGAACTTCACCCTGTGAGAACAATCTTCATGATCAAGAGATCTCATATGCAAAATAAGTATGAGTTGGGATAGGGCTGGGGAGGGTGGCTGCTCGGCCCCTCCCCCGTCAAGTTAAGGAGATTCAACTGAGGAAGCACAAGGGAACTCTCGTCTGGGGACAACAACTGCAGGGAGACCACATCTTTTCAGATGAACATGGGAGGGCAGAAGGCTGCCTAATACTGAAGCACCATCAAATATCAAACCATATGCAACAACTAGTACAAGCATTCCTGGGGGAAGGTCTGCAGCAGACGGATTTGCATACGGTGATGTCATCCAAGCAGTGGGCCAAAGTTGGCTGGAACCCTCATTTGCATATGAAAAGAGAAAAGGGGCATGCAGGGCATGGCGGCCTTTTGCGGTGCTTGGATGACCCCTAGTTCGCATTAAACACCCCCACCCTCCTTTGGTGTTGGGCTCATGTTGGCTATGCCCCAGCCCCTGAAGCATTCAAGCTGATTTCTTGCAGCAGCTGGGCACTGTAACAGCTCCAGAGCTGCTCTGTAAGGCAACTAAAAGGGTGTGGGCCCTGCAGCACTACCTGTAGTTCGCATTGTGTGTTGGAAGGCACAAAGTAAGCAGACGGGAGAAGTCAGGATAGTGCGCAAGGGCATAGAAGGCAGTGGCTCCAGAAAAGAGAAGTGGAAACAGACAGCAAACTAGGCTGGAGAGAGACCTGAGACAAAGAGATCTGAATTATACGAGAGCCGACCAGGGGAAACACAAATTATGCAATCAAGTTTCCCACATTTGGGGAAATCGCAGGAGCAGCACACCCAGAGTGCAATGGGTGAGCCTAGCCCTGGGAGAAGCACCTTCATGATCATAGTATCTCACCTGGCAGGTAAGTAGGAGTTGGGCTAGAGCTGGGGAGGGTCACTGCTCGGGCACCCCCCTGTCAAGTGAAGGAGATCCAACTGAGGCAGCACAAGGGAACTCTCGAAAGAAGAACAAGGCTAGAGGAATATATGAGACAAAGAAATCTGACTTTTACCAGAGCTGACCAGAGGAAAACACAAACACAGTCCCCCACTACCACAAAAAATGCAGGCGAGTTTCCCACATTTGGGGAAATCACAGGGGTCAGCATACCCAGAATGCAATGAATGAACCTCACCCTGGGTGAACAATCTTCATGACCATGGTGTCTCCTATGCAAAATAAGTATGATTTGGGATAGGGCTGGGAGGGCCGCTGCTCAGGCACATCTCTGTCAAGTAAAGGAGATTCAACTGAGGCAGCACAAGGGAACTCTCATCTGGGGACAACAACTGCAGGGAGAACACATATTTTCAGATGAACATGGGAGGGCAGAAGGCTGCCTAAAACTGAAGCACCCCCAAACAACAAACCAAATGCAACAACTAGTGCAAGCATTCCTGGGGGAAGGCCTGCCGCAGATGGATTTGCATATGGTGATGTCATCCAAGCAGTGGGTCAAAGTTGGCTTCAACCCTCATCTGCATATGAAAAGAGAAAAGGGGCGTGCAGGGCATGGCGGCCTTTTGCGGTGCTTGGATGACCCCTAGTTCGCATTAAACACCCCCACCCACCTTTGGTGTGGGGCTCATGTTGGCCATGCCCCATCCCCTGAAGCATTCAAGCTGATTTCTTGCAGCAGCTGGGCACTGTAACAGCTCCAGAGCTGCTCTGTAAGGCAAGTAAAAGATTGTGTGGGCCCTGCAGCACTACCTGTAGTTTGCATTGTGCATTGGAAGGCACAAAGTAAGCAGACGGGAGGAGAAGTCAGGATAGTGCACAAGGGTATAGAAGGGAGGGGCTCAAGATAAAAGAAGTGGAAACAGACAGCAAACTAGGCTGGAGAAAGACCTGAGACAAAGAG